>NC_061510.1:132532972-132608846 GCF_022539505.1 Lolium rigidum | reverse complement strand
ACACAAGGAGGTAAAGAATACTTATAAGCCTTAACAACTGAGTTGTCAATTCAGTTGCACTCGGAAAAGCACTAGTAACGGGGGTGATGTGAAAGTAGCGATGATATGAGAGCAATAGTATCGGTAACACAGCAGCGGTAATAGTAATATGAGAGCAATGGCACCGAGAAGACAGTTGATACTACTTCCAATGACATGTAGAACGAGTATATGATGATGAAAGATGGACCGGGGTTCCCGGCTATCTACACTAGTGGTAACTCTCCAATAACAAGTGTTGGGTGAACAAATTAGAGTTGGGCAATTGATAGGATTGAAATAGCATTAAGACAGAACATCAAGATCATTAATCATGTAGGCATGTTTTCCATATATAGTCATACGTGCTCGCAATGAGAAACTTGTACAACATCTTTTGTCCTACCGGCCGGTGGCAGCAGGGCCTCTAGGGAATCTATCGGAAATTAAGGTACTCCTTTTAATAGAGCACCGGAGCAAAGCATTAACACTCCGTGAAAACATGTGATCCTCATATCTAAGCCTTCCCCTCCGAGTTGTCCCAATTTACTGTCACTTTGGGGCCTTTAGTTCCGGACATAGACATGTGCATACAACTTGTAGATACAATCTAAGCAATAAGTATAGAGCTTAAATCTAAGATCATGCCACTCGGGCCCTAGTGACAAGCATTAAACACAACAAGATTGCAGCAACAATAACTTCATAAACTTTGTAGATAGACAATCATAACGTAACAATCCATCGGATCCCGACAAACACAACACCGATTACATCAGATGAATCTCAATCATGTAAGGCAGCTCATGAGATCATTCTATTGAAGTACATGGGGGAGAGAATACCAACTAGCTACAGCTAGAACCCGTAATCCATGGAGGAACTACTCACGGAGCATGATGGAGGCGGTGGCGTTGATGGAGATGGCTTCCGGGGGCACTTCCCCATCCCGGCAGGGTGCCGGAGCAGAGACTTCTGTCCCCCGAAAAGGAGTTTCGCGATGGTGGCGGCGCCCACGGAGTCTTTACGGAGTTTCGTCAATTGGTACTGCGTTTTTAGGTCGAAAGGGCTTAAATAGGCGAAGAGGCGGCGCGGGAGGGGCGACAGGGTGGCCCCACACCAGGCCGGCGCGGCCAGGGTGTAGGCCGCGCGGCCCACCTGTGTGGTGGCCCCCTGGCTCTCCTCCGACTCTCCTTCGGTGTTCTGGATGCTTCCGGGAAAAATAGGATCTTGGGCGTTGATTTCGTCGAATTCCGAGAATATTGCCCGAACAGCCTTTACGGAACCAAAAACGAGAGAAAACGAGGAACGGCACTGTGGCATCTTGTTAATAGGTTAGTTCCGGAAAACGCATAAAAACATTATAAAGTGCAAGCAAAACATCTAAGTATTGTCATAAAACAAGCATGGAACATCGAAATTATGGATACGTTGGAGACGTATCGGCATCCCCAAGCTTAGTTCCTACTCGTCCTCGAGTAGGTAAACGATAAAAAGAATAATTTCTGTAGTGACATGCTACTTACATAACCTTGATCATACTATTACAAAGCATATGAGATGAATGAAGTGACTCAAGGCAATGATCTATAGTTGCTAACAAATAGATAACATATAGCAAAACTTTTCATGAAGAGTACTTTCAAGACAAGCATCAAAAGCCTTGCACAAGAGTTAACTCATAAAGCAATAGATTCAAAGTAAAGGCATCGAAGCAACACAAAGGATTTAAGTTTCAGCAGTTGCTTTCAACTTTCAACATGCGTATCTCATGGATAATTGTCAACATAAAGTAATATAATAAGTGCAAATAAGCAAGTATATAAGAATCAATGCACAGTTGACACAAGTGTTTGCTTCTAAGATGGAAGGAAGTAGGTAAACTGACTCAACATAAAGTAAAAGAATGGCCCTTCGCAGAGGAAGCGAGGATTAAATCATGTGCTAGAGCTTTTAAGTTTTGAAATCATATAGAGAGCATAAAAGTAAAGTTTTGAGAGGTGTTTGTTGTTGTCAACGAATGATAGTGGGCACTCTAACTACCTCATCAACCGGACTTTCAAGAGCGGCTCCCATGAAGGACGTTATCTCTACCAGCAAGGTAGATCATCCCTCTTCTCTTTTGTTTACACATGTATTTTAGTTTTATTATTTATGGATGACACTCCTCCCAACCTTTTGCTTTCACAAGCCATGGCTAACCGAATCCTCGGGTGCCTTCCAACATTCACATACCATGAAGGAGTGTCTATTTGCAAAATTAAGTTGCTTACTGATGAATCAGGGCAAAACACGTGAAGAGAATTATTAATGCAAGTTAATTAATTGGGGCTGGGAACCCCATTGCCAGCTCTTTTTGCAAAATTATTGGATAAGCGGATGAAGCCACTAGTCCATTATGAAAGTTTGTCAGGAGTAAATGACAAGGTTGAAAGATAAACACCACATACTTCCTCATGAGCTATAAAACATTAACACAAATTGAGAAGCATTTTGAAGGTTTAAAGGTAGCACATGAAGTATTTACTTGGAATGGCAGGAAATACCATGTAGTAGGTAGGTATGGTGGACACAAATGGCATAGTGGTTGGCTCAAGGTTTTGGATGCACGAGAAGCATTCCCTCTCAGTACAAGGCTTCGGGCTAGCAAGGTTATTTGAAGCAAACACAAGTATGAACCGGTACAGACAAAACTTACATAAGAACATATTGCAAGCATTATAATACTCTACACTGTCTTCCTTATTGCTCAAACACTTTTACCAGAAAATATCTAGACCTTAAGAGAGACCAATCATGCAAACCAATTTCAACAAGCTCTACAGTAGTTCTCCACTAATAGGTTTAAACTACATGAAAAAATCATGATCTACTTGAGAGCTCAAAACAATTGCCAAGTGTCAAATTATTCAAGACAATATGAGGCATTTTCTGTTTCCAACCAAATAACCATAAGTGATGTAGCTTCCAACTTTTATCATTGAACATTAAAAGTAAAACGAAGAACAAGTGTTCATATGAAAAAGCGGAGCGTGTCTCTCTCCCAAACAAGGATTGCTAGGATCCGATCTTATTCAAACAAAAACAAAAATAAAAGCACATAGACGCTCCAAGTAAAGCACATTAGATGTGACCGAATAAAAATATAGTTTCAATAGAAGAAACCTGATAAGTTGATGAAGAAGGGGATGCCCAAGGCATCCCCAAGCTTAGACGCTTGAGTCTTCTTGAAATATGCAGGGATGAACCACGGGGGCATCCCCAAGCTTAGACTTTTCACTCTTCTTGATCATATATCATCCTCCTCTCTTGATCCTTGGAAACATCCTTCACACCAAACTTCTCATAAACTTCATTAGAGGGGTTAGTACTCAAAAAACTTGAATTCACATTGGTCCTGTAGTGACACATTGCAAGAACTCAATAAAACATTAGCTACAGCTCTCCACGTCTAGAAAGCCTTGCTTAAAGTCCGCAAGAGACAATGCAAAAAACAGAGACGAGAATCTGCCAAAACAGAACGAGCGAGTAAAGACGAATTTTAAAGAGGTACTTCCGTTGCTCAAATCAGAAAACTCAAAACTAATGAAAGTTGCGTACATATCTGAGGAACACGCACGTAGATTGGCATAATTGTCTGAGTTACCTACAGAGAAAACAGCCCAAATTCGTGACAGATAGAAATCTGTTTCTGCGCAGAAATCCAAATCTAGTATCAACCTTCGATTAGAGGCTTTACTTGGCACAACATTACAATAAAATAAAGATAAGGAGAGGTTGCTACAGTAGTAACAACTTCCAAGACACAACAAAACAGTAGCAAAATAAACACATGGGTTATCTCCCAAGAAGTTCTTTCTTTATAGCCATTAAGATGGGCTCAGCAGTTTTAATGATGCACTCGCAAGAAATAAGAGTGCAAGCAAAAGAGAGCATCAAAAAGCAAATTCAAAACACATTTAAGTCTAACCCACTTCCTATGCATAGGAATCTTGTACACAAATAAATTCATGAAGAACAAAGTGATAAGCATAAGAAGATAAAACAAGAGTAACTTCAAAATTTTAAGCATATAGAGAGGTGTTTTAGCACCATGAAAATTTCTACAACTATATTTTCCTCTCTCATAATAATTTTCAGTAGCTTCATGAACAAACTCAATAATATAACTATCACATATAGCATGCTTTTCATGATCCATAAACACATAATTTTTATCAAGCTCAAAAATAGTGCGATTAAAACTTTCAAACACACTTTTATCAATAATATAACAAGATGGTTGATCAATCTTAAGAGATATGGGACTCATAGATAATGTCAAGACCTCTCCAATCCCATTTTCATTAGTAGTACAATTAATATTATCAAGTAACATAGGACCATCATCAAGAGCTTTATCATAAACATTTGCTACGCAAAATTCTTTAGTACCATGCATTTCGACATCAGGCACAAACAAAGCATTATCATAAGATTTATCAAAGTAGCATGGATTATCATAAATAATAGTAGCATAACAAGTTTTACTCTTAGGTAATATTTCAAGAGAATCCACGGGAACATAACATTCAACCTCTTTCGGTAAGCATGGAGGACAATCAAATAGTGTAAGAGATAAAGAGTTACTCTCATTAGAAGGTTGGCATGGGTAGCTAATCCATTCTTCCTCCTTTTGTTCATCACTCTCCTCTTCTTTTTCATCCAATGAGCTTTCAGGTTCATCAATTTAATCCTCTTTTTCATCCAATGAGCTTTCAGGTTCATCAATTTCTTCTTCCACAGGTCCCTGCAAATTGTGAGTGCATTCTTGTGCATTAATGAGTCTCTCTTTATAATCAATGATATAAGGATTATCAGTGTAACTTTCATTGCAAAAATTAAGGATAGAAGAGACATAATCTTTAAGGTCCTTACAAACAACACAAATTTCATAATTTTTAACCATGAAGGATTCTATCTCAGAGGCTCCCATAAATATGACAAATTGTTCTACCTCTTCAAACCCAAAATGAATATAGCTATTCCGATTATAGTTCTTAATTAAAAATTCCTCACTAGAGCCACATTGAAATTTAAGATGTTTAGTATCCTGTTGAGAGCAACAATTTATATCATGGCGTTTAAGCAAGATTTTAGCAATTGTATTCAATTTTTCTATCACAGCACTCATCACTTTACCAGTTCTTGATTCTCTATAATTATTATAATATTCTATAAGCTCCAAGTAGGTTGTTGGTTCTCCCATAACAGCAGTTTTTAATTTTTAGGTTTTTCAATTTTTTATGGATTTTTGGGTATATAAGAAAAGTAAAACAAGACAAAAAGAAACTAAGCAAAAGTAAACTAAGCAAAATAATACCAGACAAAAATAAACTAAGAACAAATAAACTAGACAAAAGTAAACTAAGCAAAACAAAATAAAATAAAACAGAGAGAGAGGTAGAGTGTACTCCCCAGGTGAACTTATGAGTAGAGCTATGCCTCCCCGGCAACGGCGCCAGAAAACGGTCTTGATAACCCACAAGTATAGGGGATTGCAGTAGTCTTCGCGGGTAGTAAAACCCAAATTTATTGATTCGACACAAGGGGAGGTAAAGAATACTTATAGGGGTGATGTGAAAGTAGCAGTGATATGAGAGCAATAGTAACAGTAACACAGCAGCAGTAATAGTAATATGAGAGCAATGGCACCAGAAGACAGTTGATACTACTTCCAATGACATGTAGAACGAGTATATGATGATGAAAGATGGACCGGGGTTCCCAGCTATCTACACTAGTGGTAACTCGCCAATAACAAGTGTTGGGTGAACAAATTACAGTTGGGCAATTGATAGGATTGAAATAGCATTAAGACAGAACATCAAGATCATTAATCATGTAGGCATGTTTTCCATATATAGTCATACATGCTCGCAATGAGAAACATGTACACCATCTTTTGTCCTACCAGCCGGTGGCAGCCGAGCCTCTAGGGAATCTACTGGAAATTAAGGTACTCCTTTTAATAGAGCACCGGAGCAAAGCATTAACACTCCGTGAAAACATGTGATCCTCATATCTAAGCCTTCCCCTCCGGTTGTCCCAATTTCTGTCACTTTGGGGCCTTTGGTTCCGGACATAGACATGTGCATACAACTTGTAGATACAATCTAAGCAATAAGTATAGAGCTTAAATCTAAGATCATGCCACTCGGGCCGTAGTGACAAGCATTAAACACAACAAGATTGCAGCAACAATAACTTCATAAACTTTGTAGATAGACAATCATAACGTAACAATCCATCGGATCCCGACAAACACAACACCGATTACATCAGATGAATCTCAATCATGTAAGGCAGCTCATGAGATCATTGTATTGAAGTACATGGGGGAGAGAATACCAACTAGCTACAGCTAGAACCCGTAGTCCATGGAGGAACTACTCACGGAGCATGATGGAGGCGGTGGCGTTGATGGAGATGGCTTCCGGGGGCACTTCCCCGTCCCGGCGGGGTGCCGGAACAGAGACTTCGTCCCCGAAGTGGAGTTTCGCGATGGTGGCGGCGCCCCTGAAGTCTTTACGGAGTTTCGTCAATTGGTACTGCGTTTTTAGGTCGAAAGGGCTTAAATAGGCGAAGAGGCGGCGCGGGGAGGGGCGACGGGGTGGCCCCACACTAGGCCGGCGCGGCCGGGGTGTGGCCCGCGCGGCCCACCTGTGTGGTGGCCCCCGGCTCTCCTCCGACTCTCCTTCGGTGTTACGGATGCTTCGGGAAAAATAGGATCTTGGGCATTGATTTCGTCGAATTCGAGAATATTGCCCGAACAACCTTTACTGGAACCGAAACAACGAGAAAACGAGAAGCTGCACTTGTGGCATCTTGTTAATAGGTTAGTTCCGGAAAACGCATAAAAACATTATAAAGTGCAAGCAAAACATGTAAGTATTGTCATAAAACAAGCATGGAACATCAGAAATTATGGATATGTTGGAGACGTATCAGTCGTCCACCCCCGCGGTGCTATCCTCTCATTTCCACCACCGCTTACGCTCCATTCTCTCCTCTCCACCTCAAAAATGCCGCGCCATCGGAAGACGAGCTTCTGTAGGCTTGGCCTCAAAGTCCGCACGCAACCTCCACCACCATCGCAGCCGGAGCTGGAGCCGCAGTCCGACGCGGAGTACAGCTCCGATAACACGAGGACCCACGGTTGAAGGAGGAGTACAACGAGCACGACCTCCGGATCTTGGAGGCTTCCCAACGGAAGTTCTGCGAGGACAGGGCTCATCGCCATTATGAGGCGTTCGCCCGCCAGCAAGCGATACTCTTCTTCCGAGAAGGAGATTTCTCGGCAAGGAGCCGAACCGGCTGGGACGGCGCCGCCGGCAAGGTCTTTTGACGGTGTCCGCCATGCTCCAACGCCTGAAGCGCGAACAGTGGCTGCGCCGATGATGAAGTGCTTGGGTATTCATTTTCAACTTTGTGTATTCATTTTGCCAAAATCCTCATGTATTTGCCAAATTTTTTCCTGATTTATGAGGAAATTCTAAGGTTTTGTCAAAATCTTGGGTATTCAGCTGCATACGCAAGAATACCCCTGGCGCCACCCCCGTCGCGAAGCATGGGACGAGAAGCGGGCACGGACGTAGGCGGCATAGGCGAAGAACGAGGACGAGGCAGACCCGTCGCGCGCCCCAACCGACGTCCATTAGATTAGGATTAAGTTTAAGTTTTATTTAGGCCTCCCCAACCGATGGCATCACTTGTGTTCATGTAGTATTATTATGGTGGTGTACTTGTGTTCATGTACTTGCTTCAGACATGTACTGTTGTGTTTGTTGAAGGAGACATGCATCACCCTTTCTTGCTGATGTCGTCCTGTAGCCCTTGTCAAATTAAATTCCTCGATGCGATGGGAGGGCTTGCTCACCACACACGTCAGGATGAAGTGGAGAGAAACTACTCGTCCCTTGTTGGACACGGACCATTGGAAACTTATTTTCATTATCAATCCTACGTATTATTTTTGTGGCATATATCTTATATTACACCTTGTCAGTGCCCACGATGATGGACTTGGGTGTCTAGGAAGGAGGACACTAGCGAATAAACAAACCGGTCAGCCAAACTGGGCAGCCGATGAAAAGTATGATCAAGTGCGAATCGTCGAAATTGCAATACAATAATTTCCGGGGAAAATAATTGTTGATATGAACTTGCAAGTGTGGGCTACCCACAAACTATTTGCAAACATGGGCTGTGCATCCACCATGCCATGCTATCTATAGTTCTATTCATGTTGCTTAGTTTTTTCCCAGTTTTATGAGTTGAAGCTGATATACAGTTCCTACGAATTAGCCAAACTAGATCCAGAGGCATAATGTTCAGATTGTGGGCTTCATAAGTATACCATTTGGGTCCATTTTTGTTGTTGCATTGTTCGAGGCAACAAGATCAAGCTTGTAGAGAGCTCATCTTCGAAAAAAGGGAGCTGCCTCGATGATCGAGCCACCAAACGCCAGTGAGCGGACCCGCCCGGCAGCTTCGCAAGTTCGCATTCTTGTCGACAGGGTTAGATGGGCTCATCCCCAGTGCTTTTAAGCCCTGGTTTGAAGGTTTGTGGCCAGAGACCATCAAGCTGAAGATCTCCACCGATTGCATCTGGGAGGTCGGCCTGAAGGAGGAAGATGGCAAGATTGTTATGGACGCACGCTGGTCAGCGTTTGTCAAAGCACATGACTTGAAGATAGGATACTTCACAGTATTCAAGAGGATTGACACCAGATCCTTGAAGGTGCTCGTATTTGATCACGACAACTGCGAGAAGGTCATCAAGTGCAAAGGCAATCATGCACCACTGGAGGAACAATATGGATCACAGGTCAAATAAGGTGGTGCGCGTTCGGTTCTAATTACAACTTTTTTGTAGAGAGGTATTGACCACTCTCTTCGATGATGCATTTGTGGTCAACATGATGGTACTCTTATATATGTGTGTGGCTCCTCCACACACAATGTTATGTTAAACATGAAGGCTCAATCTGTACTCAATGTCTCTAGTTACATTAGTTAATGCTTGTGTTGGTCGTATTGTGAAGAACACATGCTTGTTCGGGTTGTCTGGTGAAGTCAAAATGCTGCATTTGGTTCCTCGCGAACGTATGCATGCACCAACAAACTCCCCTTCCATAGTTTTCCAACAAATAGCTAACCTCCTGCTGACAAGCATATTAGGCGCAAATGTGCAACCTTCAGTAACGATCAGGCTTCCAGCACTGCCCCATGTAACCAGACATTTTTTGTGTGTGAGGCTAACCTTACCAATAGAAAAAAAAGTACAACTTCCCCCGCTTGGGCCAAAATTTCCCCTTTTGGGTTGCCGTCTACATGGTAATTGATGTGGGCCTACTTACTCGGACTATAATGCCCAATAACTACAAACGGGCAACTCAAACACTTTCGGCCCCTTTTCTAATGCAACACGGATCCTATGATTCACCAGAAAAAACAGGGACATTCTACGTACAAGTTGTTTTTAAAGTATTTCTTTTGTATTATTTGGGGTTGCAATATTTGAAACCATACCCTGTGTGAAAAATCTTGATCACTCCATACCCTGCATGGATCACTGTATTTTGGAAAAAAAATATCAAAAAGTAGATTTTGAAATTTTAAAATTCTGAAATGTTTTATGATTTATTCTATCAACTTGAAGATCTTAGAGCGATAGAGATTGTATTGAAGTCTACAAAATAAAGATAAACCCGTTGTGAACCAGTGCAACGTTTTGAACCATATAGTATATCTGAGATATGACACATTTCGTCTACATGGAGGCTGACATATGGGACCCAAAGAAAAATCCAAGTAGCCAAGTAGCCAGAAATCAGGAGTCAAAAAATCTAAGAAAGAAAAAATTTATAGTTCAGAGAGGATGACATATGGGACCCGATTTGCGGCATCGGCCTCAAAGTTTCGAAGACGGCAGGGGATCCAAAGAAAAAGCCAAGTAGGCAGAAATTAGGGGGCCAAAAATAATCAAAGAAAGGAAACGTTTGTCGTTCAAAGAGTATGACATATGGGACCCATTTGCCGACGAGCGTCCTCGACTTTTCAAAGGCTGCAGGGGATCCAAAGAAAAAGCCAATTAGTCATAAACCAGGGGCCAAAAATAATTCAATAAAGGAAACGTTCATTGTACATTGAGGCTGACATATGGGACCCATTTGCAGCAGCATCCTCAACGTTAACAAGACGGCAGGGGATCCAGAGAAAAAGTCAATTTTCTAGAAATCACGAGTAAAAATATCCAAGAAAGGGAACATTAATCGTTCCGAGAGGATGACATCTGGGACCCATTTTACAGCAGCGTCCTCATTGTTTCAATGGCGACAGGGGATCGAAAAAAGGCAAATAGCCAGAAATTAGGGGACAAAAATAAATCCAACAAAGGAAAGGTTTATTGTTCACAGAGGCTGACATGTGGGTCCCATGAGCCAGCAGGGTCATTAACGTTTCAAAGGCGGCAGGGGATCAAAAGAAAAAGGAAGTAGCCAGAAATTAGGGGTAAAAAATAACTTCAAGAAAGGAAACTTTTATTCAACATAGAGGATGACTTGCCGAACCCACGAGCCAGCAGCTTCGTCAATGTTTCAGAGGCGTCATGAGATCAAAAGAAAAATGGTTAATTGGTTCTATGCCACTCCCCAATTCACAAGTTGTGTTTATGCCATTAAAAAACTGAAGTTGTGTCTATGCCACTCTCAATTCTCAATATCCCTTTCTATGCCATTTTCAGCAATACAACATCATATACTTGCCTATGTATCCAAGTATTTGTACCCTATACTACAGTTTGTACATACTCTCAGATAATCTGGACCGTACTTTGCACCTATGTTTAATGGATCATATGTGCCCAGAAATGGCTCATATTAGAATAGTAGACTCATATTAGTGTTCTTGACATTCTGTAAAATTATCAGATTTTTCGAAGAAGTTTGATTTTTTGGACAAAATTTTACCAATTTGTAGACAGAACATAAAATGTCAGTTTTTTATGCAAATCTGCACATAAATGGCTCAAATTAAACCAGTATACTCGTTTCAGTGTTTTTGATTTCCTGTAATTTTTTTAGATTTTTCTGAGAAGTTCTAATTTTTCCAGAATTTGAAAATTTTGGATTTTTTGTGTGCCCGAAACACCCAAAAGTAGCCAGAAATCAGGGGGTCAAAAAATCCAAGAAAAGAAAGATCTCAATTGGGCTGCATCTGGCCGTCTGGGCCTTCGAACTATCCTGCTGGACGCCTTTGGACTCGTACAATTTGAGCCCACTCCAAAACAGGAAAGTCCTATGCTTCGTAAAAACAAAAAACAAGGAGATTCAACATATAAGTTTGTTTATTTAAAAATAAGATTTATTTTTTTGTTTGCAATAGCTCAGAGAGAAATACACTGTTTATTATCTGCAAAATATTCAAGATATCACATGTTTCTTGTACGGGGAGGCTGACATCGGGGACCCATGAGCCAGCAGCGTCGTCAACGTTTTAAAGACGGCAGAGGATCGAAAGAAAAAATAAACCAAAAATCAGTTGAAAAAAATTCCAAAAAAGGAAACATTTATCGTTCTGAGAGGATGACATGCGGGACCCATGAGGCAGCAGCATCCTCAACGTTTCCAAGGCGACACATGATTTTAAAAAAAGGAAAAATAGCCAGAAATTAGAGGTCAAAATAACTCCAAGAAAGGAAAGGTTTATTGTTCATAGAGGCTGACAAGTTGGACCCATGAGCCAGTAGCGTCCTCATCGTTTCAAAGGGGGCAGGAGATCAAAAGAAAAAGGAAGCAGCCAGAAATTAGGGACCAAAAATAACTCCAAGAAAGGAAACTTTTATTGTTTGTAGAGGATGACATGCGGGACCCATGAGCCAGCAGCTTACTCAACGTTTCAAAGGCGGCATGAGATCGAAAGAAAAAAGGCAAGTGACAAAATATCGGGAGCCAAAGATAATCCAAGAAAAGAAACTTTATTGTACATAGAGGATGACATGCGGGTCCCATTTAGCGACAGCGGTCTCAACGTTTCAAATGCGGCTTGAGATCAAAAGAAAAAGAAAGTTGATTGTACATAGAGGATGACATGCGGGTCCCATGAGTCAGCGACTTACTCAACGTTTCCAAGGCGGCGGGGATCAAAAGAAAAAGGAAATAGCCAAAAATCAGAGGGTGAAAAAAATCCAAGAAAATAAACTTTTATAGCACATAGAGGATGACATGCGGGTCCCATGAGCCAGCAGGTTCCTCAACGTTTTCAAAGGCGGCATGAGATCGAAAGAAATAGGAAAGTGACCAAAAATCAGAGGGTGAAACTTAATCCAAGAAAAGAAACTTTTATTGTACATAGAGGATGACATGCGGGTCCCATTTTGCAGCAGCGGTCCCAACGTTTCTAATGCGGCTTGAGATCAAAAGAAAAAGAAGGTAGCCAGAAATTAGGGGTAAAAAAAACTCCAAGAAAGGAAAGCTTTATCGTTCATACAGGCTGACATGTGGGACCTATGAGCCAGCAGAGTCCTCAACGTTTCAAAGGCGGCAGGGGATCAAAAGAAAAAGGAAATAGCCAAAAATCAGAGGGTGAAAAAAACCAAG
This sequence comes from Lolium rigidum, assembly GCF_022539505.1. Lineage (NCBI taxonomy): Eukaryota > Viridiplantae > Streptophyta > Magnoliopsida > Poales > Poaceae > Lolium > Lolium rigidum. The sequence continues at coordinate 132,596,187 of NC_061510.1, read as the reverse complement.
AAAATAAACTTTTATAGTACATAGAGGATGATATGCGGGTCCCATGAGCCAGCAGGTTCCTCAACGTTTCAAATGTGGCATGAGATCGAAAGAAAAAGGCAAGTGACCAAATATCAGGAGCCAAAAATAATTCAAGAAAAGAAACTTGATTGTACATAGAGGATGACATGCGGGTCCCATTTAGCAGCAGCGGTATCACCGTTTGTGTAGCACCCTACCTTTTAATAAAGGTAAGATACCTGTGTATAGTGCTATTCCTGGGATCATTGATAGCACACACATTACAAAATATAGTAATCATTGCAATAGTATCAAATTACTACATCATTGATCCAGAGGGTAAAGTAAAACCTTACAAATTGCATAGTCACATGGACCAACTCAACAATTTTCAGAATAAACACAGCGGAAATGTATATCATCAATGAGCCCTCATCATCTTCATGTGCCACAGGCAGTCATGTTGGAATGTAGACTCGAGATCCTACCACGTACTTCTCCTCAGAAAATCCTGCACGTTTGAATATGCAGCCCACGAATGGAGGTCAGTACAATGATGTACTGGCAAATGACACTTATATGGTGGCAGTTTTGGGCATGACTATCTACATGATATTTGGCTAGTGGAGTTTAGGAAAATTTGCATAAAGCCAATTTTATCCTACATTTTATTTAAAACAAAACATTTTGAAAATCTTTGAATGACATTATGAAACCACACCATGGTTAAATCCTCCATGGGTTTTAGAATAATCACATGGTTACATCTCCCATGAGTTTTTCAAGGTTGATCAAAATTTTAAATACATTCATAAAACAATGATGAGATTCTTCCGTACATTCCTTGCCTAGAAGCTCAAATTGTCCATAACCTAGGGACACGGCTAAGATCTTAGATTTAACTCTCGAGAGGTTGTGCACTTTCACCTTACGACCCACCCTTCCCAAGAGAAGAATGAGACAAGATCTTTCAGAAGAAGAATTCAACCATACAAACTAGACCCGTTCCCTTGGCCGTCGCCTCCACCCGCTGTCTAGCCACAAGTTGAACCCTCACAACTTACTTAATCCCGGCAGAGCCCATAATACCATAAGGCTGCACTGGAAGCTGTCTAAAACATGGACGACATGGTAATCTCTTTAATCCTGGGTGGCCAACCACAAGTGGAACTCACAAGCTTAAAACCCTCACAGGTAGTAAACCCCCACACGATCCCCTGGTGAAAACCAGGTGTGCAGTCAAAAGCGACCACTCTACAACATGCGAACTCTCAGGGATTCACCACTTCAGCCTACTAGGGGCGTGGACCTGAGCAGCCGCCCACCATCAACCAATCCACCCAGGTGTTTCATTAGGGTTGTTAACTTTAAATTTTCAAACACTCACAACCAATAACGAAACAACATTTGGTATTTGATGTTGCAGAGCAAAGATTAAGGCATCCTAGCAATGGGTTCAGGAGTAGCTACACACTACTAGGGTTTGCTAAGCATAGCATAATACTTTACTTTTGAAAACAAAATCCTACCATGCATACTAGTTTCAAAAACACTAATGCATAATTAAAATAAGTAGAATTTGAGTGTCACTTGCCTTTTTGGTAGTCGAAGCGCGTTCACTTCTCTTAATCAAAATACGTGCCTCTCCGTACAACTATAACATAGAATATAGCACAACATAAACACACCATTCAACAATATCAACATAATCAAACAAGACAACAATCGATAATCGCTCTATGGTACTAAGGTGTGGCATGAAGTTTGGCTTGCAGGATATGGCTGTGAGAGTTTGGATGGAAATTCACATGATTAGAAAGTAATGAACTATCCAAGATATAATTGGAAATCTTTATGCTTTACAAAAGCATGAAAAGAATTCAGAACGGCTTATGTGAATTGAATCACATAAGTGAAAAATAGTGCAACAACAATACTACTGAATAAGTGTGACAACAATTACTCAAAATGGTATGAATTACACATAGGCTTAGGTATGAACTTGTGATATATTGCATTACTCAATTAACTCATTTGTAAATTGAATATTTCAATATAAGCCAATAAGATTAAGTGGGCATGAGGTTAAATATGCATAAATGATGTTGAAGATGTGGGTTAAAGATGCTAATGGATATCAAGGGTTCAAAACATTTGCTATGTAGTATAGTGACTCAACATAACACTTGTACATGGGAAAATCTATAGCTAAGATTGATCACCATTTACTCAAATAGCTCAATTGTCATTTGAATAAGGTGAATTAGACAACTAAGAGTAGGACATGCATTATCGTTGAACATGATAAAGGAGTCTAAATGGTTCTGAAAGATGGGTATGATCATAAGGATCAATTTGGCTAAAGGAACTATATCGAAACCAGTTATAGGACTACACTTTTCGCGAAAAGTTATTAGAAAAAGTTTTCCGGATGGAAGAACTTTCTACACGGAAGTTGTAGAGAATTCCATTTCAAGCGTATCGCCAGAAGAATCTCTCGGAAAAAGTTAGTAGGATTTATTTTATAGATGATGTTGCAGAACAAAGTGGTACCGCGAAAATAAAGTGGGCGAAACTGCCACACAATATGTCTAAGATGATCTACGTGAGTTGCCGATTCCGACGGTATAGGGTTTGTCGAAATCTGACATGTAGAACTCAAGATATGGATTTTACAAAACTAGACCTAAGTGGTTACAGTTCTAATGGTGTACGAAAAGTTGTCCGAACAAGTTGCTCGGATGGAAAAACTTCCTACATGAAAGTTGTAGAGGATCTAATTACAAACTTAACGGAAGAACTACTATTCTAAACGGAGGTGTAGATCTAAGGAAATAAAATTGCGAAGTTCCAAATGACAATTTACGGAAAAAGCACAGAAATAGAATTATTACCGGACGATAAATACATCGAGTCGCGGCGCGTCGCGAGTGTGCGCCGCCAACAGCTGCGTCGCGGGGCAGCAGCGCTGCGCGCGGAGAGAGGGAGAGAGGCGCAGCTGCGCTGGGTGTGCGTTTAAAGCTGCCCTGGGGGTCTTTATATAGGCTGAGACTGGAGGGACGCGAATTTTTGGCTCCTGGGTGCTGGCGCACCCGATTTTAGCAATAAAATCGAAAAAAATACTAAAATTGACTCAAAAAATTCGGCATAAATCATGTGTGTGGGGTACATATGTAGGTATGTGCGTGTCAATTTTCAACCTAAAATATGAAAATATGTAGCCTACACAAAAATAACAAATTGTACTGTTCATAGTATATTGATTATACGTATACTATTCCCAGTATAACAAAACTTCATTTTCACTTTTTTGTATGAGTCACGTACGGCCGCATTTTTTTCTGAAAATTTTCCCAGATAAGTATTGAGATGAGATGTACGCGAGGTAATTATTTCAAGTTTTTTTGAAACATCTAAATGACGTTTTTCGAATTTTTTGGAATCAGGTGCGCTGGCACCCAGGTTCTCCACCATATTTTCGGAGACTGGAGGGACTTTTGCTTAACGTGGCGAGGTGGGACTAAAGATTGTTAGGCAGGAACTGGCGTTGGCGCGAGGGCTGCTAGGGCGTCCGGTTGGGCCACATCGGCCAGGTGGGCTGCAGCGTGGGAGGCTGGGGGCTGGCTGGGCCAGGCGGTGGGGAGCTGGGCAGCGGCGGGCGAGCTGGGCCGGGGCAGCTGCGCGGGCGTCGCGCGCGCGTGGCGGCTGCTGGGCCGTTCGGCCTGGCCGAACCTTTTTTTTTCTTTTTTTAATTTTAGAAATTTTAAACATACTTTTGAAGGATCTAAAATAATCAGAAAAATGCAAATAAGATACCGTTGGATTTGTTATGAAAAATGCTTCAATATGAGACTAAATTTGGAACAAAAATATAAACTTTATAAAACTAAGATTTGACATACATGTCTATGTGGCTGTAGTGCCTTTTTACGCTTTAATGTTTTCTCAAATAAAATATTTTATAAGTTTCAAAACCTCCGATCAAAATAGAGTATCGTTGGCAAATATTTTGAAACCCAAGTTTTATGAAAACTGTATATTATGCAAAAAATCTTTTAGTATCCCTTTGTGAAAATAAAATAACCATTATATACATTTGGCCTATAGGTTTGATTTTGAAAATACTTTAAGGCCAAAAGTCTTTGAAAATACTATTTTGGAATTAACTTGTAAATAACTTTAAAAAGTTTTAATTCTTTGTTAAATTTCAATCAAGTTCAAACAATTAAGCATTTAATTTATTTTTATTTTTCATTTCAAAATTTTGAAAATTTCGGGATGTGACAGACTACCACCCTTAAAAGAAATCTCGTCCTCGAGATTTGAGAAAGGCTAGAAAGAAAAAGGTTTGGGTTAACGTCTTCTAATAGGTTCTTGCTCACTATTGCTTTCTTTTCAAACATCCCCGAGGAGATTTCAGAAGTTAACCTTGGGCTTTGAAAACTTGACACTAGACAATATGCGGTCATACCATCCACTGTATCCATACTTATTAGGGTACTCATTCCATGGGTATTATCCTGTACTTGAGTATACTCATGGGGAACTCCTTGTGATACCTTATCCAAATACCATCTGATGCGGCATCTGGTGTAAATCCAAATCCAGGGGTACGGCTTCTACCACCCTTAAAAGAGACTTTTGTTAGGTAGTCTTAGGTCTTGGGTTTAGGCTAAGCTCATCTTGGGCATGATTTGGCACAGGGTCATTGTTTGAAAACATCTATGGCTTCTGGGCTAGGTGGTTGTTTATTCACATATGGTGAACCACATATCTCTCCAAGGTGAATCGAACAGATTTCCTTCATAGAAGGGCTTCTAATCCAAATGGTTGGTTGTTAATCTACTTTTGGTATTGATGGGTCACTTTCTTGGGTCAAACAGGTGATTACTTCAAGACATCCTTCATTTTCTTACTTGTCGGTGTCATCGACGATCTTCCACTATCTTCATCCAGTAGATAGATCTTTAAACTAAACGTAGTCCTACGCTTGGCAGCACTTGCCTACTATAAGGGTATAATATTTCTCCACCCTAAGGTTTAGCCTTATTCGCCGACATATTTTTTTTTGGTATGTCTCTCTAGATTCGCAAAGTCAATATTACGAAAGCGAATAATAAGAGTAGTAGGAATGGTGATCAATCCATCCTGCACCCAAATCATTACTCTGTATTTGATTTATTGAATCTCGTATTCTAACACTTGGTCAACCTCACAAGTTTGATAAAAACCTCCATGGAGAATTGAATCAATGTTTCAATCCCCATTATTGAACTGTTTTGAAAATATTTCTATCGATCTCTAGCTAGGGTTTTGCATATCTCACACTCTACGCTTCTTCACCTTGATAGGAAACATCAAGGTTGGTTTCACTAATGTTGTTTTCATGGCGAGTTGCCGAGAAAACATTCTCTACGTTGGGTATAGATGAGAATAGATAGAAAGATTCTAAAGAAGGTTCCTACCCAAACACATCATATCAAGGCAAAACATCTTACAAATAACGTCTAACAAGCATCAAGCAACAGGTTTCAATCACAAACAAACTAGTATGTTCATACCTCAATTTGGTAAGATCAATACTTTCTAATGCTAGCGTACGTTGTTTCAATAAAAAGAGAGCTAATGGTGGTCTAGTCTATTTCTGCTTTGGATGTTTCAAGTTTCTATTCTACTCCTTCGGTGTATCTTCGTCTGTTGTGCAGTCTGCATTGAAGTCTTCCTTCAAGTTCTTCATTGGTCTTCCATGAAAACACTTCTTGCAGAGTCGAAGAATATCACATGAAGCATCAGTTCCTCACTTCAGGCACACGGTCATCATCTCTACTTGCTTGATGGTTTCATAAGGTAGGTCATCTAAGGCAAGAGAAAAACAATTTGAAGATAGAATAGAGGAGAATACTAGAAGTTCACAAAGCAAACATCTTTTTAATTGAAATAGGATTAGACAAATTTTTTATCCTAGGGTCTTCCTATTCCTATTCCAAACCTAGGGTCTCGATCCTACATGCAACACTATGCTCTGATACCATTCTGTAGCACCCTACCTTTTAATAAAGGTAAGATACCTGTGTATAGTGCTATTCCTGGGATCACTGATAGCACACACATTACAAAATATAGTAATCATTGCAATAGTATCAAATTACTACATCATTGATCCAGAGGGTAAAGTAAAACCTTACAAATTGCATAGTCACATGGACCAACTCAACAATTTTCAGAATAAACACAGCGGAAATGTATATCATCAATGAGCCCTCATCATCTTCATGTGCCACAGGCAGTCATGTTGGAATGTAGACTCGAGATCCTACCACGTACTTCTCCTCAGAAAATCCTGCACGTTTGAATATGCAGCCCCACGAATGGAGGTCAGTACAATGATGCACTGGCAAATGACACTTATATGGTGGCAGTTTTGGGCATGACTATCTACATGATATTTGGCTAGTGGAGTTTAGGAAAATTTGCATAAAGCCAATTTTATCCTACATTTTATTTAAAACAAAACATTTTGAAAATCTTTGAATGACATTATGAAACCACACCATGGTTAAATCCTCCATGGGTTTTAGAATAATCACATGGTTACATCTCCCATGAGTTTTTCAAGGTTGATCAAAATTTTAAATACATTCATAAAACAATGATGAGATTCTTCCGTACATTCCTTGCCTAGAAGCTCAAATTGTCCATAACCGGGGACACGGCTAAGATCTTAGATTTAACTCTCGAGAGGTTGTGCACTTTCACCTTACGACCCACCCTTCCCAAGAGAAGAATGAGACAAGATCTTTCAGAAGAAGAATTCAACCATACAAACTAGACCCGTTCCCTTGGCCGTCGCCTCCACCCGCTGTCTAGCCACAAGTTGAACCCTCACAACTTACTTAATCCTAGCAGAGCCCATAATACCATAAGGTCTGCACTGGAAGCTCATCTAAAACATGGACGACATGGTAATCTCTTTAATCTCGGGTGGCCAACCACAAGTGGAACTCACAAGCTTAAAACCCTCACAGGTAGTAAACCCCCACACGATCCCCCGGTGAAAACCAGGTGTGCGATCAAAAGCGACCACTCTACAACATGCGAACTCTCGTGGATTCACCACTTCAGCCTACTAGGGGCGTGGACCCGAGCTGACCGCCCACCATCAACCAATCCACCCAGTGTGTTTCATTAGGGTTGTTAACTTTAAATTTTCAAACACTCACAACCAATAACGAAACAACATTTGGTATTTGATGTTGCAGAGCAAAGATTAAGGCATCCTAGCAATGGGTTCGAGAGTAGCTACACACTACTAGGGTTTGCTAAGCATAGCATAATACTTTACTTTTGAAAACAAAATCCTACCATGCATACTAGTTTCAAAAACACTAATGCATAATTAAAATAAGTAGAATTTGAGTGTCACTTGCCTTTTTGGTAGTCGAAGCGCGTTCACTTCTCTTAATCAAAATACGTGCCTCTCCGTACAACTATAACATAGAATATAGCACAACATAAACACACCATTCAACAACATCAACATAATCAAACAAGACAACAATCGATAATCGCTCTATGGTACTAAGGTGTGGCATGAAGTTTGGCTTGCAGGATATGGCTGTGAGAGTTTGGATGGAAATTCACATGATTAGAAAGTAATGAACTATCCAAGATATAATTGGAAATCTTTATGCTTTACAAAAGCATGAAAAGAATTCAGAACGGCTTATGTGAATTGAATCACATAAGTGAAAAATAGTGCAACAACAATACTACTCGAATAAGTGTGACAACAATTACTCAAAATGGTATGAATTACACATAGGCTTAGGTATGAACTTGTGATATATTGCATTACTCAATTAACTCATTTGTAAATTGAATATTTCAATATAAGCCAATAAGATTAAGTGGGCATGAGGTTAAATATGCATAAATGATGTTGAAGATGTGGGTTAAAGATGCTAATGGATATCAAGGGTTCAAAACATTTGCTATGTAGTATAGTGACTCAACATAACACTTGTACATGGGAAAATCTATAGCTAAGATTGATCACCATTTACTCAAATAGCTCAATTGTCATTTGAATAAGGTGAATTAGACAACTAAGAGTAGGACATGCATTATCGTTGAACATGATAAAGGAGTCTAAATGGTTCTGAAAGATGGGTATGATCATAAGGATCAATTTGGCTAAAGGAACTATATCGAAACCAGTTATAGGACTACACTTTTCGCGAAAAGTTATTAGAAAAAGTTTTCCGGATGGAAGAACTTTCTACACGGAAGTTGTAGAGAATTCCATTACAAGCGTATCGCCAAAAGAATCTCTCGGAAAAAGTTTGTAGGATTTATTTTATAGACAATGTTGCGGATCAAAGTGGTACCGCGAAAATAAAGTGAGCGAAACTGCCACACAATATGTCTAAGATGATCTACGTGATTTGCCGATTCCGACGGTATAAAGTTTGCCGAAATCCGACTTGTAGAACTCAAGATATGGATTTTACAAAACTAGACCTAAGTGGTTACAGTTCTAATGGTGTACGAAAAGTTGTCCGAACAAGTTGCTCGGATGGAAAAACTTCCTACATGAAAGTTGTAGAGGATCTAATTACAAACTTAACGGAAGAACTACTATTCTAAACGGAAGTATAGATCTAAGGAAATAAAATTGCGAAGTTCCAAATGACAATTTACGGAAAAAGCACAGAAATAGAATTATTACCGGACGACAAATACATCGAGTCGCGGCGCGTCGCGAGTGTGCGCCGCCAACAGCTGCGTCGCGGGGCAGCAGCGCTGCGCGCGGAGAGAGGGAGAGAGGCGCAGCTGCGCTGGGTGTGCGTTTAAAGCTGCCCTGGGGGTCTTTATATAGGCTGAGACTGGAGGGACTTTTGCTTAACGTGGCGAGGTGGGACTAAAGATTGTTAGGCAGGAACTGGCGTTGGCGCGAGGGCTGCTAGGGCGTCCGGTTGGGCCACATCGGCCAGGTGGGCTGCAGCGTGGGAGGCTGGGGGCTGGCTGGGCCAGGCGGTGGGGAGCTGGGCAGCGGCGGGCGAGCTGGGCCGGGGCAGCTGCGCGGGCGTCGCGCGCGCGTGGCGGCTGCTGGGCCGTTCGGCCTGGCCGAACCTTTTTTTTTCTTTTTTTAATTTTAGAAATTTTAAACATACTTTTGAAGGATCTAAAATAATCAGAAAAATGCAAATAAGATACCGTTGGATTTGTTATGAAAAATGCTTCAATATGAGACTAAATTTGGAACAAAAATATAAACTTTATAAAACTAAGATTTGACATACATGTCTATGTGGCTGTAGTGCCTTTTTACGCTTTAATGTTTTCTCAAATAAAATATTTTATAAGTTTCAAAACCTCCGATCAAAATAGAGTATCGTTGGCAAATATTTTGAAACCCAAGTTTTATGAAAACTCTATATTATGCAAAAAATCTTTTAGTATCCCTTTGTGAAAATAAAATAACCATTATATACATTTGGCCTATAGGTTTGATTTTGAAAATACTTTAAGGCCAAAAGTCTTTGAAAATACTATTTTGGAATTAACTTGTAAATAACTTTAAAAAGTTTTAATTCTTTGTTAAATTTCAATCAAGTTCAAACAATTAAGCATTTAATTTATTTTTATTTTTCATTTCAAAATTTTGAAAATTTCGGGATGTGACAGTTTGAGAGGCGGCACGGGATTGAAAGAAATAGGCAAGTGACCAAATATCAGGAGCCAAAAAAAATTCAAGAAAAGGAAGTTTTATAGTACATGGAGGATGACATGCGGGTCCCATTTAGCAGCAGCGGTATCACCGTTTGAGAGGCGGGACGGGATCGAAAGAAAAAGGCAAGTGACCAAATATGAGGTGCCAAAAAAACTCCAAGAAAAGAAAGTTGATTGCACATAGAGGATGACATGCGGGTCCCATTTAGCAGCAGCGGTCTCAATATTTCCAAGGCGGCAAGGGATCAAAAGAAAAATGAAGTAGCCGTAAATCGGGGGTCAAAAAAATCCAAGAATAGAAAGAATTTTGGTTCATAGAGGATGACATGCGGGACCCATGATCCTGCATCGTAAACGGCACGATCGGAGAGCGTTGAACGAGATGGCGCGATCGAGAAAAAAAGCAATGCCAGAGAGGCTGCCATCTGGGCCCTACATCCCTGGGCGGTGCGGATTTGCGTTGACTCGGCCGGCGAACCCGATAATTCGAGATGCACCACGTCCCGGGCCACCATACGCGACGTTTTGGCCGTTTTTGTCGGGCTAGGTGGCCTCAAAAACGAGAAAAAAAAAACGTTTTGACATGCACAACGGAGAGACCAAAAATCGTCGGCCATGGTACACCAGCAACCATGGCGCGGCTTCAACTTCGTCGGCCATGGCAACTTTTCTTGTAGTGTTCACTCTACTCACTTAAATATTATGTAAGCTTAAGTATAACTAGTTTGATTTATACTTGGGATCTATGATATACAAGTTAGGACATATTATTTTATGTGGAGTGAATCTTATGTGAAGGTTTAGGATTTTGGTGATACTTCACTATTTGAAGTATAAAATAGGCATGAGGTATGGTAGGGTTCTATTTATGATCCAAAGTGGTACTTGGATTGAAATGCAAAACCTAGGTAGTACTCTAGGCTGCTGCTGCGACTGGGTGCCGATTTGACAGTTGGTAGATAGTAGACTAGCACGCCACCCATCTATAAATTTGCGACGACGTTTGGTGCAGTGATGTCTCGTCACATCAGCTTGAGCAGAGAGGGGGGTTTTTTACGGTTTCCATTACGAAATATTTTTTACCGATAATCGTAGTACTCTATGCCAGAGACACGTACCTTAACACGTGGGCAGCATGCAACCACGCGAGCACCAAAATGAAATAAGAGATGTTTTAGAGCAGAACTTCATTTTCAATGCCTTTCCTAGCTTGGTTTGGAAACCGGACGGAGTTTCAGTGACTTGATGCTTCCAAGTCTCATTGTGACTAGGTGCCACCATCTACTATCCATTTGAGATCCAACGTTCCAAACTATCTCTTATTTCGAAGCTAAAAAAGAAAAACTATTCAGAAAATTTTGAAAAAAATCTAGTAATATGTAGATGCCTTGTTTTAAAATCTATGAATATTTCATCCCATTCGGACGACTAGCTTGTGATTAAATAGCTTCTTACGTATTCGAGCACTAGTTTAAACTAAATATATATTTGCTCACAAACCTATGATTCAAATCGAATGAAACTCCACCAAAATATAAATCGAAATATGCATAATTTACTGCAATGTTGAGCGAATAATTCAATCCGACGAAAAGACAATATGCTCCAAGACCAATAATCTCTTCCCTAGCTTATCTGAACATAACTGACAGTGTCCTTAGAGAACATCTTGCAGCCTCAGTAAAGCCTCAGGTATGAACAAGAAGCATATTGCCATCTACAAATCACGCGAAGAACCACGACCCATGATCATCCTCATAGCCTATATCATCAAGGTTGCCCTCCAAAATGCTTATGTTTTTGGAAAGTTTTCTTGACATTAGGGAAGATTCTGAAGGGCTTAGCTTCGCTACAATAGCAACAAATGGAAAATTTTCGCCGCTAAAAAGAGTATCCCGCCATTTTAATATACACTTATTAGTAGTTGATCAATTGTGCATTGCAAAACACAAAGTTCAGATCAAATGTGCAACATACCAACAAAAAGTTAACTAGCAGTTTTACGAGCACATGGTGATATTACGGTGATGAAGCAATATAAACATCAAAAGAAGAGGCAGAACAAGATCTCCTACTCAGGGACACTCTTGGTGGACGCCGAGATATAGGTCGCTAGCTGTGCACGGAGATCCTCCTTCTCCTTGATAATCGCCTTAAGGATGGCGGTTTGTCCGCGCATTAGCACCCTCGAGATCTGCCTCTTGAGCTTTAATTTCAACCTCTCTTCCATGAGATACTTGATGAGGTTGCTTCCAGTATCCATCCATGTGACGCTCTTGTGTTCAGTTCCACCCAGTAGGCGTTCTGCTCCTTAAGCATGTCCCGCTCGGAAGTAAGGTTATTGACGCCTCGCGCAAGATGAAGGGAGATCTCCTTCTCCAACGCCAAATCTATGTGAAGACGATCACACTCCAGGGTGAGGGAGTGTTCATTCTCCAGCTGGCTGCCTATGTGGGCATTGTTCTCCTCCTTTTGCTACAACAATCATTGTATGAAAAAAAAAGAAATCAACCCATTCATATATGAGTATTAATTACCCGCAAACAATAGGAATACTAATTTCTAGCATGGATATTGATAAAGGAATGGACAACACTCGGACGCTCCACAAATACCACAGGGTTCATCAACACATAATTAATCGGAAAGCAGTGATTACATAAACTATAAAAAACAAGTGGACAGAGGCATACAGCCTACCTGGCTTGGCCGGGAAACGGGGCCGAACTTAGCTTTGGACGGCCGGACTTGGGGCGCCACCGTCGTTGTGGTTACCGGGGAAACATTTGAACCGCCGGCCCTGTGAGATGTAAATAAATGTAAAAACGGTTAGAAAATAAGAATCAACTGAAGGACACCCCGCTAGAAACTTACCCTGACGAACCCTCGCCCTTGATGGTGGTGTTTGCATCATCATCATTCATCAATGTGACGCTCTGGTTATGCAGTTCCACACAAACGCGGTTCTGCTCATTAAGCATGTCAAGCTCGGCAGTAAAGGTATTGATGCCTTGCTGAATATAAAGGCAGATCTTGTTCTCGAACGCCAAATCTACGTGAACAGGCTCAAACTCCGGGGTGAGGGAGAGTTCATTCCCCAGCTGGCTGCCTATGTGGGCCATGTTCACCTCCATTTGCTGGCACGATCATTGTATGGAAAAAAAGAATCCAACCAATTCATATATGAGTAATTACACGCAAAAAATAGGAGTACTACTAATTTCTAGCACAGATCTTGATACAGGAACGGACATCTCACTGGAACGCTCCACAAATAACACAGTGTTCATCAACACATAATTAAACGGAAAACCGTGATTACATAAACTGCTCCATCCGATCCCTTTTACTAGTAGTAGTTAACACGGATTTGAGTCAAATAAAATGGATCGGAGGGAGTACTAAATCTGAGTCTATTAAAATGGATTGGAGGGAATATTAAAAAAACAAGTGGATAGATTGAGGCATACAGCCTACCTGGCTTGGCCGTGAAACGGGGCCGAACTCAGCTTCCGACGACCGGACTTGGGCGCCACCGTCGTGGTGGTTACCAGGGAGACGTTTGAACCGCCGGCCATGTGAGATGTAAATAAATGGAAAAAACAGTTAGAAAATAAGAATGAACTGGAGGACACGCCGCTAGAAACCTACCCGGACGAACCCTCACCCACTGGCTCGCTCTCCATCGAATAGAGGATAGACTGCTCTGCGAGAAGGCTCAGACGATCATAAGTGGCCATACAACGACCCGCTAGCTGGCTAGATGTCAAGTTTTTCTCGGCGGTCTTAGTCCTCATCGTCTTCCCTAGGATATCCTGCCGCCGGGCCGCCCGGCTCACTGGAGCCATGGCTTGCGAGGTATTTTACTAGTTAGGATGGAGGGCTGGTGAAGGCTAGTTACTAGCTACCAGGAGAACAGAAAGAGAAGAAGGGTGGCAAACAAAGCAGCACACGTTTTAGCTAAATCAGTAGAGGATAATGAGCGCAGTGTTTGGATTGATGATCCTCCCCTCTTCCTGTATCCACAACTGGTGGACGATGTAACCATTCTCTAATGTAAACACTTTTGTGGAGCAGCAGGTACCAGACGCACTCTTTTCCTTCCAGGGTACCTACGGGGACTGGAAGGTTTTTAATGAGGTGGCCTGCTGACTCAGTTATAGAAATATATTATTGTTCAAAAAAAAGAAGGGTGGAGGGATGGTCAAGGCTAAATCTTACATACACCCAGAAAAGACCATCGTGCCCTCGCGGGGCTTCTGAGCAATTATAGGGACGTGTGTTCTCAAATGGGCAAGATAGGGTACCTTCCCGAGGAAGCATCTAGCACCCAAGCCGATGGACTGCGCGTTGAACACTGGTTACAGTATGTGTAAAAAGAAAAGATAATAAGGGAAATGCTTGGCAGGGTCCAGAGGTGCATTTAATCGGACATGGGATTCCATATTTTACACCATAGAGTATGTGAACATAAACACAGAATACAATCAAGCGCTTAGTGTTTACATAAAGGGCCCTAACTGAAGATAGGAAACGCAAGCAAGTCCCTCTCCACCAAATAAGATCATATATCGTCGTTAGGGCCGCCCTGGTGAATCCTCCGAATGAAAAAATCCCATAGTTGGCAACCTAAACCCGCCGCTCTAGTCCGAATAGGAACTTCCGTCCGACGAGACCATTTTGACAACAAAAATTAATTAATTCAGTACTGCATAAACCGCAATTTCAAATAGATAAACACGAAGATTATGATAGGCGCATGTATCACCTGTCGATGCGAACCCAGAGAGTCAGCTCGGTGCACGGTTGAAACCATTTTGACGACCACTCTAGTTCCGATGCTTTGGCGGCGCCCGGCGTCGTCGTGCTGTTCGCTAGAAAATAGGCCGTATGGTTGGGGCCCATTGAACCGGTCTCAGAGCGCTTAGGTGATGGCTTGCCGTGCGACCACACACTCACCTTGTACTCCGGCCACATGCACGCCGCCGACCTAACGCACTCAACGGATAGGCTGTCCAGCACGCATCCGTTCTCTGGATGGACTTGCATATTTGTGTGCAAGACGAACACGGTACCATCGTTCCCATAGAAGATGACCGGACGTCTTGGCTCTGGCGGTGCCAGCACCGGGATGATGAACGCCATCGCAGTGCCGTACGGGATCATGTCCACACAAATCGAATGGATTTCTCTGAGGTGGGCGATGAGCGCTGCTGGTGAGGCGGCGAAGTCGCGGCCGGCCTCTGTGCAGTCGCACGGGCCGTGCGGGCACGCGAGCTCGTGGTCGTGGAGCCCGTTGTAGGCGACCACGCTCCCGCACCCGCCGTGGGGGCACTCCATCCTCTTTAATCTGCTTTGAAGAGGATATTGATGGGGAGGGGTGAGTGGAGGGGAGGGGTGAGTGGAGAAGAAAGATGGTGGTGGTTTTATTAATTCGGGCCTCACCGTCCCACCAGTTTGGCTGAAAAAGGTGACGCTGAATGTTTCACTGTCTATGTTTTCACACGCAGTACACCTTATATGATGGCCAAAAATGGGATATGAAGATTTTCTCAAATTATCAAAAAAATAGATTTATGTTTGACATATGTGTGATGTTACTCAAAATTGAACTACATATTACGAGTGGACGGTTGGCAATTTTGAGGGAAGAAAATGAATTTTAAAATATTGAAATACTTTGAGTGTCTATGTGTGAAGCCTTGCACTAAGATCATAGAAATTTCCATTACCCTTGTACGGATGGTGGGTCCTAAAAGTTGAAGTAATTTGACTGCAACAAAAAGAACTTCAATGAAAATAAAAATGTGGACTAGCTTGTATCGTCATATGAGATATAGATGCTATAAAAATAACAAACTACAATCCTAAGGGTAATTTATTAATCAAGTTTGTTTCGCTTTCATATGAGCTAACCTCTACCCACCCCCACCCACACACACACTCTCTCTCTCTCAAATGGGGGTGAGAGGAGAAGAAGGATGTTCGTAACTCAGGCCTCACCATCCTACCAGACTTTGGTCGATGCCCAAGACATCCATGACCTAAAAAGCTGACATTGATTGTTTCATAGTCTACATTTTCACAAGCATTATACCATATATATTGGCCAAAATGTGATGTGTAGATTTTCTCAAATTGTACCGTATTTGGATTCATGTTTGACGTATGAGCGGTTTTACTCAAAATTCAACTACATGTTCAAATTGCCAGGTCGGAAAATTTGAATGAAGAAAATATAGCGTAAATATTGAAATAAGTGTGCATATATATATATATATATATATATGTGTGTGTGTGTGTGTGTGTGTGTGTGTGTGTGTGTGTGTGTGTGTGTGTGTGTTTTGTGCACTACGATACGTAAAATTGTCATTACCATTTTACGAATGTGGTGGGTCCTAGAATATTGAAGCTAATTCAAAAAAAAATGTGCTAGCTTGAGTCATCGTATGAGATAAAATTGCTATACAAATAACAAACTTACAACCTTAAGGTAATTTAAAAAAGATTTATTTTCTTGCTTACACATGTGTGGTCATGTTGATTGCATTGTATATTAGTATGAACTTACTAATAATTATCCCAAATTTTGGCAGCAATGTGCATCTTACCGTTCACATATATTTTATTCAACTTCAATTCACACAAAAATGCATTCTACTTTATTAGTGTAAAATAAGAGCTTTATGTGAGCTTTATTGTGAAGTGGCTGCCTGAGAGAAGGGCCAAATTTTCAAGGTAACAATTTCGAAACATGGCATACATCATAAGACGACCATTTAGGTGATATATATGTTGATTATTTCTCGAGTTTGTAATATATGTGGACATATGTTGAGTTTTAACCAATTTTGGTCAATTTAAAATTGCATGTTCTTTAAAGTTCGGCATGAGTTTTGGTAGAAAATATGCAGATTTTACCATGGTAGGGTGTTATGCTCCATGCATAACAAAACTACAAATAAAAGATGAACAATTTGTACGAATGGCGAAGCCGGTGAATTTGAAGCAAATTGAATGCAACCAAAGGAAATTCATTAAAACTAAAAAAAGATGAAGAGTTCACGAGGAAATGGTATGGCGATTTGAAAAGAAAATGAATCACTACATATGTGACTCTGGTCATAATAAACGAAAATGCCAAGTAGAGTTTCCAATTTTGTTCATAAAAATAGATCAAACTTGAACTAGATTTGTGATGTAGATTGATCATAGAAACCGCTATAAGCCATCGCAATGTACGGAAGTGAATGATTCTAGGCATCCATATTTTAATTACTTCATGTAATGTAATTGAACAAGCTAGATTGGGTATTGCCCCATGAAATTGTACCACACATGCCAACAATAGTAAATCTGATTGCTTAGAAGTACGCCAACATTATGTGGCTTGATTAAATGTGCATTAAACTTAAAATGCCTATTTTTTTATTTTTTTAGTAGTCGTATGACAGTGAAGGATCCGGAGTTGCATTAATCGGCGAATTGGGTTACATATTACATAGACTAATTCATGGTAAACATAAAATACATCCAATCCCTCAACATTTTTAGATAAAGGTCTAAGTAGTAAAGATTGGAACATCAATAAGGTCCTTCCCCACCGAATTAGATGACCACCTCCAACACTACGGCCGTCCTGACAAGAACCATCAGCAAAACGTCTCTTTTAGTCCTTGTACTGAGTACGTTGAAGCCGGAAGCCCCAGACACACCCTTCCTGTTACGGTGATGAAGCAATATAAACATCAAAAGAAGAGGCAGAACAAGATCTCCTACTCAGGGACATTTGATGGACGCCGAGATACAGGTCGCTAGCTGTGCACGGAGATCCTCTTCTCCTTGCTAATCGCCCTGTCACAAGAAAAACAAATTAATTCAGCATTACTTAAATCCGCATTAGCATCGTCCCAATAAGATTGAGGGTAGTGTTATATTCACTCACTCCTTATCGATGCGCAAATAGATAGTCAGCTACTTCGATGATTCATTGCCGCACAGGTACCGTGGCGGCACCGAGAGGAACGAAGTGACATCTCCCAAAGAAACTGTGCCCGGATTCGGGCTGCTCGTCAGCTCTAATACCGCCTTCACCACGTCAAATAAGTGTTCCCCGGTAAGCTTACGCGGCCCCGGCATCGGCGGGCCGTTCGCCCATCTTGTCACCCTATACTGGGCCAAGTTGCACGCCGCCGGCCTGACGTACACGAAGGATACCGCGGTGTCCATGCCGCAAGGGTGGATGTGCAAGGCGAACACTGCGCCATCCATCCCGTAGCCGATGAACGGTCGTATTGGCGAGCCCGGTGCCGACACCTTCAGATGAACCAATCCGAAGTCCTCGCCGTACGGGAACCTATCCACAACGGTCAAGTGGGCTTTGAGGTGTAGGATGAACGGTACCTGCGAATCGGCGAATTCGCAGCCGGGGTGCATGCAGAAGCAAGAGCCGTGCGGGCACGCCATCATGTGCTTGTCTTCGTCGTTGTGAGGGAACTCCCTCCCGCACCAGTCGTTGATGCACTGGATCGTCGGCTTCAGAGGCTGCTTCTTCGGCACAGGCAACTCCATAGTCTAAGGTCTGATGAGGGATCGGAAAGGGGCGAGGGGGGTTGTGGCGGCGGCGGCACGAGTGAGGGGGAGCAGTGAGAAACTGAGAACTGAGATGGGAGATTGATGTTTATGGAGATTGATGTTTCTTTATAGAGGGTTATTCTTTTAACGGGAGCCTCTAGACTGGTGGACACATGACCTGTGCTCACTGAAGTGTGGGACCTCACGCATGGGAACCACACGTAAGTGACAGACCAGTTGGTGTACTCGGGTGATTATTATAATGTATTAGTACTCCATAGTTTCCTATAGATCCAAGGGTAGGAAAGCCAAGTTATCTCATTTACAAGACATTATTTTTTCCATGAAGCCAAGTTAACTCATCAATCAATTGGTATATTTTGGTTATATTCAAACCTTTACTTGAAACTAGTTGGTCATGCCATTCTACTACTCGCTTAAAAATTTTACTGCGGGAAGGGAGGGGGGTGATGCTACCCTGAATTTGTGGGACCCAAAAAAACTCGGAAATACGAGCGATGCATCAAAAAGAAACACATTCATCCCCTCCCCCAGTGATTTGACCTAGATTTGAAATCAAGGCACACGTGATTCAAAAAAGGCAATCTAAAAACATGGATTATTCATCATTTTGTACATATATCAAGGGAAAATACCAAACATGCCATACCAGTGTTTTAGAGAAGAACCCTCAAGTAGATTGGCACCATGTTGGACTTCGTCCAGCTACATGCATGTGAGCTTGGTACCACTACACAAGAACCATGCCAAACTTTTGAATCATGGCCTAGTTTTATGTATATATTTGCAACTTTTCATCATGCACGCATGAATACTTTGCAAAATATGTGCATTTTGGGTTGTCGCCCATAAATGTGTTTTTTCTTGTCTGCCACCAATCAAGATTTCATTCGCGGAGAAACATGCATGACAGGATGACCATTTCCAAGGTTTCATGAATTATCTCAATGTGCATCCATATATATACAATTTCTTGGGCTAAATCCGATAAAATGCAAATTTGACACAGTGTGTAGATGAAGTACAGATCAAACAAATAATTTAAAAAATACATGGGTGTGTGACCTGAATGTGTGGATCGAGCCAAGTACATTTTATAAAATAATGGCCAAACACATGCACCGCACCCTCCTACTATAACAAATTAAAACAAGCAGGGCGAGAGCATCGTGAGATTGCTCGACGTAGCTAAATTTCAAAACAAGCCGAATTAATAAGTTATTGTGGGGCTTGATAGAAAAGATCGAAACAAAGCATGCATAGTCATATCATTTGTGGTTTACATATTACCTCTATGAACAATACCAAATAAACATGGCATATATACACTTCTATTTTTTAAGACAAGAACCCTGCATATTTTTTTTGCACCATGTATTTGAGGCCTCGCTTCCCCAGAAGTGTGTGTGGGAGCATTGCATGCTACGAGAAAACAATGCAAAACATTTGAATCGCATGACTCATTTTAAGGTAGTGATATATAGGTTTATGGTTTATATACAAGGTTTAGTGTTAGGGTCTAGGGGTTTAATATAATTAGGGTTTAGGGTTTATAGAGATTCACATCATCTGTTTCATTTCACATTTGTGATGTACAATACTACATACCTAAGTAAAATCGATCCTTCTTAGTCACTCCAAAATGGAGCTCGTGGCCGGGAGGTTTTTGGAATTTCCATGTTTGAAACCCAATACCACTTCTCTTCATGCTTGACTGATGCGTGCAGTTGAACACGTCCGTTGGGAACCCCAAGAGAAAGGTGTGATGCGTACAACAGAAAGTTTTCCCTCAGTATGAAACCAAGGTTATCGAACTAGTAGGAGTCAAGGAACACGTGAAAGTTGTTGATGACGGAGTGTAGTGCGGCGCAACACCAGGGATTCCGGCGCCAACGTGAAACCTGCACAACACAATCACAATACTTTTCCCCAACGTAACAGTGAGGTTGTCAATCTCACCAGCTTGCTGTAAACAAAGGATTAAACGTATAGTGTGGAAGATGATGTTTGTTTGCGAAGAACAGTAAAGAACCAATATTGCAGCAGATTGTATTTCAGATGTAAAAGAATGGACCGGGGTCCACAGTTCACTAGTGGTGTCTCTCCCATAAGATAAATAGCATGTTGGGTGAACAAATTACAGTTGGGCAATTGACAAATAGAGAGGGCATAACAATGCACATACATATCACGATGACTACTATGAGATTTATTTGGGCATTACAACAAAGTACATAGACCGCTATCCAGCATGCATCTATGCCTAAAAAATCCACCTTCGGGTTAGCATCCGCACCCCTTCCAGTATTAAGTTGCAAACAACAGAAAATTGCATTAAGTATGATGCATAATGTAATCAACACAAATATCCTTAGACAAAGCATTGATGTTTTATCCCTAGTGGCAACAGCACATCCACAACCTTAGAACTTTCTGTCACTGTCCCGGATTCAATGGAGGCATGAACCCACTATCGAGCATAAATACTCCCTCTTGGAGTTACAAGTATCAACTTGGCCGAGCCTCTACTAGCAACGGAGAGCATGCAAGAACATAAACAACATATATGATAGATTGATAATCAACTTGACATAGTATTCCATATTCATCGGATCCCAACAAACACAACATGTAGCATTACAAATAGATGATCTTGATCATGATAGGCAGCTCACAAGATCTAACATGATAGCACAATGAGGAGAAGACAACCATCTAGCTACTGCTATGGACCCATAGTACAGGGGTGAACTACTCGCACATCAATCCGGAGGCGATCATGGCGATGAAGAGTCCTTCGGGAGATGATTCCCCTCCTGAATCCCCCGAGATGGGATTGGCGGCGGCGTCGTCTCTGGAAGGTTTTCCGTATTGTGGCTCTCGGTACTGGGGTTTTCGCGACGAAGGCTATAAGTAGGCAGAAGGGTAGAGTCGGAGGGCTGACGAGGGGCCCACACCATAGGGCGGCGCGAGCCCCTCCCTGGCCGCGCCGGCCTATGGTCTGGCCACCTCGTGGCCCCACTTTGTATCCCCTTCGGTCTTCTGAAAGATTCGTGGAAAAATAAGACCCTGGGCGTTGATTTCGTCCAATTCCGAGAATATTTCCTTTGTAGGATTTCTGAAACCAAAAACAGCAGAAAACGACAATCGGCTCTTCGGCATCTCGTCAATACGTTAGTGCCGGAAAATGCATAATAATGACATAAAGTGTGTATACAACATGTGAGTATCATCATAAAAGTAGCATGGAACATAAGAAATTATAGATACGTTTGAGACGTATCAAGCATCCCCAAGCTTAGTTCCTACTCGCCCTCGAGTAGGTAAACGATAACAATGATAATTTCGAAGTGACATGCTATCATAATCTTGATCAATACTATTGTAAAGCATATGAGATGAAAGCAGCGATTCGAAGCAATGGTAAAGACAATGATTAAACAACTGAATCATATAGCAAAGACTTTTCATGAATAGTACTTTCAAGACAAGCATCAATAAGACTTGCATAAGAGTTAACTCATAAAGCAATAAATTCTTAGTAGAAAGCTTTGAAGCAACACAAAGGAAGATATAAGTTTCAGCGGTTGCTTTCAACTTCAACATGTATATCTCATGGATAATTGTCAACATAAAGCAATATAACAAGTGCAATAGGTAAACATGTAAGAATCAATGCACACAGTTGACACAAGTGTTTGCTTCTAAGATAGAAAGAAGTGGGTAAACTGACTCAACATAAAGTAAAAGAATGGCCCTTCATAGAGGAAAGCATGGATTACTATTTTTGTGCTAGAGCTTTTCATTTTGAAAACATAGAAACAATTTTGTCAACGGTAGTAATAATTCATATGTGTTATGTATAAGACATCCTATAAGTTGCAAGCCTCATGCATAGAATACCAATAGTGCTCGCACCTTGTCCTAATTAGCTTGGATTAACACGGATTATCATTGCACAACATATGTTTCAACCATGTGTCACAAAGGGGTACCTCTATGCCGCCTGTACAAAGGTCTAAGGAGAAAGTTCGCATTGGATTTCTCGCTTTTGATTATTCTCAACTTAGACATCCATACTGGGACAACATAGAAAACAGATAATGGACTCCTCTTTTAATGCTTAAGCATTCAACAATAGATAATATTCTCATAAGAGATTGAGGATTTGTGTCCAAACTGAAACTTCCACCATGATTCATGGCTTTAGTTAGCGGCCCAATGTTCTTCTCTAACAATATGCATACTAAACCATTTGATCATGAAAATCGCCCTTACTTCAGACAAGACGAACACGCATAGCAACTCACATGATATCCAACAAAGGTGTAAAAGTTGATGGCGTCCCCAGAAACATGGTTACCGCTCAACAAACAACTTATAAGAAATAAGATACATAGCAACATATTCAATACCACAATAGTTTTTAAGGCTATTTTCCCATGATCTATGTATTGCGAAGACAAGGAATGAAGTTTTAAAGGTAGCACTCAAGTAATGTACTTTGGAATGGCAGAGAAATACCATATAGTAGGTAGGTATGGTGGACACAAATGGCATAGTTTTTTGGCCCAAGGATTTGGATGCACGAGAAGTAATCCCTCTCAATACAAGGCTTAGGCTAGCAAGGTTGTTTGAAGCAAACTCAAGTATAAAACGATACAGCAAAACTTACATAAGAACATATTGCAAGCATTATAAGACTCTACACTGTCTTCCTTGTTGTTCAAACACCTTAACCAGAAAATATTTAGACTTAGAGAGACCAATCATGCAAACCAAATTTTAACAAGCTCTATGTAATTCTTCATTAATAGGTGCAAAGTACATGATGCAAGACCTTAAACATGATCTATATGAGCACAACAATTGCCAAGTATCAAATTATTCAAGACATTATACCAATTACCACATGAAGCATTTTCCGTTTCCAGCCATATAACAATGAACGAAGCAGTTTCAACCTTCGCCATGAACATTAAAAGTAGCACTAAGAACACATGTGTTCATATGCAACATCGGAGCGTGTCTCTCTCCCATACAAAGAATGCTCGGATCCGATTTTATTCAAACAGAAACAAAAATAAAAGCAAACAGACACTCCAAGTAAAGTACATAAGATGTGACAGAATAAAAATATAGTTTCACTAGAGGTGACCTGATAAGTTGTCGATGAAGAAGGGGATGCCTTGGGCATCCCCAAGCTTAGATGCTTGAGTCTTCTTGAAATATGCAGGGATGAACCACTGGGGCATCCCCAAGCTTATACTTTTCACTCTTCTTGATCATATTGTATCATCCTACTCTCTTGACCCTTGAAAACTTCCTCCACACCAAACTCGAAACAAACTCATTAGAGGGTTAGTGCATAATTGAAAATTCATATATTCAAAGGTGACATAATCATTCTTAACACTTCTGGACATTACTTCTGGACATTGCACAAAGCTACTGAAAGTTAATGGAACAAAGAAATCCATCAAACATAGCAAAACAGGCAATGCGAAATAAAAGGCAGAATCTGTCAAAACAGAACAGTCCGTAAAGACAAATTTTTATGGGGCACTTAACTTGCTCAGATGAAAAATCTCAAATTGAACGAAAGTTGCGTACATATCTGAGGATCACGCACGTAAATTGGAAGAATTTTCTGAGTTACCTACAGACGGGGCTGCTAAATTTCGTGACAGTAAGAAATCTGTTTCTGCACAATAATCCAAATCTAGTATCAACATTACTATCAAAGACTTTACTTGGCACAACAATGCAATAAAATAAAGATAAGGAGAGGTTGCTACAGTAGTAACAACTTCCAAGACTCAAATATAAAACAAAAGTGCAGAAGTAAAATAATGGGTTGTCTCCCATAAGCGCTTTTCTTTATAGCCATTAAGATGGGCTCAGTAATTTTAATGATGCTCTCGCAAGAAATAAGAGGTGAAGCAAAAGAGAGCATCAAAAGCAAATAAGAAACACTTTTATGTCTAACCCACTTCCTATGAAAAGGAATCTTGTAAGGGAACAAGTACTGAAAGCACAAAGCAACAAGCATAGAAAGGCAACACAAGCGCAACTTCAAGATTCTCAACATAAAGAGGGAAACTTAATATTATTAAGATGCATATAACCATGTTTCCCTCTCTCATAATAACTTTCAAGTAGCATCATTGATGAAATCCACAATATAAATATCACATGAAACATTCTTATCATGAGCTACATGCATAAAATTATTACTCTCCATATAAGCATAGTCATTACCATTAATTGTAGTGGGAGCAAATTCAATAAGATAGCTATCATTATTATTCTCATCACCATAATCATCATATATAGGAGGCATATTGTAATCAAAATTAATTTTCTCCTCAATAGTAGGTGGACTGAAAATATGATAGTCATCATTGTAATCATCATATATAAGAGGTAAAGTATCATCAAAGTAAATTTTCTCCTCCATGCTTGGGGAACTAAAAATATCATGCTCCTCAAAACCAGCTTCCCCAAGCTTAGAATTTTCCATAGCATTAGCAACAATGGTGTTCAAAGCATTCATACTAATAATATTTCCATTAGCATGCATATAAAGTTCCATAGGTTTTTAAATTTTCTCTTCAAACACCTCATGTCCTAACTCAAGATAAATACTATAAAGATCTCTAATATTTTTATTCTTTTCCATTAAGCCTACCTAGTGAAATCACACTACTTAGTGTTCTCAGGAGTACTCATTTTAACAGTAATAAAAATAAGTAAAGCAAACTAAATAAAGTAAAGTAAAACAAGTAACTAATTTTTTTGTGTTTTTGGTATAAGAGGCAAACAAAACAGAAAATAAAATAAAGTAAAGCAAGACAATAAACAAAGTAAAGAGATTGGATGTGAGAGACTCCCCTTGCAGCGTGTCTTGATCTCCCCGGCAACGGCGCCAGAAAAAGAGCTTGCTGGCGTGCAGTTGACGTGGGAGATAGAAATCTTTGTGGTGTAGCTTTTCTTCAGGTCCCGGGCAACGGCGCCAGAAAAAATCCTTGATGCGTGCAGTTGACACACGTCCGTTGGGAACCCCAAGAGGAAGGTGTGATGCGTACAGCAGAAAGTTTTCCCTCAGTATGAAACCAAGGTTATCGAACCAGTAGGAGTCAAGGAACACGTGAAGGTTGTTGATGACGGAGTGTAGTGCGGCGCAACACCAGGGATTCCGGCGCCAACGTGGAACCTGCACAACACAATCACAATACTTTGCCCCAACGTAACAGTGAGGTTGTCAATCTCACTGGCTTGCTGTAAACAAAGGATTAAACGTATAGTGTGGAAGATGATGTTTGTTTGCGAAGAACAGTAAAGAACCAATATTGCAGTAGATTGTATTTCAGATGTAAAAGAATGGACCGGGGTCCACAGTTCACTAGTGGAGTCTCTCCCATAAGATAAATAGCATGTTGGGTGAACAAATTACAGTTGGGCAATTGACAAATAGAGAGGGCATAACAATGCACATACATATCACGATGACTACTATAAGATTTAATCAGGGCATTACGACAAAGTACATAGACCGCTATCCAGCATGCATCTATACCTAAAAAGTCCACCTTCGGGTTAGCATCCGCACCCCTTCCAGTATTAAGTTGCAAACAACAGACAATTGCATTAAGTATGGTGCGTAATGTAATCAACACAAATATCCTTAGACAAAGCATTGATGTTTTATCCCTAGTGGCAACAAGACATCCACAACCTTAGAACTTTCCGTCACTCGTCCCGCATTCAATGGAGGCATGAACCCACTATCGAGCATAAATACTCCCTCTTGGAGTTACAAGTATCAACTTGGCCAGAGCCTCTACTAGCAACGGAGAGCATGCAAGAACATAAACAACATATATGATAGATTGATAATCAACTTGACATAGTATTCCATATTCATCGGATCCCAACAAACACAACATGTAGCATTACAAATAGATGATCTTGATCATGATAGGCAGCTCACAAGATCTAACATGATAGCACAATGAGGAGAAGACAACCATCTAGCTACTGCTATGGACCCATAGTCCAGGGGTGAACTACTCACACATCAATCCGGAGGTGATCATGGCGATGAAGAGTCCTCCGGGAGATGATTCCCCTCTCCGGCAGGGTGCCGGAGGTGATCTCCTGAATCCCCCGAGATGGGATTGGCGGCGGCGGCGTCTCTAGAAGGTTTTCCGTATCGTGGCTCTCGGTACTGGGGTTTTCGCGACGAAGGCTATAAGTAGGCGGAAGGGTAGAGTCGGAGGGCTGACGAGGGGCCCACACCATAGGGTGGCGCGGGCCCCTCCCTGGCCGCGCCGGCCTATGGTCTGGCCACCTCGTGGCCCCACTTCGTATCCCCTTCGGTCTTCTGGAAGCTTCGTGGAAAAATAAGACCCCGGGCGTTGATTTCGTCCAATTCCGAGAATATTTCCTTTGTAGGATTTCGAAACCAAAAACAAGCAGAAAACAACAATCGGCTCTTCGGCATCTCGTCAATAGGTTAGTGCCGTAAAATGCATAATAATGACATAAAGTGTGTATAAAACATGTGAGTATCATCATAAAAGTAGCATGGAACATAAAAAATTATAGATACGTTTGAGACGTATCATTGACTTCATAATTAATTAAGACAGAGTTTAGGGTTAGGGGGTAGATACATGATTTTTCTGGTTTGAATATGTCTAGATCGACCTTTGTACGTTTATCAACTTGAATGCTTACTGTATAACATAAGAAGACTATGTGCTTTGGTTTTTCATTTTTTTATTTTTTTGAATTTTTATGCCTATTTGAATTTTGGTCAAATCCTAGGTTAATTTGACCAAGAGTTAAACACGTTTAAAACATGAATATGAAAAAGTAAGCCTGTATCCTTCTTAATTAGTCACTCCAAAATGAAGCTCGTGGGAGGTTTTTGAATTTCAATGTTTGAAACCCAATACCACTTCTCTTCATGCTTGCCTTCATAAGACAGAGTTTAGGGTTAGGTGGTAGATACATGATTTTTATGGTTTGAATATGTCTAGATCGACCTTTGTACGTTTATCAACTTGAATGCTTACTGTATAACATAAGAAGACTATGTGCTTTGGTTTTTCATTTTTTTATTTTTTTGAATTTTTATGCCCATTTGAATTTTGGCCAAATCCTAGGTTAATTTGACCAAGAGTTAAACACGTTTAAAACATGAATATGAAAAAGTAAGCCTGTATCCTTCTTAATTAGTCACTCTAAAATGAAACTCGTGGGAGGTTTTTGAATTTCCATGTTTGAAACCCAATACCACTTCTCTTCATGCTTGCCTTCATAAGACAGGGTTTAGGGTTAGGTGGTAGATATATGATTTTTCTGGTTTGAATATATCTAGATCGACCTTTGTAAGTTTATTATCAACTTGAATGCTTACTGTACAACATAAGAAGACAATGTGCTTTGGTTTTCATTTTTTTGAATATTTTTGATTTTTTATGCCCATTTGAATTTTGGTCAAATCCTAGGTTAATTTGACCACGAGTTATACAAGTTTAAAACATGCATATGAAAAGGTAAGCTTGTGTCCTTCTTAGTCACTCCAAAATGAAGCTCTTGTGAGGTTTTTAAAATTTCTATGTTTGAAACCAAATACCACTTCAAATGGGCATAAATTTAAAAAAAAAATCAAAAATGAAAAACCAAGGCACATAGTCTTCTTATGTCATATAGTAAGCATTCAATTAAGTTGATAAACAAGTTCTAGACATATTCAAACCAGAAAAATAATGTATCTACCCCCTAACCCTAGCTAAACTCTGTCTTATGAAGTTAAGCATGCATGAAGAGAAGTGGTTTTTGGTTTCAAACGTTTAAGCCAAAAGCCCCTTTTCAAATATTTCAAACTTATTCAAATTTGGTTCAAATTTGAAAGACATACATGTTATAGCACACATAGTGCATACATTTTCACACATACTGCACTAGATGCTAACCCTATAGTTTGAGGCCATTTGGATAAGGTCAAAAAAATTCTTGGATTAGAATCGTGTTATTCGAACCCCGTAGTTGGATTTTTTTTGAACCTTGATCTGTAAAACTGGGCAAAACCCTAGTTTAACCTATTTAATTATAGATTCGTATATCGATTTTTCTACAGTACCTTATTATTATTACTATGCAGCTGTCACATCCCGAAATTTTCTAAATTTTGGAATGTAAAATAAAATAAATTTAATGTTTGATTGTTTGAACTTGATTGAAAATTCATAAAGAATTAAAACTTTTTGAGGTTATTTAAAACTATTTCCCAAAATGATGTTTTCAAGAACTTTTGCTTTCAAAGTATTTTCAAATCAAACATATTTTGACCTTCAAGGTTTTCAAATCCTTAAAAGATATTATTTGAGAAAACAATAATATTCAAAATTTACTTTGCAAAGTTTTGCACAAGTAGCTATGTAGGCCAAAGTGCATAAAATTATTATTGTATTTTTAAAATGGATATTAAAGAGGTTCCTTAGTGTCCTAAAACACTATTTTGTTTTTTTTACAAATTTTTATAAATTTGTTTTATTCTATTTGGAGACATAAAACACAAGTTATGGAAGAAATAAAAAAACGAAAAGAAAGGAAAAAAAACTGAAGTAGACAAGCTGGGCCGTCCAGCCTGGCCCATCAAGAACGACGAACCCAGTTGTCTTCTTCGTGAAGCTTTACGTACACGACCTGTACGCTAAATACCATTTCTGTTACTCGTTGCCTCCTCATTCCTCCTAAATATAGCCACCAGTTGCTCTAGATTTTAACACGAAAGTTATTGCCCACTTAATAAAGTTTCCATTCAGTGAGTTTAATTTCTAAATCGGAGGTCTCCATGACACAAACCGGTGCAGTGAACCGAATGCCATTCGTGGGCATTCACCGTCCGATCTCCGTCCCCTGCGCGTACTAAAGCAAACCGAGCGCGTCACTTCGTGCTCCTTGGTCTCCTCTCTCATTCTTGTTCACAAACTTTCTTCAGAGGAGCCACGTAGAACACATACCAACCATGCCATCCATAGCCTAAAAATCGAGTTCATCGTCAGATCTTGTCATCCACGACGACCACCTCATCAATTCCTCGCACCATTTGACTCCCCTCATCAAGGCTTACCTCCAGGACATGGTGGTGCATCATTACCTTGTAGTTGGCCGCATCGTCACGAAGGCCGAGCAACGTCGCCACCGGTTCGAGAAAGGAGTCTTTGCAGAGAGTACACCGTCATGACCGTGTGACGCGCTGCCTCTCGACCACGTTCCAGTCCGTCGTCATCATCTTCCCGAGCAGCAGAGATACGTGCGGCCACCGGTACGGCTCACAAGTATCACAGATCGATTCATTTGTATACTGAACCGACTCAAGCCTGCATGTCTCTTTCTATGTTCTTTGCTTCTTGATTTTCTTCATGACGAGCACCTGGCGAGAAATCTTAGGCCAAGACTTCAAGCAAGTTTTCAGGTACCGGAGGAGCAGCCGAAGACAGGGAACCACACCCGCGTGTCCGCCTCATCATCATGAACGCCGTCCACACCCGACCACCGTCACCGTCTCCATCGTCGACGTCGATCACGGTTCTGCCGTAAGTTGCCAGCGCACTCATCAGTTGGATCCTTCTGTATAGTTTAGATTAGTCAGGTCTTAGACCATTAGATCTAAATTGGACAGACCACGCTTAACCCAATTAACTGAACCGGACAGTCTCATATTCCAATCGAATCGGTCTAGTTGTGCTAGCTCATCCCATGTCAAAAACTTGTAAATTTTACACCTTTAAATCTATAGTTCCGTTTTAGATGAGATTTTCTCTGTTGAGTTCGTAATTAAGTTCTCTACAACTTTCGTGTGGGAAGTTTTTCCGTCCAAGCAACTTGTTCGGACAACTTTTCGTACACCATTAAATCTGTAACCGCTTCGGTATAATTTTGTAAAATCAATACCTTGAGTTCTACACGTCAGTTTTTGACAAACTTTATACCGTTGGAATCAGTAAAATGCCTAGATCATTCTGGACATTTTGCTTGTCGGATACGCACGCTTTGTTTTCGCGGTATCCCTTTGATCCGCAACGTCGTCTATAAAATAAATCCTACAAACTTTTTTCGAGAGATTCTTTTGGCGACACACTTGTAATAGAATTCTCTACAACTTCCGTGTAGAAAGGTCTTCCATCCGGAAAACTTCATCTAATGACTTTTCGCGAAAATTGTAGTCCTATAACTGGTTTCAACATAGTTCCTTTATCCAAAATGATCCTTATGATCATACCCATCTTCCAGACCAGTTATAATTTTTATCGTGTTCACGGATAATGCATAGCTTACCCCTGGTTGTCTAGTTCATATTATTCCAATAACAATTGAGATATTTGAGTAATTGGTAACAAATCTTAGCTATTGATTTTTCCTATATGCAATTGTTATGTTGATTCACTCTACTACATATCACATGTTTTTGAACCCTTGATATCCATTAGCATCTTTGACCCACACCTTCAATTTTATTCATACCTATTCAACCATATGCCCACTTAATCTTGTTGGCTTATATTGAACTATTCAATTTACAAATGAGTTAATTGAGTAATTCAATATATCACAAATCCATACCCAAGCCTCTGTGTAATTTATACTATTTTTGAGTAATTGTTGTCACACTTATGCAATAGTATTGTTGTTGCACTAATTGTCACTTATGTGATTCAATTCACATGAGTCATTCCAAATTATTTTCATGCTTTTGTAAAGCATAAAGATTCTTCAATTTTATCTTGGATGGTCCATTACTTCCTAATCATTTGACTTTGCCATTCCAACACCCCAAGACCATATCTTGCAAGCCAAACCTCATGCCACACCTTAGTACCATAGAGTGATTTCCGATTGTTGTCTTGTTTGATTTTGTTGATGTTGTTGTTGAATGGTGTGCTTATGTTGTGCTATATTTTATCTTATAGTTCGTGTGAAGAGCGTCGTGTTTTGTTGAGAGAAGTGAACGATCTTCAATTACCAAAAAGGCAAGTGACGTTCAAATCCTACTTATTTTAATTATGCATTAGTGTTTTGAAACTAGTATGCATGGTAGGATTTTGTTTTCAAAAGAAAAGTATTATGCTATGCTTAGATCCTAGTAGTGTGTAGCCACCTCTTAAACACAACTTGCTAGGATTGTCAGAAGTGATTTAAAAAAATGACACCAATGCTTTGTTTCACTTGTTGGTTAAAGTGTTGTTTGAGAAAATAAAAATTAATAACCTTAATGAAACATCTGGGTGGAATTGGTGTGGCTTTGGATTATGTTGAGTGGCTACCTGGGGCTACATACTTGGCAGTGAAAACCATGGTATGTGGTGGTGACCTGGGGGTGAGTACACTTGTGGTTTGCCACCCAGGAACAAAGAGATTGCTATGTCTTCCGTGTTTAGTGTACTTCCAGTGCAGCCTTATGATATTATGGGCTCTGTCTTGATTGAGTAAGATGTGAGGGTTCAACTTGTTGCAAGACATGTAGGAAAACGTTGCATAGAAAACAAAAATTTTCCTACCGCGAACACGCAATCCAAGCCAAGATGCAATCTAGAAGACGGTAGCAACGAGGGGGTATCGAGTCTCACCCTTGAAGAGATTCCAAAGCCTACAAGATGAGACTCTTGTTGCTGCGGTAGACGATCACTTGCCGCTTGCAAAAGCGCGTAGAAGATCTTGATCACGATCGGTTCCGACGCCACGAACGGGCAGCACCTCCGTACTCGGTCACACGTTCGGTTGTTGATGAAGACGACGTCCACCTCCCCGTTCCGGCGGGCAGCGGAAGTAGTAGCTCCTCTTGAATCCGACGAAGCACGACGGCGTGGTGTCGGTGGCGGTGAAGAAGTCCGGCGGAGCTTCGCTAAGCTACGCGGGAGATATGGAGGAGAGGGGGCGGCTAGGGTTTGGGGAGGGTGGCCGGCCACTCAAGGGGGCGGCCAGCTTGTGGTCTTGGGGTGGCCGGCCCCCTCCCTTGGCCCCTCATTATATAGGTGGATCCCCAAGTGTTGGTGTCCAAGTCTTCGAATAAGACCCGAACCAAAAACCTTCCATAAGAGGGGAAACCTAGCCCAACTAGGACTCCCACCAAAAGGTGGGATTTCCACCTCCCATGTGGGGTGGCCGGCCCCTATGGGGGAGTCCACTTGGGACTCCTCCCCATCTAGGGCTGGCCGGCCATGGAGGTGGAGTCCCATGTGGACTCCACCTTCCTTGGTGGTTTCTTCCGGACTTTTCTAGAACCTTCTAGAACCTTCCATAGAACCTTCCGCGACATTTTATTTCACATAAAATGACATCCTATATATGAATCTTATTCTCCGGACCATTCCGGAACTCCTCGTGATGTCCGGGATCTCATCCGGGACTCCGAACAAATATTCGAACTCCATTCCATATTCAAGTACTACCATTTCAACATCCAACTTTAAGTGTGTCACCCTACGGTTCGTGAACTATGCGGACATGGTTGAGTACTCACTCCGACCAATAACCAATAGCGGGATCTGGAGATCCATAATGGCTCCCACACATTCAATGATGACTTTAGTGATCGAATGAACCATACACATACATTACCAATTCCCTTTGTCTCGCGATATTTTACTTGTCCGAGGTTTGATCTTCGGTATCACTCTATACCTTGTTCAACCTCGTCTCCCGACAAGTACTCTTTACTCGTACCGTGGTATGTGGTCTCTTATGAACTCATTCATATGCTTGCAAGACATTAGACGACATTCCACCGAGAGGGCCCAGAGTATATCTATCCGTCATCGGGATGGACAAATCCCACTCGTTGATCCATATGCCTCAACTCATACTTTCCGGATACTTAATCCCACCTTTATAGCCACCCATTTACGCAGTGGTGTTTGGTGTAATCAAAGTACCTTTCCGGTATAAGTGATTTACATGATCTCATGGTCATAAGGACTAGGTAACTATGTATCGAAAGCTTATAGCAAATAA
Source organism: Lolium rigidum (assembly GCF_022539505.1). Lineage (NCBI taxonomy): Eukaryota > Viridiplantae > Streptophyta > Magnoliopsida > Poales > Poaceae > Lolium > Lolium rigidum. The sequence continues at coordinate 132,562,833 of NC_061510.1, read as the reverse complement.
CTTAATGACGAGATCTTATGCTACGCTTAATTGGGTGTGTCCATTACATCATTCATACAATGATATAACCTTGTTATTAATAACATCCAATGTTCATGATTATGAAACTAATCATCCATTAATCAACAAGCTAGTTTAAGAGGCATACTAGGGACTTCTTGTTTGTCTACATATCACACATGTACTAATGTTTCGGTTAATACAATTCTAGCATGATATATAAACATTTATCATAAACATAAAGATATAAATAATAACCACTTTATTATTGCCTCTAGGGCATATCTCCTTCAGTCTCCCACTTGCACTAGAGTCAATAATCTAGATTACATTGTAATATACCTAACACCCATGGAATTCTGGTGTTGGTCATGCTTTGCCCTAGGGAGAGCTTTAGTCAACGGATCTGCTACATTCAGATCAGTGTGTACTTTGCAAATCTTTACTTCTCCATCTTCGATGTACTCGCGAATCGAGTGGTAACGCAGCTTGATATGCTTCAGCCTCTTGTGTGACCTTGGCTCTTGTGCATTGGCGATGGCACCCATGTTATCACAAGTAAATGATTAATGGGTCCAATGCACTAGGAACCACACCGAGCTCTACAATGAACCTCTTCATCCATACCGCTTCCGATGAAGCCTCCGAAGCCGCTATGTACTCGATTCCGTTGAAGATTTCGCCACCGTGCACTCGCTTCGAGCTTGCCCAGACTTACTTGCAGCACCATTCAATATAAACACGTACCCAGATTGTGACTTAGAGTCATCGGGATCGGTGTTCCAACTTGCATCGGTGTAACCGTTTACAACGAGCTCTTGGTCACCTCCATAACAAAGAAACATATCCTTAGTTCTTTTCAAGTACTTCGAGATATTCTTGACCGCTGTCCAGATGTTCCATTCCTGGATCACTTTGATATCTCGCTAGTCAAACTAACGAGCATGTGCTATATCCGGTCTAGTACATAGCATGGCATACATGATAGATCCTATCGCCGAGGCATAGGGGATATTACTCATCCTTTCTCTTTCTTCTGCCGTAGCCGGTCCTTGAGTCTTACTCAATACCTTGCCCGGTAACATAGGTAAGAACCCTTTCTTACTTTCGTCCATTCTAAACTTCTTTAGAATCTTGTCCAGATATGTACTCTGTGATAGCCCTATTAGGCGTCTTGATCTATCTCTATAAATCTTGATGCCTAATATATACGATGCTTCACCAAGGTCTTTCATTGAAAAACTATTATTCAAATAACCCTTAACACTCGCTTAATAGTTCTATATCATTCCCGATCAATAATATGTCATCTACATATAATATCAGGAATGCTACAAAGCTCCCACTCACTTTCTTGTAAATACAGGCCTCTCCATGACACTGTATAAACCCGAAGTCTTTGATCACCTTATCAAAGCGTCGGTTCCAACTTCTTGATGCTTGCTTCAGTCCATAGATTGAACGCTGAAGTTTGCATACTTTTTCAGCATTTTTAGGATCGACAAAACCTTTGGGTTGTACCATATACAACTCTTCCTCAATGTCTCCATTAAGGAACGCCGTTTTGACATCCATCTGCCAAATCTCATAATCGAAAAATGCAGCTATTGCTAACAAAATCCTCACAGATTTTAGCTTCGCTACAGGTGAGAAAGTCTCATCGTAGTAAACTCCTTGAATTTGTCGGAAACCCTTTGCGACAAGTCGAGCTTTATAGACAGTAATATTACCATCAGCATCTGTTTTTCTCTTGAAGATCCATTTATTCTCGATAGCCTTTCGGCTATCAGGTAAGTCTACCAAAGTCCATACTTTGTTATCATACATGGATCCCATTTCGGATTTCATGGCTTCTTGCCATTTGTTGGAATCTGGGCTCATCATCGCTTCTTCATACGTCGCGGGGTCCTCATCATTGTTATCCACAATCATGACATTTAGACAAGGATCATACCAATCAGGAGTGGCACGTTCCCTTGTCGATCCGCGAGGTTCGTAGTTTCCTCGTTCGAAGTTTCATGATCATTATCATTTGCTTCCTCTCGTTGCCGGTGTAGGCGGTACAGTACAACTTCCGGTACTCGCGCTACTCTGATCAACGAGTATAGATTCATCAATCTCATCGAGTTCTACTTTTCTTCTAGTCACTTCATTAGTGAGAAATTCTTTCTCAAGAAAGGTTCCGTTCTTAGCAACAAAGATTTTGCCTTCGGATCTGTGATAGAAAGTGTACCCTATAGTTTCCTTAGGGTATCCTATGAAGACGCATTTCTCCGCTTTGGGTTCTAGCTTGTCCGGTTGTAACTTCTTTACATAGGCTTCGCAACCCCAAACTTTCAGAACGACAGACTTAGGTTTCTTGTTAAACCATAATTCATACGGTGTCGTTTCTACGGATTTTGATGGTGCTCTATTTAAAGTGAATGCGGCTGTCTCTAATGCATAACTCCAAAATGATAACGGCAAATCAGTAAGAGACATCATACTACGAACCATATCTAAGAGAGTTCGATTACGACGTTCGGACACACCGTTTCGTTGAGGTGTTCCCGGCGGTGTCAATTGTGAAAGTATTCCACATTTCTTTAAATGCATGCCAAACTCATAACTCAGATATTCACCTCCACGATCAGATCGTAGAAATTTGATCTTCTTGTTATGTTGATTTTCTACTTCACTTTGAAATTCCTTAAACTTCTCGAAAGTTTCGGATTTATGTTTCATGAAATAGATATACCCATATCTACTCGGATCATCCGTGAAGGTTAGAACATAACGATAACCACTCGCGCGATGCTACGCTCATTGGTCCACATACATCGGTATGTATGATTTCCAATAAGTTAGTAGCTCGCTCCATCATACCGTAAAATGGAGTCTTTGTCATTTTTCCCATTAGACATGCTTCGCATCTATCAAGTGACTCAAAGTCAAGTGATTCAAGTAATCCATCGGTATGGAGTTTCTTCATGCGTTTCACTCCAATATGACCAAGACGACAAGTGCCACATATAAGTAGAATTATCATTCAATTTAATTCGCTTAGCATCAATGTTATGTATATGCGTATCACTACTATCGAGATCTAACGAAATAAGCCATTCTTTTGTGGTGCTCGACCATAAAAGATATTATTCATAAAAATAGAACAACCATTATTCTCAGACTTGAATGAATAACCGTCTTGCATTAAACAAGATCCAGATATAATGTTCATGCTCAACGCGGGTACAAAATAACAATTATTTAGGCTTAAAACTAATCCCGAAGGTAGATGTAGAGGAAGTGTGCCGACAACGATCACATCGACTTTGGATCCATTTCCAACGCGCATCGTCACTTCATCTTTCAGTAGTCTTCGTTTATTCTTTAGTTCCTATTTCGAGTTACAGATATGAGCAACCGAACCAGTATCAAATACCCAGGTACTAGAACGAGAACCAGTGAGATAAACATCTATAACATGTATATCAGATATACCTTCTTTCTTCTTCTTGACAAGGCCGCTCTTCGGATCAGCCGGATACTTGGAGCAATTACGCTTCCAGTGTCCCTTCTCCTTGCGATAATAGCACTCAGACATCGGGCTTAGGGCCGTTCTTAGGTTTCATAGGAGGCGTGGCAGCTTTCTTGCCACCCTTCTTGAATTTTCCCTTAGACTTGCCCCTGTTTCTTGAAACTGGTGGTCTTGTTGACCATCAACACTTGGTGCTCTTTCTTGATCTCAATCTCAAGCAGCTTTTAGCATGCCAAAGAGTTCAGGTAACTCCTTGTTCATGTTCTGCATATTGTAGTTCATCACAAAGTTCTTGTAACTTGGTGGCAGTGATTGAAGGACACGATTAATCCCCGGTCTATTAGGAATCACTATTCCCAAGTCACTGAGTTTCTTCGCATGCCCGGTCATGGCGAGCATGTGCTCACTAACGGAGCTGCCTTCTTCCATCATACAGTCGAAGAAATGTTTCGATGCTTCATAGCATTCCACGGCCGCATGAGTCTCGAATATAGCTTTCAGCTCATTCATCAACTCATGAGGATCATGGTGCTCAAAACGTTTTTGAAGATCGGATTCCGGATCGCACGAGATGGCACACCGAACTTGAGAGTACCGAGTTTTCCGAGTCGCGTAAACAGCTTTTACTTCATCGGTTTCATCTTCTGCAGGAGGGTCACCTAGCGGTGCATCAAGCACAAATTGCAGATTTCCGCCAGAGAGGAAGATCCTCACATGACGGAACCAATCGGTGAAGTTGCTACCATTGCTCTTAAGTTTCTCTTTCTCTAGGAACTGATTAAAATTGATTGGGGACGCCATCTCTACAACATATATTTGCAATAGTTTAGACTAAGTTTATGACAAATTGAGTTCAAATTTTAATTCAACATAATTAAAAAACTAGGTGAACTCCCACTCAAAACAATATCCCTCGCATTGTCTTAGTGATCACACGAACCAAATCCACCGCACCTAAGCCCGATCATCACGAGAAAAGGTGTGACTTCAACGGTGAACACTCAAAGTGTTCATCATATCAACCATATGATTCATGCTCTACCTTTCGGTATCACGTGTTCCGAGACCATGTCTGTACATGCTAGGCTCGTCAAGGCCACCTTAGTATCCGTATGTGCAAAACTGTCTTGCACCCGTTGTATGCACTTGTTGATTCTATCACACCCGATCATCACGAGATGCTTCGAAACGACAAGTCTTGGCAACGGTGCTACTAAGGATGAACACTTTATTATCTTGAGATTTTAGTGAGGGATCATCTTATAATGCTACCGTCACGATCTAAGCAAAATAAGATGCATAAAAAGGATTAACATCACATGCAGTTCATATGTGATATGATATGGCCCTTTTGTCTTTGCGCCTTTGATCTTCATCTCCAAAGCACGGACATGATCTCCATCATCTTCGGGCATGATCTCCATCATCGTCGGCGTAGCGTCAAGGTCAATGGCGCCGTCTTCATGATTGTCCTCCATGTAGCAACTATTACAACTACTTTGAAATACTACTCAACATGAAATTTAAAGACAACCATAAGGCTCCTGCCGGTTGCCACAATACAATAATGATCATCTCATACATATTCATCATCACATTATGGCCATATCACATCACCAAACCCTGCAAAAACAAGTTAGACGTCTCTAATTTGGTTTGCATATTTTACGTGGTTTAGGGTTTTCGAGAGAGATCTAATCTACCTACGAACATGAACCACAACGTTGATACTAATGTTTTCAATAGAAGAGTAAATTGAATCTTTACTATAGTAGGAGAGACGAGACACCCGCAAAGCCTCTTATGCAATACAAGTTGCATGTCGAACGAGGAACAAGTCTCATGAACGCGGTCATGTAAAGTTAGTCCGAGCCACTTCATCCCACTATGCCATAAAGATGCAAAGTACTCAAACTAAAGATAACAAGAGCATCAACGCCCACAAACCATTGTGTTCTACTTGTGCAACCATCTATGCATAGACACGGCTCTGATACCACTGTAGGAAAACGTTGCATAGAAAACAAAAATTTTCCTACCGCGAACACGCAATCCAAGCCAAGATGCAATCTAGAAGACGGTAGCAACGAGGGGGTATCGAGTCTCACCCTTGAAGAGATTCCAAAGCCTACAAGATGAGGCTCTTGTTGCTGCGGTAGACGATCACTTGCCGCTTGCAAAAGCGCGTAGAAGATCTTGATCACGATCGGTTCCGGCGCCACGAACGGGCAGCACCTCCGTACTCGGTCACACGTTCGGTTGTTGATGAAGACGACGTCCACCTCCCCGTTCCAGCGGGCAGCGGAAGTAGTAGCTCCTCTTGAATCCGATAGCACGACGGCGTGGTGTCGGTGGCGGTGAAGAAGTCCGGCGGAGCTTCGCTAAGCTACGCGGGAGATATGGAGGAGAGGGGGGCGGCTAGGGTTTGGGAGGGGTGGCCGGCCACTCAAGGGGGCGGCCAGCTTGTGGTCTTGGGGTGGCCGGCCCCCTCCCTTGGCCCCTCATTATATAGGTGGATCCCCAAGTGTTGGTGTCCAAGTCTTCGAATAAGACCCGAACCAAAAACCTTCCATAAGAGGGGAAACCTAGCCCAACTAGGACTCCCACCAAAAGGTGGGATTTCCACCTCCCATGTGGGGGGTGGCCGGCCCCCTATGGGGGAGTCCACTTGGGACTCCTCCCCATCTAGGGCTGGCCGGCCATGGAGGTGGAGTCCCATGTGGACTCACCTTCCTTGGTGGTTTCTTCCGGACTTTTCTAGAACCTTCTAGAACCTTCCATAGAACCTTCCGCGACATTTTATTTCACATAAAATGACATCCTATATATGAATCTTATTCTCCGGACCATTCCGGAACTCCTCGTGATGTCCGGGATCTCATCCGGGACTCCGAACAAATATTCGAACTCCATTCCATATTCAAGTACTACCATTTCAACATCCAACTTTAAGTGTGTCACCCTACGGTTCGTGAACTATGCGGACATGGTTGAGTACTCACTCCGACCAATAACCAATAGCGGGATCTGGAGATCCATAATGGCTCCCACACATTCAACGATGACTTTAGTGATCGAATGAACCATACACATACATTACCAATTCCCTTTGTCTCGCGATATTTTACTTGTCCGAGGTTTGATCTTCGGTATCACTCTATACCTTGTTCAACCTCGTCTCCTGACAAGTACTCTTTACTCGTACCTTGTATGTGGTCTCTTATGAACTCATTCATATGCTTGCAAGACATTAGACGACATTCCACCGAGAGGGCCCAGAGTATATCTATCCGTCATCGGGATGGACAAATCCCACTGTTGATCCATATGCCTCAACTCATACTTTCCGGATACTTAATCCCACCTTTATAGCCACCCATTTACGCAGTGGTGTTTGGTGTAATCAAAGTACCTTTCCGGTATAAGTGATTTACATGATCGCATGGTCATAAGGACTAGGTAACTATGTATCGAAAGCTTATAGCAAATAACTTAATGACGAGATCTTATGCTACGCTTAATTGGGTGTGTCCATTACATCATTCATACAATGATATAACCTTGTTATTAATAACATCCAATGTTCATGATTATGAAACTAATCATCCATTAATCAACAAGCTAGTTTAAGAGGCATACTTGGGACTTCTTGTTTGTCTACATATCACACATGTACTAATGTTTCGGTTAATACAATTCTAGCATGATATATAAACATTTATCATAAACATAAAGATATCAATAATAACCACTTTATTATTGCCTCTAGGGCATATCTCCTTCAAGACATTGGCTGGTAGCAGAATTATAGGTGGGAACGAGTCTTGCGTGTATGGTTGCTCTCTCCTTCTGAAAGGTCTCGTCTCATTCTTCTCTCTGGGTAGAATGGGTCGTAAGGTGAAAGTGCACAACCTCTCGCAGAGTTAAAAACTAAGATCTTAGCCGTGTCCCCGGTTATGGACAATTTGAGTCTCTAGACAAGGAAGTACGGAATAATCTCATCACCTTTTCTGAATGATTAAAAATTTGTGTAGAAACAATCACAGGACGGGATTTTCCCAGGGCTACATACCTGGCAGTGAAAACCATGGTATGTGGTGGTGACCTGAGGTTTATCCTAGTTGAGTGACCCCAGGGCTACATACCTGGCAGTGAAAACCATGGTATGTGGTGGTGACCTGGGAGTCATCTCGATTTTGTGCCCATTTTGTAAAAATCTTTTCAAGAGTTACAAAATGTTTTGTTTTAAAAAAACATAGGATAAAATTGGCTTTATGCAAATTAGCCCGAGACTCCACAAGCCAAATATCATATAGATAGTCATTTCACAATTGCCACCAAATAAGTGTCATTTGCCAGTACATCATTGTACTGACCACCATTCGTGGGGCTGCATATTCAAACGTGCATGATTTTCTGAGGAGAGGTACTTGGTAGGATCTCGAGTCTACATTCCAACATGACTGCCTGTGGCACATGAAGATGATGAAGGCTCATTGATGACTTACATTCCGCTGTGTTTGTTCTGAACATTTTATTGAGCTAGTCCATGTGACTATGCATATTGTAAGGTTTTACTTTACCCTTTGGATCAACGATGTAGTAAATTGACACTATTGCAATGATTACTATATTTTGTAATGTGTGTGCTATCAGTGATCCCGGGAATAGCACGATACACAGGTATCTATTACTTTTATTAAAAGGTAGGGTACTACAGCAGCACATGTGTGTTTGCCCGTCGAGTGAAACTCGGAGGAAGAGGGATCGCTCGGAAGGAGAGAAGAAGGGAGAGCATTATGGTGTCTCCCCTTTTTTGGGTGATGATGTTGACTGTTGTACAGGGTTTATCAGTGAGCAGGAGGTGCGAGCGAGCGAGTCGAGCGAGGCCGAGAATGAGAGAGATTTGCTTTTTTTGTGAGAGGGACAACCGAAGGATCCTAAAGGACCCAGAGACGTCCAGTACGCATCCTGATGCGTCTTCTCTTGACAAAGAAGATGGCTAGGAGTTTGCGTACCTATTGCACGTGACTTGTGCTCACTGAAGTGTGGGACCTCACGCGTGGGCACCACACGTAAGTGACAGACCTGTTGGTGTAAAAACTCGATTGATTATTATAGTGCATTAGAACAAAGTTTCCTATGCATTCAAGGGTAGGAAATCCAAGTTAACTCATTTACATGACATTATTTTTTCCATGAAGCAAAGTTAACACATCTATCAATTGGTACATTTTGGAGTGACTAAGAAGGATCCAGGCTTACTTATTCGTTTTCACGTGTTAAACTTGTCTAAGTCTTGGTCAAACCTAGGATTTGACCAAGATTCAAATGGGCAGAAAAATAAAAAAACAGAAAAATGAATAACCAAATCAAATAGTTTTCTTATGTCATATAGTAAGCATTAAAGTTGATAAACATGTTGCCAAACTATTTGAAGGGCTATTTTCTAAAACACTGGTATGGCAGTATGGTATTTTCCCTAGCTATGTAGAAAATGATGAACAATCCATGCCTTTTGATTGCCTTTTTTGAACCACCTTTGGCTTGACTTCAAATTTAGGTAGGGCAAAATCATGCGGGGAGAGGACGAGTGTTTCTTTTGGATGCATCGCTCGTATTTGCAAGTTTTTGGGGTCCAACAAATTTAGGGTAGCATCATACCCCCCTCCCCTACCTCCCCGGGCTGAAAAATGTGTTAGCCAAGTAGTAGAATGGCATGACCAACAAGTTTCAAGTAAAATTTTGAATATAACCAAAATGTACCAATTGATAGATGAGTTAACTTGGCTTCATGGAAAAAATACTATCATGTAAATGAGTTAACTTGGCTTTCCTACCCTTGGAACCATAGGAAACTTTGTACTTATACAATATAATAAGCACCCCAGTTTAAATCATGAATATGAAAAATTAAGCATTTATCCTTCTTAGTCACTCCAAAATGTAGCTCTTGGGAGGGTTTTTGAAATTTCCATGTTTGAAACCAAAAACCACTTCTCTTTATTCATGATTGACTTCATAAGACAGAGTTTAGGGTTAGGGGGTAGAAACATGATTTTCCTGGTTTGAATATGTGTAGACCTTGTTTATCAACTTAATTGAATGCTTACTATATATATAACATAAGAAGACCTTGGTTTTTATTTTTTTATTTTTTTGAATTTTTATACCCATTTGAATCTTGGTCAAATCCTAGGTTTAACCAAGATTTGAATAAGTTTAAAACATGAATATGAAAAAGTAAGCATGTATGCTTCTTAGTCACTCTAAAATGTAGCTCTTGGGAGGGTTTTTGAAATTTCCATGTTCGAAACCAAAAACCACTTCTCTTCCTGCATGCTTGCCTTCATAAGCTAGAGTTTAGGGTTAGGGGTAGATATATACATGATTTTATGGTTTGAATATGTCTAGACCTTGTTTATCAACTTGAATGCTTACTATATATATGACATAAGAATGTTATGTCCTTTGTTTGTTCATTCTTTTGATTTTTTCTGAATTTCTATGCCCATTTGAATGTTTTGGTCAAATCCTAGGTTTGACCAAGATTTATACAAGTTTAAAATATGAAAATGAAAAGATATGCTTTATCCTTCTTAGTCACTCTAAAATGAAGTTTTTGGGAGGTTTTTGAAATTTCCATGTTTGAAACCCAAAACCAGTTCTCTTCATCCTAGACTTCATAAGACAGAGTTTAGGGGTTAGGGGTAGATACATGGTTTGTCTAGTTTGAATATGTCTAGACCTTGTTTATCAACTTGAATGCTTACTGCATGACATAAGAAGACTATATACTTTGGTTTTTCATTTTTCTGATTTTTTTTAAATTTTCTGCCCATTTGAATCTTGGTCAAAACCTAGGTTTGACCATGATTTAAACAAGTTTAAAACATGAATATGAAAAATTAAGCATCTATCCTTCTTAAGTCACTCCAAAATGTAACTCTTGGGAGGGTTTTTGAAATTTCCATGTTTGAAACCAAAAACCACTTCTCTTCATGCTTGACTTTCATAAAATCGACCGAGATTAGGGTTAGGGGTAGATGAATGATTTGTCTGGTTTGAATATGTCCAAACATTGTTTATCAACTAGAATGCTTACTATATGACATAGGAAGACAATATGCTTTTAAAATTCAAGCATATGGTAAGCATTCTTATGTCATATAGTATGCATTCAAGTTGATAAACAAGGTTTGGACATATTCAAACCAGACAAATTATGTATCTACCGCCTAACCCTAAACTCGGTCGATTTTATGAAAGTCTAGCATGAAGAGAAGTGGTTTTTTGTTTCAAACATGGAAATTTCAAAAACCTCCCAAGAGTTACATTTTGGAGTGACTTAAGAAGGATAGATGCTTAATTTGTCATATTCATGTTTTAAACTTGTTTAAATCATGGTCAAACCTAGGATTTGACCAAGATTCAAACGGGCAGAAAATTTTAAAAAAAAATCAGAAAAATGAAAAACCAAAGTATATAGTCTTCCTATGTCATGTAGTAAACATTCAAGTTGATAAAAAAGGTCTAGACATATTCAAACTAGACAAACCATGTACCGATCTACCCCCTAATTAACCCCTAAACTCTGTCTTATGAAGTCTAGCATGAAGAGAAGTGGTTTTGGGTTTCAAACATGGAAATTTCAAAAACCTCCCAAAAACTTCATTTTAGAGTGACTAAGAAGGATAAAAGTTCCATTTTCATTTTCATGTTTTAAACTTGTTTAAATCTTGGTCAAACCTAGGATTTGACAAAAAGATTCAAATGGGCATAGAAATTCAGAAAAAAAATCAAAAGAATGAAAAACCAAAGGACATAGCATTCTTATATCATATATAAAGTAAGCATTCAAGTTGATAAACAAGGTCTAGACATATTCAAACCAGGAAATCATGTATATATCTACCCCTAACCCTAAACTCTGTCTTATGAAGTCAAGCATGCATGAAAAGAAGTGGTTTTTGGTTTCAAACATGGAAATTTCAAAAACCCTCCCAAGAGCTACATTTTGGAGTTACTAAGAAGGATAGATGCTAACTTTTTCATATTCACGTTTTAAACTTGTTTAAACCATGGTCAAACTTAGGATTTGACCAAGATTCAAATGGGCATAAATTTTTTTTAAATAAAAAAATGAAAAACCAAGGCACATAGTCTTCTTATGTCATATAGTAAGCATTCAATGAAGTTGATAAACAAGGTCTAGACATATTCAAACCAGGAAAATCATGTATCTACCCCCTAACCCTAGCTAAACTCTATCTTATGAAGTCAAGCATGCATGAAGAGAAGTGGTTTTTGGTTTCAAACGTTTAAGCCAAAAGCCCCTTTTCAAATATTTCAAACTTATTCAAATTTGGTTCAAATTTGAAAGACATACAAGTTATAGCACACATAGTGCATACATTTTCATACATACTGCACTAGATGCTAACCCTATAGTTTGAGGCCATTTGGATGAGGTCGAAAAAATTCTTGCATTAGAATCGTGTTGTTCGAACCCCGTAGTTGGATTTTTTTGAACCTTGATCTGTAGAACTGGGCAAAACCCTAGTTTAACCTATTTAATTATAGATTCGTATATCGATTTTTCTATAGTACCTTTTTTATTATTACTATGCAGCACATGTGTGTTTGCCCGTCGAGTGAAACTCGGAGGAAGAGGGATCGCTCGGAAGGAGAGAAGAAGGGAGAGCATTATGGTGTCTCCCCTTTTTCGGGTGATGATGTTGACTGTTGTGCAGGGTTTGTGTGGTGACCCTGCATACCACTGCATGTTGTAGTATGCCAGTCGTTGATATAACATTCGCGAAGTACCATTCCGCAAATATCACATCCCTCAGAGTAGTACAACAGAACATAGCAAGGTCCATAACTCATTCACATATTATTACAATCATCATACACAAGTCGTCTCGGAGCTCCTCTTGGGTCCTAAGAGGATAACTCCTGGGTTCGAGGCGAACCCAACTTAACTTACAATACCATTGTCTCATTAAACTAAACATTTATTTATTCAAGCTGCTCCATAGTAAGAGTCTGTGCTGCTCGGCTTCTACTACTCATCAGATATCTCTAGGCTTGTTCTCCTCCTGGAAGCCTCCCGGATCCGTAGACTATGATATAGTCTACGCCTTCAACTCCACCCGAGAGGTCGGGTTCATCGTAGCCGATGATCTCGGCTCCATCATTACTTGTTGTAGTCCTCCTCCGGATGATTCGGACAATCTAAGCAGGGGATTTAAGAGTGGTATGAGTACGAGCGTACTCAACAAGTTCATTATAGATAAGAGGTGTTTAATGCACTAGCTACGATATTAGACCAGAAAGTCTAATACCAATGCAAGTTTTGATAAATATTTCTTCAAGAGATTGATTTTATTTCAAAGAGCTATGTCCGTCGGCCCTTCACCGGTTTACTAGAACTTCATGGAGCTCCTTTCCGGCCGCGTTCGCAGCTCCTCAATCCCGGAACAGGGAGTGACAGGTCACGGTTCTTTACACTCTGCGAGGTGTGTTGCTTTACCCATAAGAGATCTTAACCTTGGTGCCAACCGGGCAGCTTTCCCGTCCACACTTCCTTTGGTGTGAGGCCCGGTATAAGGTCTAGCCAATCATGTTCCTCCGCTACCTCGAACACCCACCCTTTGTTGCATGCGCCGACCCTGGGTCCACGTCGGTCCCATTATTCCCGTAATTTCAGGGTGGACCCCGACCACGACAACGATCTCTGGGCTCTTACCATACACTCCTACGCCGGTGGCTGCAACCCATCATAGACCGCAATACCGTGGGGAATTAGAATGGGATCCCCACCCTACCGCTTGCACTTCGCACGACAAGTGTCTACGGACTATGCCGTGGGGACTTAAGGCTTCCCCAGCCTACCGCTTGCCGCCGACAGATACAAGTGTCTACGGTAAAGCGCATTCGTTGATGAACGAGAGGTGGAAACACTTTTGACTACTCCGTCCCACTCCGGATCTTATGGTTAACACGGGTATTACGGCACAAGAATCATCGGCGACATTTGTTGTTTAATCCTAGATGGATATAAACCCTTGCAATGGAACCTCCACCATATCAACACAATCCATGGTTCCATTGCCCACCACATAGTCATATTCATAGTTATGAAAGTAGTGGTTTTGATTTTTATGCAATAGTGATAACCATAATACTTTGCAAGTAATTTGATAGAAATACTCAAATGACATGAGCAAGTGATGAACTTGCTCGAACACTGCAAAGTTTTGCAGTTGGAAGGTATGGACTGACCCTTGTCCTCTTGTTCTGAAAAATAGCATCATTGTCCGATAAGGGCAATGGTTAAAGAATCAGTTATGCATGATTCCATTTTTAGGGTTTGTTCCCCCCTTCCGATGTTTTATTATTTTATGTGAGAGGTATTTACTAAGAATAATTTGGAGATTCTCTATTTAGGGTAAATACAACCTTGAAATATTGTCAAGGTGTTTTTATAGTCCAATAACATTAATGGACTTATTTTCTTTATTGAAAATAATATGTGTGATTTAAATCATTATTTAAATCATTAATTAAGACTTATTCATAATTATCTTCAAAAAATCCTCTTTGATATTTTATTTGGATAGAGAATTTTATGCTGATTGATTTTCATATTTTTAATTATTTATTTAGAGCTTTTATCAATTTTCTATTATTATTCAAAGTTTCAGCATTTTTATTTGTTTGTGAAAAGACAAAAACACCCCTGGGCCCACCTGTCGGTGCAACCCAGTGGGTTAGGTCGAACCGACCGGTCCGGTCCGGCTCGACCAGCCCCACTCCTCTCTTCTCCTCACACGCGATCGAACCCTAACCCTAAGCTCTGGCGACGCATGTCGCCGCCGTCTTCTTCGATTTATTCCGGCCATCTTCGGCCGTTGCCGCCGGCGAGGTGTGGCGCATCTGAACCGCCATTCGATGGCGATTCAGATCCACCGCGGCGATTTGTGATGCGCTGCTTGCTCGCTTCGCCCCCAACGCATCTGCGACACGGCCGTGGCGATTCCAGGCGATTCATCGCCCGCCGATGGTCCAGACGCCGCGCCGCGACGTGGCCGTGTGCCTCGCCGTGGTGGTGCTGGGGCGTTTGCGCCCGGCGACGCCCGGCCCGGCTGCGGCCCAGCGCTGCCGTGTTAGGCTCGTGCCGCCATGCCGCCATGGGCACGCTGCGGTGCTCGCTCCGGTGTGTGTGCCTCCTTCTCTCCTGTTTTCTCTACCTCCTCTTCTTCCTCTGGTTGCCTTGGCCTCTACCTTGTTGTGCTAGTTGCTACTGCCTACATGCGTATGCTGCTATGTGCTACTGCTATCTCTGTGTTCTAGCTTGTGCTGCTCTACTTGATTATCAGTGCATGCTTTTGTGCTTCCTAACTACTTCTGTTCATGCTGTGTCCCTGCTGTGGCCCTCCTGTAATTGCTCATGAGCATCCATTGATGTTCATGGCCTTTTGGCTTGCTCCAGATATGATTACTGCCACTAGGGTATTCTGTGTGTGCAAAAATCTTGGCCTTGACTTGATTATTATGCATGATCCTTGCATTATGCAAGTGCCAGTACCACTGTGTGATGCTCATTGAGTTGTGATTCATAGGAATGTTCTATTAAGCATGACTGTTGGCTAGACAGCTTCATTCCTTGTTAGTGTGCTTCTGCATACAATTTATATTTCATATATTTGATTATCTGTGATGCAATGATTGGTTAATTTGTGGCTTTGGATGATCCTATGATCACCAGGACTTACTGTTGGCTTATCACTTTATATGAATTCATTTCCATTGCTGTTGTTACTTGAGGATCTAGCTCCACACCAAATACTGGTGGTTGCTGTTGCTTGTGAAAGCAATACTGGTGGTTGATTAAAGGATTTGATACTCTGGATGCATCTGTGTGTGTTGTTTTATTTATTTATGCTTGTCAGTGAAGCTTGGCTTCCTTTTCCTGACAACCTACATGATCTACCTGATGCAGTAGTGATTGGGTGCATCCTATGCACTATATGGATGGAAACCAACATGTGTTGGCACCTCCTGTGATGCATGAACTCCCTTGGAGTGATGATATGCCTCTCTTGTGGCTTTTCTGTGTGGCTAGGTAGTTGTGGTGACCCTAGCACTGCTTGGTGTGCTAGTAAAGGTTGCTCCTACCTCTTATGTATGCTCTGTTGAGCAATATTACTCGGTAGTCAATCATGGGCTTTCAGTATATTTGATGTTGAAATGAAGATAGACATATAAATGTCTATATTCTGATGGTGTAGCTAGCTATAGGGTGCTAAGTGAATCTGTGTGGCTAGATAGGGATTAAATCCATGTTGGATTTCTCTGGTTGTCTCATCTGTGTCGACACATCCAGATGTTCCCCGGATGATTTCCTTCTGGCTTTTCACTCTTTTTGCTTGCACCACATGGCTTGGTAGCCAGATGATGAGACAAACAGGGTTTCTACCCTCTTCTGTTGCTGTGATTTATGCATGTGCTTATGATATGAGCAAAACTGTGGCTTGCTCATGATTATCCGTGTATACCTCACTCCAGCCTCCTAGAAAGGTTGTTGGTGTAGAGGATTCAGTCGTTGGTTGAGTTCTTGGCTTGCCCTGCTCCTCCGTGCAAGCTTGATCTCTTGGTTATGTCGTCGTGGTGGTGGAATTGTGTTGAACGAGCAGTGGACTGTTCAAGCTGTTCTTGTGTTCTTGGTTTCTCGATGAACTTACCCAGTGCAATCCTGTCGATGGATTGACTAGGGTTTACTGTGGAGGTTTTATATGGTCTCCTGCTCCTTCTCTGATCGACAGCAAGCCCTGTCAACCTGTTGGTGACTCACCAGCTGTGTGTGTGTGGTGTGCTGCATGCATACTGCTGTGTGAGCAGCCTAGCTGTGTGTGTGTGCAAATTCATGGTACCTGGCTTGTGTCTTGGCTGTGAGGTGATCAGCTCGGCGGAGCTGATCCATATCTACTCAATTTCATTATTCTTCTAACCTCGCCAAGTGGTTTTACCACTTGGCATAACTTCTCTTTTGTTGTGTTTATGTACGGGGACAATCTCATGGCTCCATTGATCATGAAGATCATCAAGTTAATGAATTTTAGCTAGTAGTGTTTAGGATTGATCCTTAATTTGTAATTTTCCTTTTCTTTTCTTTTTCTATGTTTTTGTCCAATTCTTGTAATATGTTGTAATGTTCATATTTTATTCCGGATATTGTAAATAACAATGTATCTTGTGTGAATATCAATAAAGCTCCAATTTTTCTCTATTGAGCTTTATATATTAATTGTTCTATTTAAATCTTGGTTATTAAAGATTGTTTATTAAATTATCTCAAGTTTGAATTATGAACTAATATCCTGATGTTTGATTTTGAAATTCAAATTCAAATTTGGTTTGAGCTTGATCAACTATCTTAACTTAGAATTCAATCATGCAACTTAAATTGGTGATTCAAACTCTCCCCTCTCAACTCAAAACCCTAAACTAGTTAAGTGAGATGCAAGTTTGTCGCACCCTCGAAACCCTAACCCTGTAAGGTGTCGAGAGAGAAACTTGTCCCCCTTCGATGCAGTTTTTGTTTAAAAGCGCGAAATTTCCCCAGAATTTACTATGCAATGCACATCCCTTTCTAAAATCTACCCCTCGATCGTCTCTAAACCCGGGACATTACAGCCTTTCCCCCTTAAAGAAAACTTCGTCCCGAAGTTGTGGTTGTAATACCTGAACAGACTCGGGGTATGTTTTCCTCGGGTCTTCCTCTTTTTCCCGAGTGGCTTCCCTCTCGGGATGATGCTTCCATTGTATCTTGCAATACTTGATCGCCTTGTTTCGAGTTGTTTCCAGCTTCTCCTCGAGAATCTTGGCTGGCTTCTCGATGTACGTCAGATCTGGTTGTAACTCAAGCTCCTCATGTGATATTGGTTCATCTGGGGTCTTCAAACATTTCCAAAGTTGTGACACATGGAATACATTGTGAACTTGATCTAGCCTTCCGGGTAAATCCAATTCAAAGGCTAAACCTCGATTCTGACTCAGTATCTTGAAAGGTCCTATATATCTAGGACTCGAGTTTTCCTTTAACTCCAAATCTCTCGGAGTCCTTTCATCGGGCTTACCTTAAGATAAACCATGTCTCCAACTTGTGGCTCCCATGTCCTTTTCTTCCGATCGGCATAACTCTTTTGCCGACTCGGGCTATCTTGAGCCTGTCTCCGATAATGTCAATGATTTGTTGTTTTTCCTTGACATAATCGGGGTTGAACTCTTTGCTTGCTCCGGCTTCATACCAACATATTGGTGATCTGCATTTCCTTCCATACGCAGCTTCAAATGGTGCCATCTTGATGCCGCTTTGATAACTATTGTTGTATGAAAACTCGCTAAAGGTAGATGCTCCTCCCATGATCCTCCGAAGTCTAGGGCACAAGCCCTAAGCATATCTTCTAAGATCTGATTGGTTCTCTCGGCTTGTCCGCCTCGTTTGTGGGTGATACGCGGTACTATAATCCAACTTGGATCCTAGAGCTTCGTGAAGTTGCTTCCAGAATGCTGATGTGAATACGGATCCTCGATCCGATACGATCTTCTTTGGCACTCCATGCTTACTTACGATCTCTTTGATGTAAAGATCGATAAGTTTCTCTCCTTTATCCTGCTGGTTTACCGCTAAGAAGTGTGCACTTTTCGTCAACCGGTCCACGATTACCCATATCATGTCCTTCTTTTTATTGGTCATAGGTAGTCCGGTGATGAAATCCATCCCTATCTCCTCCCATTTCCACTCTGGAATAGGTAGAGGTTGTAACTTCCCTGCCGGGCTCTGGTGTTCTGCTTTCACTCTTTGGCAGGTATGGCATTCTGCCACATATTGTGCTATCTCCCTCTTCATGTTATTCCACCAGAATAGTTCCCTTAGATCCATGTACATCTTTGTACTTCCCGGATGTATTGAATATGGTGTTTGATGAGCTTCCCGGAGTATTACTTCCTTAATTTCAGCAATATCCGGAACGCAAATCCTCTTCTGGAACCACAAAGATCCAGATTCTCCTCGGTGAAATTCTGATGGTCTTCCCTCATCTATTCTCCTCATCTCTTCTACAATGAATGGATCGTCCAACTGACCCATCATTATCTCATTTTTCAGGTTGACATTCAACTCATCGGCTACTTGCAACGCCGATAATCCTTCATGGGCTTCCTTCTCCCAAAGTTGTATTTGGGCTTGACTTATTTCCTTCCTCAACTCCGGTGATATTTCTTGTTCCACTCCTCCGGTACTCTTCCTACTCGTGGCGTCTGCTACAACATTAGCCTTCCCTGGTGTATAGTTGATCGTCAGATCATAATCCTTGATCAATTCTAGCCATCTTTTCTGCCTCATGTTGAGTTCCTTCTGAGTGAAGAAATATTTGAGGCTTTTATGGTCAGTATAAAGCTCACACTTAGCTCCATAGAGAAAATGTCTCCATGTTTTAAGTGCAAACACGACCGCTGCTAATTCCAAGTCATGCGTTGGATAGTTCACTTCATGAGGTCTGAGTTGCCTCGATCCATAGGATATCACTTTCCGATCTTGCATGAGTACGCAACCTAATCCATGTTTGGATGCGTCACAGTACACGGTGTAATCCTTGCCAACTTCCGGAACTGCTAACACCGGTGCTGTGGTGAGTTTCTCTTTCAGAGTTTGAAAACTTTTCTCACACTCCTCTGACCACACAAATGGTGTGTTCTTTCTTAACAGCTTGGTCATTGGTCCTGCTATCTTGGAGAATCCTTCAATGAATCTCCGATAATATCCTGCCATTCCTAGGAATCCTCGGATCTCCTTGACAGTCTTGGGTGCTTCCATTCTAAAACTGCTACTACCTTGCTCGGGTTGACAGCGATTCCATCCTTGCTAATGACATGACCAAGGAATTCCACTTGATCTAGCCAAAATTCACACTTACTGAATTTGGCATAAAGTTGGTGTTCCCTTAGTGTTTGCAACACTAACCTCAAATGTTCGGCATGTTCCGCCTTGTTCTTGGAATATATCAAGATATCATCGATGAATACGATGACAAACTTGTCGAGATATGGCATGAAGATCTTATTCATGAGATTCATGAATATTGCTGGGGCATTGGTTAATCCAAAAGGTACTACAAGGTATTCATGGTGTCCATACCTTGAGACAAAGGCGGTTTTCGGAACGTCCTCCTTCTTGATCTTTATCTGGTGATAACCCGATCTTAGATCAATCTTGGAAAAGACTCCCGCTCCTCTAACCTGATCAAATAGATCTTGTATCCTTGGAAGTGGATACTTGTTCTTGATTGTGACGTTGTTTAGATTCCTGTAGTCTCCGCACATCCTTCTTCCTCCATCCCTTTTATCTACGAAGATCACAGGTGATCCCCATGGTGAAACACTCTCCTGAATGAATCCCTTTTGTTCCAAGTCATCCAATTGCTCCTTAAGTTCCTTCAGTTCCTTAGGCCCCATCTTATATGGTGCTTTAGCAATCGGAGCTGTTCCTGGGATTAGGTCGATAGTGAATTCTATCTCCCTATCTGGTGGCATACCAGGTAATTCCGCAGGAAACACATCCTGGAATTCATTTACTACAGGTATATCTTCTAACTTCACTTCCTTCATGCTGTTCAGCTGTAGTTCAACCTCGATCTGGGTATGTTTGTCTCCTTGGTAGATCATTCTACTTCCATCGGGACTTTTTAATGACACCGTCTTGTTTACACAGTCGATCAATGCTCCATTAGCTTCTAACCAGTTCATACCAAGAATGACATCAATGTCCTTCATCGGTAAAATGAACAGGTCCGCGTCAAACGCGCACTTATTGATCATAATGACTTGTTTTTGTTTGGCATGGGTTACTAATATCGTTCCCCCCGCAGAAAGTATGGTTATGGGTGTATCTAACTTAGTGCAACTAATCCCATGTTTGATGATGAATTGTTGAGAAATGAATGATGTAGTTGCACCAGTATCAAAAAGTACTTTGCCAGGATGAGTGAGTATCTGGAGCGTACCTATCACCGCTTGGTCGAGTTGACCACCTCCTCCAGACCGGTACGAGCTCAGCTTGCCGAAGGGCTTCTTATTCTTCCAGTTCCCTCCGGTGTTTCCTCGATTTCCTCCTCCTCCAGATTGACCTCCTCCACTATTCTTCTTGGGGCAGTCCTTCAGCATGTGCCCCTCCTGGCGACAACCAAAGCATATAATCCTTGGTTTCTTACAGTCTTTGGCCAAATGCCCTGTGAATCCACAACTTCTGCAAATTATTTGATTTGCATTCTGGAATGCCTGATTCTTCCTACTACCGTAGTAGTTGTTGTTGTTGTTGTTGTTGTTGTTGTATCTAGGCTTGAAACTCAAGCTGGTGTTAGGCTTGTTACTAACAAACCTCTTCGGCTCATACTTGGCCTTCTTCCTCTTCTCTTCTTGCAGTTGTTTGAAGTCATCTTCAAGAGTGATGGCTGCATCCACCAACTCTTGGAATTCCGTTGCTCTCATCATTCGCAGCTGTACTTTGAACTGGGGACTTAACCCCCTCAGAAATCTCTTCTTCTTCTTGTCCTCGGTATTGACTTCCTCAACCGCATACCGGGACAGCTTGGAAAACTCCCTGACATAAGTCAGGATTGCCTTATCCTTCTGCTCGAGACTCTCAAACTCTCGACGCTTCAGTTCCACAATACTTTCAGGGACATTGGATTCCCTGAACTTCCTTGCAAACTCCTCCCAGGTAAACACCTTTCCTGCCGGATACACGGCTACAATGTTGTCCCACCATGATGCGGCAGGTCCACATAGCAGATGGGTAGCATATCGGACCTTCTCTTGGTCATTGCATCCAACAGTGTTGAGCTTGCGCTCAGTATCCATCAACCAATCTTCCGCGTCCATTGGCTCGGGCGCGTATGCGAAAGATATCGGCTTGGTGTTTTGGAAGTCTGCTAATGTGACTCCCCGGTTCTCGTGTCTCTCCACCCTATTCTCGCTGCATCAGATCCTGAAGGAATTTGTTCTGCAGCTCCAATGTTACACGCTGCCTCTCTTCCGCCAGTTGCATGTACTGGATGAAGTTTTGTTGCGTCATGGGTGGTGGTGGTGGTGGAAACTGATCTCTGACTGCACCCTCAGCCTCTTCCTTTTCCTTTGCTTCGCGCTCCATGCGCTGCGCTTCCGTCTCGTTTCCTAACGTTCCCGACATAATCCCCCTAGTTCTCGCAACACAAGATGATACTCATAATTACTCCATGCGCAAGTTTTCCGAGCTCAACTTTGTGCACGTAACTAGTCACGCAATGGAAATCAAGAAGCAAATCCAAATCATACAAAACATATACCCTGTATATACATACATAAGTGGTCTTATTACAATACTCAAGTCGATGTGAGTATGCAAACTCACTTATTAAAGTATATGTACAAATTTATACAAATATTACAAACTATAATACACGTGGTACTTGTGTATTATAGCCATGCCTCCCTTGGTGGACTTCTAATCGGTCTTCACTCCCGATACATTCCGAGCTTCCATCCGGTCGAACGTGTCGTCCTCCCGATAGACCCTGGAACATAAGGTCTCCCCGTTGGCTTGTAGTCCGAATCCGATGATGACCCTAATGCGAAATCAGTGTTCACAAACTGATCGTTGAGTGCATCATAGTCCACCCATCGGGTGTACTCTCCTGTAGCCCCACCATAAGGGTTACCAAAACCCATACCCGACTCAACCTGTGTCGGATATCCTCCATAGGAACTATTCAGATAGTTTCCAGGTGTAGCAGGTGTAGGTTCACGTGCAAGTGGATCAAAGCTGATGTAGTCACCAGCTGAATAAACTGGTGTGTGCACTACATTCTCCATAGGTTCTTTTCCCCTACTCTCCTCCTTGGGTTCGGTAAATTCCTCTAGCATCGTATCAATAGCTCCTATCAGATGATGATTCAGCTGAAAGAGTAATGATATGAAGTTACGGCTATTATCCATATATTTTGCCGCTGCTATGGGTTTGCGTTTGGCGTATTTGTAGTGGTTGAGCAAGGGATCTTCCTCCTCCTGATTATGAGGAATATGGGAGAACTCGGAATCCATAAGCTCTTTTGTCTTATGTTCCCGTATGTCGGTTATGGCTCTCATAACAGCCTATATGATAGGCTGTGTTGGTTGTCCTAGCTTCTCCAGCTGGCATGACTACGCTCATTCCCAAAGATTCGGGAAGTCGCAGTCCTACTCTGCACTTGGCTAACACCGGTCCATCATAGAACATGTACTTCTTTACTGGAATCTGGGGATCACACCCAAATTCCAGCAACATGGATCGTAGGATATCAGCAAGTCCTCCTTGGTACTCGTTCAATGTGGAATCCATAACTTTCACGTTTCTTCCCGGTCGTGCACTTGCCATGTTGGTTGTAGAAATAGAAAGATTATAAGATTAGTAATAATGCATCATAATAGAGATAATAAAGAATTATCGCACTAAAAGATATGATTGTTGTATTCTCAATTGAATATACACCATATTTTTAGAGAATTCTTTACTAATCCTATTTGACTCCTAACGTTTAGTCCCATTTACTAGGTTCCAACCTAAGGTCAAAGCTTTTGCTCGATACCAATCGTGGTGACCCCGCATACCACTCGCATGTTGTAGTATGCCGGTCGTTGATATAACATTCGCGAAGTACCATTCCGCAAATATCACATCCCTCGAGTAGTACAACGAGAACATAGCAAGGTCCATAACTCATTCACATATTATTACAATCATCATACACAAGTCGTCTCGGAGCTCCTCTTGGGTCCTAAGAGGATAACTCCTGGGTTCGAGGCGAACCCAACTTAACTTACAATACCATTGTCTCATTAAACTAAACATTTATTTATTCGAGCTGCTCCATAGTAAGAGTCTGTGCTGCTCGGCTTCTACTACTCATCAGATATCTCTAGGCTTGTTCTCCTCCGGAAGCCTCCCCGGATCCGTAGACTATGATATAGTCTACGCCTTCAACTCCACCTGAGAGGTCAGGTTCATCGTAGCCGATGATCTCGGCTCCATCATTACTGTTGTAGTCCTCCTCCAGATGATTCAGACAATCTAAGCAGGGGATTTAAGAGTGGTATGAGTACGAGCGTACTCAACAAGTTCATTATAGATAAGAGGTGTTTAATGCACTAGCTACGATATTAGACCGTAAAGTCTAATACCAATGCAAGTTTTGATAAACATTTCTTCAAGAGATTGATTTTATTTCAAAGAGCTATGTCCGTCGACCTTCACCGGTTTACTAGAACTTCATGGAGCTCCTTTCCGGCCGCGTTCGCAGCTCCTCAATCCCGGAACGGGGAGTGACAGTCACAGCTTCTTTACACTCGCAGAGGTGTGTTGCTTTACCCATAAGAGATCTTAACCTTGGTGCCAACCGGGCAGCTTTCCCGTCCACACTTCCTTTGGTGTGAGGCCCGGTATAAGGTCTAGCCAATCATGTTCCTCCGCTACCTCGAACACCCACCCTTTGTTGCATGCGCCGACCCTGGGTCCACGTCGGTCCCATTATTCCCGTAATTTCAGGGTGGACCCCGACCACGACAACGATGCTCGGGCTCTTACCATACACTCCTACGCCGGTGGTTGCAACCCATCATAGACCGCAATACCGTGGGGAATTAGAATGGGATCCCCACCCTACCGCTTGCACTTCGCACGACAAGTGTCTACGGACTATGCCGTGGGGACTTAAGGCTTCCCCAGCCTACCGCTTGCCGCCGACAGATACAAGTGTCTACGGTAAAGCGCATCCGTTGATGAACGAGAGGTGGAAATACTTTTGACTACTCCGTCCCACTCCGGATCTTATGGTTAACACGGGTATTACGGCACAAGAATCACTGGCGACATTTGTTGTTTAATCCTAGATGGATATAAACCCTTGCAATGGAACCTCCACCATATCAACACAATCCATGGTTCCATTGCCCACCACATAGTCATATTCATAGTTATGAAAGTAGTGGTTTTGATTTTTATGCAATAGTGATAACCATAATACTTTGCAAGTAATTTGATAGAAATACTCAAATGACATGAGCAAGTGATGAACTTGCCTCGAACACCGCAAAGTTTTGCAGCTTGGAAGGTATGGACTGACCCTTGTCCTCTTGTTCTGAAAAATAGCATCATTGTCCGATAAGGGCAATGGTTAAAGAAGCAGTTATGCATGATTCCATTTTTAGGGTTTGTTCCCCCTTCCGATGTTTTATTATTTTATGTGAGAGGTATTTACTAAGAATAATTTGGAGATTCTCTATTTAGGGTAAATACAACCTTGAAATATTGTCAAGGTGTTTTTATAGTCCAATAACATTAATGGACTTATTTTCTTTATTGAAAATAATATGTGTGATTTAAATCATTATTTAAATCATTAATTAAGACTTATTCATAATTATCTTCAAAAAATCCTCTTTGATATTTTATTTGGATAGAGAATTTTATGCTGATTGATTTTCATATTTTTAATTATTTATTTAGAGCTTTTATCAATTTTCTATTATTATTCAAAGTTTCAGCATTTTTATTTGTTTGTGAAAAGACAAAAACACCCCTGGGCCCACCTGTCGGTGCAACCCAGTGGGTTAGGTCGAACCGACCGGTCCGGTCCGGCTCGACCAGCCCCACTCCTCTCTTCTCCTCACACGCGATCGAACCCTAGCCCTAAGCTCTGGCGACGCATGTCGCCGCCGTCTTCTTCGATTTATTCCGGCCATCTCCGGCCGTTGCCGCCGGCGAGGTGTGGCGCATCTGAACCGCCATTCGATGGCGATTCAGATCCACCGCGGCGATTCGTGCTGCGCTGCTTGCTCGCTTCGCCCCCAACGCATCTGCGACACGGCCGTGGCGATTCCAGGTGATTCATCGCCCGCCGATGGTCCAGACGCCGCGCCGCGACGTGGCCGTGTGCCTCGCCGTGGTGGTGCTGGGGCGTTTGCGCCCGGCGACGCCCGGCCTGGCTGCGGCCTGGCGCTGCCGTGTTAGGCTCGTGCCGCCATGCCGCCATGGGCACGCTGCGGTGCTCTGCTCCAGGTGTGTGTGCCTCCTTCTCTCCTGTTTTCTCTACCTCCTCTTCTTCCTCTGGTTGCCTTGGCCTCTACCTTGTTGTGCTAGTTGCTACTGCCTACATGCGTATGTCTGCTATGTGCTACTCGCTATCTCCGTGTTCTAGCTTGTGCTCGCTCTACTTGATTATCGGTGCATGCTTTTGTGCTTCCTAACTACTTCTGTTCATGCTTGTGTCCCTGCTGTGGCCCTCCTGTAATTGCTCATGAGCATCCATTGATGTTCATGGCCTTTTGGCTTGCTCCAGATATGATTATCGCCACTAGGGTATTCCGTGTGTGCAAAAATCTTGGCCTTGACTTGATTATTATGCATGATCCTTGCATTATGCAAGTGCCGTACCACTCGTGTGATGCTCATTGAGTTGTGATTCATAGGAATGTTCTATTAAGCATGACCGTTGGCTAGACAGACTTCATTCCTTGTTAGTGTGCTTCGCATACAATTTATATTTCATATATTTGATTATCTGTGATGCAATGATTGGTTAATTTGTGGCTTTGGATGATCCTATGATCACCAGGACTTACTGTTGGCTTATCACTTTATATGAATTCATTTCCATTGCTGTTGTTACTTGAGGATCTAGCTCCACACCAAATACTGGTGGTTGCTGTTGCTTGTGAAAGCAATACTGGTGGTTGATTAAAGGATTTGATACTCTGGATGCCTCTGTGTGTGTTGTTTTATTTATTTATGCTTGTCAGTGAAGCTTGGCTTCCTTTTCCTGACAACCTACATTATCTACCTGATGCAGTAGTGATTGGGTGCATCCTATGCACTATATGGATGGAAACCAACATGTGTTGGCACCTCCTGTGATGCATGAACTCCCTTGGAGTGATGATATGCCTCTCTTGTGGCTTTTCTGTGTGGCTAGGTAGTTGTGGTGACCCTAGCACTGCTTGGTGTGCTAGTAAAGGTTGCTCCTACCTCTTATGTATGCTGTTGAGCAATATTACTGGTAGTCAATCATGGGCTTTCAGTATATTTGATGTTGAAATGAAGATAGACATATAAATGTCTATATTCTGATGGTGTAGCTAGCTATAGGGTGCTAAGTGAATCTGTGTGGCTAGATAGGGATTAAATCCATGTTGGATTTCTCTCGGTTGTCTCATCGTGCTCGACACATCCAGTGTTCCCTGGATGATTTCCTTCTGGCTTTTCACTCTTTTTGCTTGCACCACATGGCTTGGTAGCCAGATGATGAGACAAACAGGGTTTCTACCCTCTTCTGTTGCTGTGATTTATGCATATGCTTATGATATGAGCAAAACTGTGGCTTGCTCATGATTATCTGTGTATACCTCACTCCAGCTCCTAGAAAGGTTGTTGGTGTAGAGGATTCAGCTGTTGGTTGAGTTCTTGGCTTGCCCTGCTCCTCCGTGCAAGCTTGATCTCTTGGTTATGTGCTGTGGTGGTGGAATTGTGTTGAACAGCAGTGGATCGTTCAAGCTGTTCTTGTGTTCTTGGTTTCTTGATGAACTTACCCAGTGGCAATCCTCGTCGATGGATTGACTAGGGTTTACTGTGGAGGTTTTATATGGTCTCCTGCTCCTTCTCTGATCGACAGCAAGCCCTGTCAACCTGTTGGTGACTCACCAGCTGTGTGTGTGTGGTGTGCTGCATGCATACTGCTGTGTGAGCAGCCTAGCTGTGTGTGTGTGCAAATTCATGGTACCTGGCTTGTGTCTTGGCTGTGAGGTGATCAGCTCGGCAGAGCTGATCCATATCTACTCAATTTCATTATTCTTCTAACCTGCCAAGTGGTTTTACCACTTGGCATAACTTCTCTTTTGTTGTGTTTATGTACAGGGACAATCTGTGGCTCCATTGATCATGAAGATCATCAAGTTAATGAATTTTAGCTAGTAGTGTTTAGGATTGATCCTTAATTTGTAATTTTCCTTTTCTTTTCTTTTTCTATGTTTTTGTCCAATTCTTGTAATATGTTGTAATGTTCATATTTTATTCTGGATATTGTAAATAACAATGTATCTTGTGTGAATATCAATAAAGCTCCAATTTTTCTCTATTGAGCTTTATATATTAATTGTTCTATTTAAATCTTGGTTATTAAAGATTGTTTATTAAATTATCTCAAGTTTGAATTATGAACTAATATCCTGATGTTTGAATTTGAAATTCAAATTCAAATTTGGTTTGAGCTTGATCAACTATCTTAACTTAGAATTCAATCATGCAACTTAAATTGGTGATTCAAACTCTCCCTCTCAACTCAAAACCCTAAACTAGTTAAGTGAGATGCAAGTTTGTCGCACCCTCGAAACCCTAACCCTGTAAGGTGTCGAGAGAGAAACTTGTCCCCCTTCGATGCAGTTTTTGTTTAAAAGCGCGAAATTTCCCCAGAATTTACTATGCAATGCACATCCCTTTCTAAAATCTACCCCTCGATCGTCTCTAAACCTGGGACATTACAGTTTGTCAGTGAGCAAAGGTGCGAGCGAGCGAGTCGAGCGAGGCCGAGAATGAGAGAGAGATTTGTTTTTTTTTTGTGAGAGGGACAACCGAAGGATCCTGAAGGACCCAGAGACGTCCAGTACGCATCCTGATGCGTCTTCTCTTGACAAAGAAGATGGCTGGGAGTTTGCGTACCTATTGCACGTGACTTGTGCTCACTGAAGTGTGGGACCTCACGCGTGGGCACCACACGTAAGTGACGGACTCTGTTGGTGTAAAAACTCGATTGATTATTATAGTGCATTAGAACAAAGTTTCCTATGGATTCAAGGGTAGAAAATCCAAGTTAACTCATTTACATGACATTATTTTTTCCATGAAGCAAAGTTAACACATCTATCAGTTGGTACATTTTGGAGTGACTAAGAAGGATCCAGGCTTACTTATTCGTTTTCACATGTTAAACTTGTCTAAATCTTGGTCAAACCTAGGATTTGACCAAGATTCAAATGGGCAGAAAAAAAATAAAAACAGAAAAATGAAAAACCAAATCAAATAGTTTTCTTATGTCATGTAGTAAGCATTAAAGTTGATAAACATGTTGCCAAACTATTTGAAGGGCTATTTTCAAAAACACTGGTATGGCAGTATGGTATTTTCCCTAGCTATGTAGAAAATGATGAACAATCCAAGCCTTTGATTGCCTTTTTTGAACCACCTTTGGTTTGACTTCAAATTTAGGTAGGGCAAAATCATGCGGGGAGGGAACGAGTGTTTCTTTTGGATGCATCGCTCGTATTTGCAAGTTTTTGGGGTCCCACAAATTCAGGGTAGCATCATGCCCCCCTCCCCTACCTTCCCGTGCTGAAAAAATTGTGTTAGCCAAGTAGTAGAATGGCATGACCAACAAGTTTCAAGTAAAATTTTGAATATAACCAAAATGTACCAATTGATAGATGAGTTAACTTGGCTTCATGGAAAAAATACTATCATGTAAATGAGTTAACTTGGCTTTCCTACCCTTGGAACCATAGGAAACTTTGTACTTATACAATATAATAAGCACCCCAGTTTAAATCACGAATATGAAAAATTAAGCATTTATCCTTCTTAGTCAGTCCAAAATGTAGCTCTTGGGAGGGTTTTTGAAATTTCCATGTTTGAAACCAAAAACCACTTATCTACATGCATGCTTGACTTCATAGATACATGATTTTCCTGGTTTGAATATGTGTAGACCTTGTTTATCAACTTAATTGAATGCTTACTATATATATAACATAAGAAGACCTTGGTTTTTTTTTTGAATTTTATACCCATTTGAATCTTGGTCAAATCCTAGGTTTCACCAAGATTTGAATAAGTTTAAAACATGAATATGAAAAAGTAAGCATGTATGCTTCTTAGTCACTCTAAAATGTAGGTCTTGGGAGGGTTTTTAAAATTTCCATGTTTGAAACCAAAAACCACTTCTCTTCCTGCATGCTTGCCTTCATAAGACAGAGTTTTAGGGTTAGGGGTAGATATATACATGATTTTATGGTTTGAATATGTCTAGACCTTGTTTATCAATTTGAATGCTTACTACATGACACAGGAAGACTATATACTTTGGTTTTTCATTTTTCTGATTTTTTTTTAAATTTTCTGCCCGTTTGGTATCGATCTACCCCCTAATTAACCCCTAAACTCTGTCTTATGAAGTCTAGCATGAAGAGAAGTGGTTTTGGGTTTCAAACATGGAAATTTCAA
>NC_061510.1:132412182-132532872 GCF_022539505.1 Lolium rigidum | reverse complement strand
TTGAGTGATACCTTTAAAATTTCCATTCTTTACCTTTGCAATATATAGCTCATGGGACAAATAGCTTAAAAACTATTGTGGTATTGAATATGTACTTATGCACTTTATCTCTTATTAAGTTGTTTGTTGTGCGATAACCATGTTCTCGGGGACGCCATCAACTACTCTTTGTTGAATATCATGTGAGTTTCTATGCATGTCCGTCTTGTCTGAAATAAGGGAGATTTACCACTCATTTAATGGTTAGAGCATGCATAATGTTAGAGAAGAACATTGGGCCGCTAACTAAAGCCATGATCCATGGTGGAAGTTTCAGTTTTGGACATATATCCTCAATCTCATATGAGAACATTAATTGTTGCTACATGCTTATGCATTAAAGAGGAGTCCATTATCTGTTGTCTATGTTGTCCCGGTATGGATGTCAAGTTGAGAATAATCAAAAGCGAGAAATCCAATGCGAGCTTTCTCCTTAGACCTTTGTACAGGCGGCATAGAGGTACCCCTTTGTGACACTTGGTTAAAACATGTGTATTGCGATGATAATCCCGGTAATCCAAGCTAATTAGGACAAGGTGCGGGCACTATTAGTATACTATGCATGAGGCTTGCAACTTGTAAGATATAATTTACATAACACATATGCTTTATTACTACCGTTGACAAAATTGTTTCTTGTTTTCAAAACCAAAGCTCTAGCACAAATATAGCAATCAATGCTTCCCTCTGCGAAGGGCCCTTTCTTTTACTTTTATGTTGAGTCAGTTCACCTATCTCTCTCCACCTCAAGAAGCAAACACTTGTGTGAGCTGTGCATTGATTCCTACATACTTGCATATTGCACTTGTTATATTACTTTACATTGACAATATCCATGAGATATACATGTTATAAGTTGAAAGCAACCGCTGAAACTTAAGCTTCCTTTGTGTTGCTTCAGTACCTTTACTTTGATTTATTGCTTTATGAGTTAACTCTTATGCAAGACTTATTGATGCTTGTCTTGAAAGTACTATTCATGAAAAGTCTTTGCTTTATGATTCATTTGTTTACTCATGTCATTACCATTGTTTTGATCGCTGCATTCATTACATATGCTTACAATAGTATGATCAAGGTTATGATGGCATGTCACTCCAGAAATTATCTTTGTTATCGTTTTACCTGCTCGGGACGAGCAGAACTAAGCTTAGGGATGCTTGATACGTCTCAGACGTATCGATAATTTCTTATGTTCCATGCCACATTATTGATGATATCTACATGTTTTATGCATACTTTATGTCATATTTATGCGTTTTCCGGAACTAACCTATTGACGAGATGCCGAAGGGCCGGTTCTTTGTTTTCTGCTGTTTTTGGTTCCAGAAATCCTAGTAAGGAAATATTCTCGGAATCGGACGAAATCAACGCCCGAGTCTTATAATTGGACGAAGCTTCCGGAACACCCGAGAGCCGCCGGAGGGAGCCACGGGGGCCCCACACAACACCTGGCGCGGCCGGAGGGGGCCGCGCCCACTGTTGTGTCGTCGCCTCGTCGGCCCTCCGACTCCGCCTCTTCGCCTATTTAAGCCTCCTCGACCTAAAACCTCGATACGGAAAAGCCACGGTACGAGAAACCTTCCAGAGCCGCCGCCATCGCGAAGCCAAGATCTGGGGGACGGGAGTCTCTGTTCCGGCACGCCGCCGGGACGGGGAAATGCCCCCGGAAGGCTCCTCCATCGACACCATCGCCATCTTCATCAACGCTGCTGTCTCCCATAAGGAGGGAGTAGTTCTCCATCGAGGCTAAGGGCTGTACCGGTAGCTATGTGGTTCATATCTCTCCTATGTACTTCAATACAATAATCTCATGAGTTGCCTTACATAATTGAGATTCATATGATGATGCTTGTAATCTAGATGTCATTATGCTAGTCAAGTGGGTTTTACTTATGTGATCTCCGGAGACTCCTTGTCCCACGTGTGTAAAGGTGACAGTGTGTGCACCGTGTGGGTCTCTTAGGCTATATTTCACAGAATACTTATTCACCTGTTATGAATGGCATAGTGAAGTGCTTATTTATATCCCTTTATGATTGCAATGTGTTTTGTATCACAATTTATCTGTGTGCTACTCTAGTGATGTTATTAAAGTAGTTTATTCCTCCTGCACGGTGTAATGGTGACGGTGTGTGCATCGTGTAGTACTTGGCGTAGGCTATGATTGTGATCTCTTGTAGATTATGAAGTTAACTATTGCTATGATGGTATTGATGTGATCTATGCCTCCTTTCGTAGCGTGAAGGTGACGGTGTGCATGCTATGTTAGTACTTGGTTTGGTTATGTTGATCTCGTCATGCACTCTAAGGTTATTTAAATATGAACATCGAATATTGTGGAGCTTGTTAACTCTGGCATTGAGGGTTCGTGTAATCCTACACAATTAGTGGTGTTCATCATCCAACAAGAGAGTGTAGAGTCTAGCATCTATCTATTTATTCTGTTATGTGATCAATGTTGAGAGTGTCCACTAGTGAAAGTATGATCCCTAGGCCTTGTTCCTAAATACTGCTATCGCTGCTTGTTTCCTGTTTTCCTGCATCTCTCATCGTCCGCAATATTACCACCATCAACCACACGCCGAGTCCTGGGCAAAGCACTTTTACGGTGCCGTTGCTACTTGCTCATACTTATTCATACCACCTGTATTTCACTATCTCTTCGCCGAACTAGTGCACCTATTAGGTGTGTTGGGGACACAAGAGACTTCTTGCTTTGTCGTTGCAGGGTTGCATGAGAGGGATATCTTTGACCTCTTCCTCCCTGAGTTCGATAAACCTTGGGTGATCCACTTAAGGGAAACTTGCTGTCTGTTCTACAAACCTCTGCTCTTGGAGGCCCAACACTTGTCTACAAGAATAGAAGCACCCGTAGACATCAAGCACTTTTACAGCGCCGTTGCTCGAGGAGGAAAGGTAAAAGGTACTCACACTCGGATCTCGGCTACTAAGCACTTTTCCGGCACCGTTGTAAGTACTCGAAGCTATTTCCTTTAGATCCCGCAATTGCATCTTTTTGTTTCTTGTTTACACTAGTTTGACATAATGGACAACAATGAGCTTCTTATTCTATTTCCTGATTTAAGACATGGATGGTTTGATGCGAAAATTAAAAAACCCATGGAACATATTAGTATGAATGCTTTGAACACCATTGTTGCTAATGATATGGAAAGTTCTAAGCTTGGGGAAGCTGGTTTTCATGATCTTTTTAGTCCCCCAAGCATTGAGGAGAAAATTTACTTTGATGATACTTTGCCTCCTATTTATGATGATTATAATGATAGTAGTCTTTTAGTACCGCCTGTTATGGAGGATAAATTTGATTATGATTACAATATGCCTCCTATATTTGATGATGAGAATAATAATGATAGCTACTTTGTTGAATTTGCTCTCACTATTACCAATAAAATTGACTATGCTTATGTGGAGGGTAATGATACTTTTATGCATGTGAATAAAGATGTTTTATGTGATACTTATATTGTTGAGTTTGCTCATGATGCTAGTGGATATTATTATGAGAGAGGAAAATATGGTTGTAGAAATTTTCATGTTACTAAAACACCTCTCTATATGCTGAAATTTTTGAAGTTACACTTGTTTTATCTTTCTATGCTTGTTGCATCATGCTTCATGAATTTGTTTATTTACAAGATTCCTTTTCATAGGAAGCATGTTAGGCTTAAATGTGTTTTGAATTTGCCTCTTGATGCTCTCTTTTGCTTCAAATACTATCTCTGGCGAGTGCATCATTAAAACTGCTGAGTCCATCTTAATGGCTATAAAGAAAGAACTTCTTGGGAGATAACCCATGTGTTTATTTTACTACAGTAATTTTGTTTTTTATTTTGAGTCTTGGAAGTTGTTACTACTGTAGCAACCTCTCCTTATCTTAGTTTTATTGCATTGTTGTGCCAAGTAAAGTCTTTGATAGTAAGGTTCATACTAGATTTGGATTACTTGCGTGAAACAGATTTCTTGCTCTCACGAATCTGGGCCTAATTCTCTGTAGGTAACTCAGAAAATTATGCCAATTTACGTGAGTGATCCTCAGATATGTACGCAACTTTCATTCAATTTGAGCATTTTCATTTGAGCAAGTCTGGTTCCTCAATAAAATTCGTCTTTACGGATTGTTCTGTTTTGACAGATTCTGCCTTTTATTTCGCATTGCTTCTTTTGCTATGTTGGATGGATTTCTTTGTTCCATTAACTTCAAGTAGCTTTGAGCAATGTCCAGAAGTGTTAAGAATGCTTGTGTCACCTCTGAACATGTGAGTTTTTGATTATGCACTAACCCTCTAATGAGTTTGTTTTGAGTTTGGTGTGGAGGAAGTTTTCAAGGGTCAAGAGAGGAGGATGATATACTATGATCAAGAAGAGTGAAGAGTCTAAGCTTGGGGATGCCCCCGTGGTTCATCCCTGCATATTTCAAGAAGACTCAAGCATCTAAGCTTGGGGATGCCCAAGGCATCCCCTTCTTCATCGACAAATTATCGAGTTCCTTCTCTTGAAACTATATTTTTATTCGGTCACATCTTATGTACTTTACTTGGAGCGTCGTGTGCTTTTATTTTTGTTTTGTTATTTTCATTCTCTGAATAAATACATGCTTGTGTGGGAGAGAGACACGCTCCGCTGGTTCATATGAACACATGTGTTCTTAGCTCATAATGTTCATGGTGAAGGTTGAACTGCTTCGTTAATTGTTATATGGTTGGAAACGGGAAATGCTACATGTGGTAATTGATAAAATGTCTTGGATAATTTGATACTTGGCAATTTTTGTGCTCATGTTTAAGCTCTTGCATCATATACTTTGCACCCATTAATGAAGAAATACATAGAGCTTGCTAAAATTTGGTTTGCATAATTGGTCTCTCTAAAGTCTAGATAATTTCTAGTATTGAGTTTGAACAACAAGGAAGACGGTGTAGAGCCTTATAATGTTTACAATATGTCTTTTATGTGAGCTTTGCTGCACCGGTTCATTCTTGTGTTTGTTTCAAATAACCTTGCTAGCCTAAACCTTGTATCGAGAGGGAATACTTCTCATGCATCCAAAATCCTTGAGCCAACCACTATGCCATTTGTGTCCACCATACCTACCTACTACATGGTATTTCTCCGCCATTCCAAAGTAAATTGCTTGAGTGATACCTTTAAAATTTCCATTCTTTACCTTTGCAATATA
The DNA here is from genome assembly GCF_022539505.1 of Lolium rigidum. Classification (NCBI taxonomy): domain Eukaryota; kingdom Viridiplantae; phylum Streptophyta; class Magnoliopsida; order Poales; family Poaceae; genus Lolium; species Lolium rigidum. The sequence goes on along the minus strand of NC_061510.1, from coordinate 132,527,630 downwards.
TAGCTCATGGGACAAATAGCTTAAAAACTATTGTGGTATTGAATATGTACTTATGCACTTTATCTCTTATTAAGTTGTTTGTTGTGCGATAACCATGTTCCTGGGGACGCCATCAACTACTCTTTGTTGAATATCATGTGAGTTTCTATGCATGTCCGTCTTGTCTGAAATAAGGGAGATTTACCACTCATTTAATGGTTAGAGCATGCATAATGTTAGAGAAGAACATTGGGCCGCTAACTAAAGCCATGATCCATGGTGGAAGTTTCAGTTTTGGACATATATCCTCAATCTCATATGAGAACATTAATTGTTGCTACATGCTTATGCATTAAAGAGGAGTCCATTATCTGTTGTCTATGTTGTCCCGGTATGGATGTCTAAGTTGAGAATAATCAAAAGCGAGAAATCCAATGCGAGCTTTCTCCTTAGACCTTTGTACGAGCGGCATAGAGGTACCCCTTTGTGACACTTGGTTAAAACATGTGTATTGCGATGATAATCCCGGTAATCCAAGCTAATTAGGACAAGGTGCGGGCACTATTAGTATACTATGCATGAGGCTTGCAACTTGTAAGATATAATTTACATAACACATATGCTTTATTACTACCGTTGACAAAATTGTTTCTTGTTTTCAAAACCAAAGCTCTAGCACAAATATAGCAATCAATGCTTCCCTCTGCGAAGGGCCCTTTCTTTTACTTTTATGTTGAGTCAGTTCACCTATCTCTCTCCACCTCAAGAAGCAAACACTTGTGTGAACTGTGCATTGATTCCTACATACTTGCATATTGCACTTGTTATATTACTTTACATTGACAATATCCATGAGATATACATGTTATAAGTTGAAAGCAACCGCTGAAACTTAAGCTTCCTTTGTGTTGCTTCAGTACCTTTACTTTGATTTATTGCTTTATGAGTTAACTCTTATGCAAGACTTATTGATGCTTGTCTTGAAAGTACTATTCATGAAAAGTCTTTGCTTTATGATTCATTTGTTTACTCATGTCATTACCATTGTTTTGATCGCTGCATTCATTACATATGCTTACAATAGTATGATCAAGGTTATGATGGCATGTCACTCCAGAAATTATCTTTGTTATCGTTTACTGCTCGGGACGAGCAGGAACTAAGCTTGGGGATGCCGATACGTCTCCGACGTATCGATAATTTCTTATGTTCCATGCCACATTATTGATGATATCTACATGTTTTATGCATACTTTATGTCATATTTATGCGTTTTCCGGAACTAACCTATTGACGAGATGCCGAAGGGCCGGTTCTTTGTTTTCTGCTGTTTTTGGTTCCAGAAATCCTAGTAAGGAAATATTCTCGGAATCAGACGAAATCAACGCCCAGAGTCTTATAATGGGACGAAGCTTCCAGAACACCCGAGAGCCGCCAGAGGGGAGCCCTGGGGGCCCCACACAACACCCTGGCGCGGCCAGAGGGGGGGCCGCGCCCCTGTTGTGTCGTCGCCTCGTCGGCCCTCCGACTCCGCCTCTTCGCCTATTTAAGCCTCCTCGACCTAAAACCTCGATACGGAAAAGCCACGGTACGAGAAACCTTCCGGAGCCGCCGCCATCGCGAAGCCAAGATGCGGGGGACGGGAGTCTCCGTTCGGCACGCCGCCGGGACGGGGAAATGCCCCGGAAGGCTCCTCCATCGACACCATCGCCATCTTCATCAACGCTGCTGTCTCCCATAAGGAGGGAGTAGTTCTCCATCGAGGCTAAGGGCTGTACCGGTAGCTATGTGGTTCATCTCTCTCCTATGTACTTCAATACAATAATCTCATGAGCTGCCTTACATAATTGAGATTCATATGATGATGCTTGTAATCTAGATGTCATTATGCTAGTCAAGTGGGTTTTACTTATGTGATCTCCGGAGACTCCTTGTCCCACGTGTGTAAAGGTGACAGTGTGTGCACCGTGTGGGTCTCTTAGGCTATATTTCACAGAATACTTATTCATCGTTATGAATGGCATAGTGAAGTGCTTATTTATATCCCTTTATGATTGCAATGTGTTTTGTATCACAATTTATCCGTGTGCTACTCTAGTGATGTTATTAAAGTAGTTTATTCCTCCTGCACGGTGTAATGGTGACAGTGTGTGCATCGTGTAGTACATGGCGTAGGCTATGATTGTGATCTCTTGTAGATTATGAAGTTAACTATTGCTATGATCGTATTGATGTGATCTATGCCTCCTTTCGTAGCGTGAAGGTGACAGTGTGCATGCTATGTTAGTACTTGGTTTGGTTATGTTGATCTGTCATGCACTCTAAGGTCATTTAAATATGAACATCGAATATTGTGGAGCTTGTTAACTCCGGCATTGAGGGTTCGTGTAATCCTACACAGTTAGTGGTGTTCATCATCCAACAAGAGAGTGTAGAGTCTAGCATCTATCTATTTATTCTGTTATGTGATCAATGTTGAGAGTGTCCACTAGTGAAAGTATGATCCCTAGGCCTTGTTCCTAAATATCGCTATCGCTGCTTGTTTCTTGTTTTCTTGCATCTCTATCTGTCAGTAATATTACCACCATCAACCACACGCCGATCCTGGGCAAAGCACTTTTCCGGTGCCGTTGCTCACTGCTCATACTTATTCATACCACCTGTATTTCACTATCTCTTCGCCGAACTAGTGCACCTATTAGGTGTGTTGGGGACACAAGAGACTTCTTGCTTTGTCGTTGCAGGGTTGCATGAGAGGGATATCTTTGACCTCTTCCTCCCTGAGTTCGATAAACCTTGGGTGATCCACTTAAGGGAAACTTGCTGCTGTTCTACAAACCTCTGCTCTTGGAGGCCCAACACGGTCTACAAGAATAGAAGCACCCGTAGACATCAGAAGCTTCACCAAGCCAACGAGAACCGCAAGCGCTGGATGATGAACCAGAATGGGTCCAGCAATGCCCAGAAGTACCGCAACAACTCATCTGGAGGATATGCTCCAAGATACAACAAGCCCACTGCTCAGACCTACCGCCCAAACTACACCAACAACCATGGAGGACCCCGAAGCCCGGAGGCAACAACAACAACCACCCCACCAGCAACAACAACAATGGGAACAACAACGCCAACAACACTGGCCCCAGGACTGGAAGCAACGCCATCCCCTTCGCCACCAAGGACAAGGCCACCATCACTTGTTATGAGTGTGGAGTGGTGGGACACTACTCCAACGAGTGCCCCAAAAGGTTAGCCAAGATTGCCGCCAACACCGCTGCACCTGCTCAGAACCAGCGCAGCTTTGCCGCAAGAAGGAACCAGAACAACAGCAACGGCCGCCTCTACAACATGACGGCAACAGAAGCCCAAGAAGCACCTCAGGCCATGCCAAGTATGTTTTCATGTTAAATCGTATCGCCCAATCTCTCTTAGGAACCTAACTTTTCTTAAAATCTCGGGACGAGATTTGTTTAAGGGGGAAGGGTTTGTAACATCCCAAATTTCAAAACAAAGAGAAAATGAATTTCCTTTTTCTAAAAATGAGAACCAACAAAAACTTTTCTTACATAGAGTGCTATGCATAGTACTCATACCTAATACTTGTGTTTTGCCATGATTGTTTGTTTATTACTGTGAACCTATGTCCAAAACCCTAAACCCTAAAACAAAGTGGGTCAAATTTGAGAAACCAAAATAAAAGAAAAAGACATATGTGGGCATATAGCCCTAATATGTAAATCTTGAACCCTACCTTCCTTATTTTGCTAAATGGTGGTAAACCATGGTGAACCCCAGTAAACCATAAACCTCATCCCTCTTGTCACCAACCTTTGAAAAACAAAATAAAAAGAAATGATCTTAAATAAGAAAAAGGCATATGCAAGCCTATGACTATTTTTGCAAATGCTAAACTTTGCCTTGTCTACCTTGGTAGATGGTTTGGAAATACCTCAACAAACCTAATTTAAGGCTTACCACTCAAATCTGGTGAAACCAAAAAGAAAACAAAAAAAATCAATTAAAACATATGCATAGAGGCATATGTGGCACTTAGCCAAAATATCAAATCTTGACCTAGGCACCCACATTGCCCCAAAGGGGTTTGAACCCTTTACCCAACTCAATCTAGCACCAAATAAACCTCACACATGCCTAAGTGAAGCAAAGAAAAAGAAAAGAATAAAAAGTAGAAAATCACAAAACCCTCACATATGGTTTATGCCATTTTTCCAAATCTTTGACCTAGACCAATTTGGCCTTCACCATTAGTTGTATTATGTTACTAAACACTTATTACAACTTTTGGAATCAAAGAAACACAAATCAAATCAAATTCAAACTCAAATTGTGATCACATATGATAATGGTCAAATCTGCCATTTTTTATTCTGGTCACTACTTTGAGCCTCTGCTTTTCAAGTTTGTCAAACTAAACTTTCCCAATTCTTTGCACCACATCCAAGTGCACATCAAGGTTAACAACTTTGGTAAAGACCACCATACCAAAATCATCTTGGATCAAAAACTATGCTCATGCAAAGTTGAGACTTTTTATAAAATGTAACAATCTCACACATTGCAATTTTGCAATTCTTTTATTTTTAAAATTCCACCACCACTTGTATTTGTCTCTGGTCATTTGCAACTTATCCAAATGCACCATTTTAAAATTTTGGAACCATAGTGCATAGATCAAATTTGGCACAAATTTGAGAATTGCAAATAGGCATCAATTCAAACACTATTTGAAATAGTGTTTTCCCAACTCTAAACCACCACCACTTGACACCTACTTGTTCCCTTGTCCCCTCTCTCCCTATTCTAAGCATAGAAACCCTAAGTGGGGGCCAAACCTAGCCATGGACATGGCCATGCCGACCATGTTCCACTTGGCATGCTCCCCTCCTCTCCTTCCCTCACCAGCACAGCCCACCCTGTCCTGGAGCTCCACCTCGACCTACTTCACTCGCCTATGCCCACCATGGTCGGAGAGAAGCCCTGCACTCGCCGGACATCACGCGCCCAGGGTGACCAGAGCATGCCGATGGAGTCGCCCATGGACACGCACTGGCCACGCGCCACTCCAGCGCTCTGCGCCTCCCCGGGACCCCCTCGCTGCGCTTTGAGCTTCGCCGCCGCAACGCTAGTCCGCTAGACACGCTCCGGGGCTCGCGCAAGCCCTGCCGCTGTCGACATCGTCGCCATTTTCTCCGCACCCGTGCCGCCAGACCTCGCCATCGCCAGCGCTCGCCAGGCCGTCCCCCACCTCGCCAGCAGGCTCCCTAGCACCACATTGATGTCGTCTACCTAGCCCTGCCCTCGCCTGCCCCCTTCCATCGCCGGAATCACCGCGCCGCTGTTGACCTCGCCGCAGACCCACGGTCACCTCGCGCCACTATAAAAAAGAGCACGCCCCTGGACGAATTGAGCACGCCATTGTCTTCCCCACTCCCTTCTGAGCCTCCTCGAACCATCTCCCATCCACATTGCCGCTGGAGCTGCTTCAATTGCATCGACGACCGCCGCGCCAGTACCCCCGCGACGACGATGATTGGAGCCACCTCAGCTTCCCCCGCGACCACCGTTCGCTTCCTCGTCCTCGACAACGCCGCCGCACACCCTCGCCAAGCCTCGCCGGAGCCCAGGTTGGCCGTCGACCCCCACCACCGCCGCGACCAGGCTAGGGTCTCGTCGGAGACGACGACAACCCAGAGACGCTCGATCGCCTTTTAATCTAACGGTCCACCGCATCCCGTACCGCTTCGGGTTTTAAGACCCGCTGACACCTGGGTCCCACCGTCAGACGGCCCGTGGCGCGCTGAAGCGCTACTGGGCCAGCCCGTTTAGATTTTCCCGCGTGGCCTGTAAATTCAAATTGGGTTAAATTCAATTCTGTTAAAATACAAACTGGTGTCCAATTCAAATTCAAATAGTTTCAAATCTACTGCACCAAATTCAACAAATTTTATATTGTTGGAAAGCTTATGAAAAGCTCTATCCAACCACACTGGTTGCACACCAATTTTCTTTGTAGAATAAATGTGACAAAAATGACAAGTCAGAGACTTTTACCACTTCAAACAATTCTTAAAAATCAACCAAAAATGATATTAAGTTGATTTCAACTCTCATAGCTCACATTTCACATACACTAATTGTTTATGCAAAAATATGGCAGGGTTACTTTTAGTGATCATGGCCCAAATTAAATAAAGGACTATATGGCTAGTTTAGTCAATTGATATTGTCCAAAACTATTATGTAAATCATATGAAGTGCTTTGCTTCATTTAAATCTTGTCCCAAGTACTTTCTTATGAAGTTGAGACCCTGGTCAAATTACTCTCACATGAAATACTTGGTGATATTAAATCATTTTTAGCATTGTTAAATAGTATGAGGTATTCTACCTCATTTAAATCACTTTCCCAAATGATGATGATGAATGGTTGACTTAGGTCAACATGATTTGATGCATGATGGTTTGAGGAAGTTAAATCTTAAGAAGATTCAATGAGAGGAAATTATTCCTCAAGAACTAAATGGAAACTATCATTTACATATGTAATGAGAGGAAATTATTTCTCTAACACTAAGTAAGAAAACCCTAGAATAATTTTTGGTAGCAATGCTAAGTGATGATGCTAGATCATTTGGAGTGAGCCATTCAGGCTAATTAAGACTACTTAAGTATTGTTTGGTGATTTTATCCTCGTATTCGTGTATAGACGCTAGTACCGGAGAATACCAGGAAGAGGAAGGATTCTACCCATAAGAAGAAGAGAACTTTGGTCACCTCAACAACCAAGGCAAGCTAACACATTTGCAAGCTCTATAGTTGCAAGCTAATATTCTTGCAAGTGCAAAGCCCCTTGGGGCAAGGCACCATTAGTTATACCTTACTTACAACAATCCTAGCCCCAGTTTTTACCTTACAAGTTTTTACTTGTGTTATGAATAAGTTACTTTTATAGTTAACTTTGGTCTAAGTCAAGAAGATTACTAGAGTAGCAAAGTTAGTCTCAAGCTAGCCAAGCAAGATAGCACCCCTCATGATTAGTGCTAGTGCTAAATACTAAAACTTGACTACTCTAGATGGGAACATGTGACTTGAAATGAATTTGAAACCTTGGAATGATGAGTCATTCCATTGAATGATTTTTGAAGGTGAATATGACTTGGAGAAGATGGTGATTTTTGATTAAAACTGATATTGGTTTGGATGCGATACCTTTCCAATTTTTGAGTACCCCCACAATACCTGATTATGGGTAGGGCTTAACTAGAAATTTATACATCTTAGTATGGGTTCCCTCCGAACACACATCATAGGGGTTATGCCAGAGGCTGCCTCCGTGGTTGAGAAATGATGTGAATTGAGGTGAATTGTACGGCCAAGCCTCGTGCGGTTCCCGGGTTGACGAGTTGGTCTTCACTTGGGAGGCCAAGCTCATGGGGAGAGGTGCTTATACTAGGGTTTGTAAGTGAAAGGTTATGGTTGATGATCCGCGTACTGTGTTACGATGATTCGGGGTTATCCCGACGGATGAAATCAAATGTTGTGGAACAAGTGTGCAACCTCTGCAGAGTGTAAACCTATTCGAATAGCCGTGTCCACGGTTACAGACGGTTGGAAAGACCATACAGTTTCCGGTGTCAGATTCTTGAAATTGTTGGTGAAGTGAATGGTGAAGGGTGACTTGTTTTTGAATCACAACTGAGTTGTGGGAATGACACTAATATTCCCACTTGAGTTAGTTAGCACATGAAGAGTCTTTTATCAAATACTTGTGAACTAAAATTGGCTTTATGCAAAATGGACTAGAGCTTAGCAACCCCTTACTAGAATTAATACTACTTATACTAGTATTAGTTTGCGAGTACTTTAAAGTACTCACGGCTGTGTCCCTGGCTATTCAAATGGCCAGACTATGAAGAAGATCAGCAGTACCAGGAGGACGGACATCAGGACGCCTACGGCAACTAGGGAATCTTCTGACGTCAGACGTTGGCCTGTGGATTAGATAGTCCACTTCCGTTACGCTTCCGCCATGTAATATGTTCGTTGATTAGTAGATCAACTATTTGTGTAATATGGGATAATGTGATCTCTATTTGTAAGACGACTATGGTATGTAATGAATGATGACTTATGATATTCAACTGTTATGTCTCGCAACCACAATATTCATGGGATTGCGATGTATGGCATAACAGGCATCTGGACTTAAAAATCCGGGTGTTGACACGAGCGCAGAGGCGACGCCGGCCCCGGTGTCGGTGCTCCTGAGACGGCCGTGGCCCTCGGTCGGCTCCTCGCGGTGGCGTGGCTGCCTAGGCGCGGCGAAGGTGACGACCGACGACGGCCCCTGCGGATGCGACCTTACGTGTGGCTCCCGGCATCGTGGCGGCGCCCTCCGTGCTCCGACCACCAGCCACGCCGACGACGGCCTCTGGCGACACGATGCGTCGTCGTCCTCCAGGCGGCGAGACAACTCGACCTGACGGTTGTGCAACCGGTATTAAACATGCGGGACTAAAGGCCCCCCCCCTTTAGTCGCGGTTGGTTACGAACCGCGACTAAAGGCCCGTCCACGTGGGCGCCAGGCGACGGTCGGGGCGGAGGACCTTTAGTCGCGGTTCTTGTGGCCAACCGCGACTAAAGGCCACCGCAGGTTTAGGGTTTTAGCCCCCCCCCCCCCCTAAACATGGTTTCTTTTTAATTTGTATTGTTTTATTTCTTTTGTGTTTTACTTTAATTTTGAAGGAGTTTCACATATTCTACGGTAGTACATACATGCATATGAACGTACAATTTCAAACAAATTTGAAATTAGAACCAAAGAGAATTCAAGAGGAATATACAATATATATTCAATATTGGATGACCAGCATATACAATTTTGAACAAGTTTCCATACATAATTTAGTGCATATGTGAAAGATCGAGATGTCGCCTAGAGGGGGGGTGAATAGGCAATTACAAACTCTTGCGGATTTGTCTTGTATGAATGCGGAATTAAACTATCGTTTAGTTAACAAGCACAAACCCAAAATATGCTAAGCTCAACTAAGTGTAACAATAGCAACTAGAGCTAAGCAAGATAGGCACAAGATATATGTAGCACAAGTGATAGCAAGATATATGTACTTCAAGCACGATGGCTATCACAAGGAAAGAGAGCTCGGGTATAGAAATAACCGAGGCACGCGGAGACGAGGATGTATTCCCGTGTTCCCTTGCTTTGCAACAAGGTACGTCACGTTTGGAGGAGTGGAGGTCCCACGAAGGATTCCCCGCGCCACGAAGGCTCACCCTATTCTCCGAACCACACCCACGAAGGATAATGGCCCTTTCCTTATTGTTAGCTTTTCCTCCGCTCCGGAGATGGCAAGCTCCACAACCACTTCACAAGCTCCACGAAGGAGAAGCCCGGGCCTCTTCACAATCTTCTTGAAGAGATCACCGGAGCACCAATCACCAAGCCAACTAGGAGGTCACCCTCCAAGAGTAACAAGCTCACGGTCTCTCACTCGAACAAATCGTGGTGGAGAGCTCAACACTATGCAATGATGCAAAGCAAGAACACCGGAGGTGTTCAAGTCCTTCACACTCAAATCCCACCAAAGCAACGAATGCTAGGATGAGATTGGAGAGGAAGAACAAGGGGAAAGTCAACCAAAGACTCCAAGATCTAGATCCCAAGAGATTCCCTCACTTAGAGAAGAAACGGTTTGGTGGAAGTGTAGATCTAGATCCCCTCTCTCAAATCCTCAAATATGAGCAAGAATGGTTGGAGGATTCAAGGGGAAGAGCAAGTTCTTCAAATAGTAGCAATGGAGGAGAGAGGATGGGAAGAACTACACAGCCCAAGGTGGAAGAAGGGCTATTTATAGCCCAAGAGCAAATATAACCGTTGGGGAAAAGTTGGGCTGAGTCAGCCGTCGAGGAGGCCGGTCAACCGGGCCTGGGACCGGGCCGTCCGGTTCAGGACCCGGTCAGACCGGGCCACAGACGGGCCATCCGGTCCACGGACCGGTCAACCGGGCTAGTGACCGGACCAAGCTGAAAAGCTTACTGGATAGTGCCCGGATGGCACCGGTCCAGGGGCCGGTTTGAACCGGGCCATCCGGTCAGACGGCCGGTCACGCCGGGCTAGAAACCGGACCAAGATTAAAAGCTTACTTGGATAGTGCCCGGATGGCACCGGTCCAGGGGCCGGTTTGAACCGGGCCATCCGGTCGGACGGCCGGTCACGCCGGGCTAGAAACCGGGCCAGCAGGAAATCATGTTATACAAAAACTGTGATAACTTTTGTGTCCGGACCCCGATTGACATGAAACCAATTTTGTTGGAAAGATAACGACGAAATATGGAGACTCCTCACAGAATATTTTTAGATGATTTTAGAGAGGGAGTCTCCCACCGTCAAGAAACGGTGAAGACGTCCAAACTCGAAAACGCAATAGAAGATGCATGCGGATTCCGTTTTCGATGAACTTGGGCTTGTTGTAAAGCTAGCAACAAGCTCAAGAACCTCACACGAGAGAAACACCAAGAAGCAATAGGGATATGCAAAGTATGCAAAGGATTGAGCTCCCTAAGACGATGTGATCAAGTTACCCAACCGAAAGCCCCTCTTAATAGTGCGGCTATGTATCCTATAATCCGGTCTCCCAACATCCACCTTGAGACCGGTAAAAGGAAAACCTAGCAAGGCCATACCTTTGCCTTGCGCATTCCGCTTGATCTTGATGATAACTCTTCAAGCTCTACACAAGTCGGAATGCCTCACTTGATCAATGTTGCTTCGTGAAGACTCACAAATACTCCCCCATACACTATGATGGGAAAGCTCCATTGATGCACATCTTCACATGTCCATTATCACCAAATGGACGGCAAGCTTCAAGCATGTGATCCACTTGAGATGCTCATCTTGAACTTGCCCAAATCAATCCTTGTATCTTCTCATACTCACATAAGATAGAGCATGGCTAATATTGAGTTCCACATAAGAACTCCATCTTCATTTCTTCTTCTTGATCATATCACATATGTATCTTCATACCGATGATCTTGATGCCAATACACAAGATATACCTTTATCTTCATGGCATCCATACTTGAATCCAACACATGGAGTACAAGTAGTACCTATGGAATATTCCTTCATATAAACTCAATGAAAACATAAGTCCATAGGGGTTGTCATTAATTACCAAAACCACACATAGGGGCAATGTACCCTTACAATATGAAGTTCTACGTCCTCTACACAGTGTTCTCCTTTAGGATCGATGACTTCCCTCACGAACCATCCAGCTAGTTCCTCTTGAAGTGGTCGGAAGCGAGCTTCTGGACTAAGCATCTTCCGGAGGTTATTCCTCTTGACATTGTTATCACACGGAACCCGCTCAGAGGTGTATCTCCTAATGTTCTCACAAACATAGTATCCACATAGATTGCTCCCCGGTGGCTGAATATCCCCAGTCCCAGTCACTGATCTTTTAAATTGTAGCTATTTTTTGAATTCACCGACCTTTTCATCTACGAACCGTCTCCAAACCCTACGAGGCAAAGAAAATTAAATGAACAAGAGAGTTATTAGTTACTTGATATTAGGAAATGAACGAAATAGGCCGATCGATATAGAGCGCAAATGAATGAAAATAATTACTTATGCATCATTTTTCTCATGTCGGCCCAAAGCTTTGCTTCCAGATTCAGAGAGTCGTGGACGAGAACTGTGGAGTCGTGAAATTTAATTACTAGCAGCATCCGGTGGAACCTCGCGGACACGATACATGCACGATCATGCATAACTCATCGATTAGCCACATACCATGCATGGAGTAAACAAAAGAGAATGTGCTCAAGACAGAAACACTCACCCAAAATGGTAAGGAAATAGAATATCACTTTTGAGTTCCTGCTTTGAAAAAAACCGCCACAGGTCTTCCTCCACGTCGGCGGGGTGATTTTTTAACACATATCCATTAACGATATGTGGGTCAATGAACCCAACATCATGGATGTTCCTTATTCTGCATTCCCTAACCTTCATTCTGCATAATAGCGTACACAACAAGATAGTTATGACAATATATATAGTGCAGGAAATGAACGAGATGAGGTAGAAATAAATCACTTACAGAACGTAGCAACTGATGATAGATTTGTCGAGCTCGCGCAGATTGAACAGCTGGAACAATTCACTCCGATGAATTGTTACATAGTAACGTTTGAAGTGATGCTCATGTCTAACTTCCGCATAAATATAATCTTTGGCGTTTTTATTTTTTATGTAACCCTTGTACCAAATTAGCAGATTTTTCATTTGTGGAGGTAGATCATTTTCCTACGCGAGGCTCGACGAGAGGCCCATTCGGCACATATGTAATTACTACCTCACTCACCGGCGCCTCCTCAAGGCCTAACACCGCACGAAGAGTCATACCCATCCGGGCCGCTTGTTCTCCGGCACCCGTTACGGTCAATCCCTGTGCTGCCGCAGCTGCTATGATTGTGGGGTCCATTAGTTCAGCATCCGGACCGGCGGCTTTCACTATGAGCGGGGGGATCGATTGTTTACTTTGTTCCCCGAGCTGGGCAACTCGTTTCCCGCTTATTTTACTTTCCGATTCTTTCTCGGCCTCCTGCTTCTCCGCCAACTCTTTATTCTCCTTCAACATGAGTGCTTGCCTACGAAGTTCACGTGCATAGTCCTCAGGCAGATTCTTCGCGGCTTGGGACGGTGTGCTCAAAAATGACTTAGCCCACTTCTTTTGCTCATTAGAAAATACTGGCTTGGGCTCGGGCTCTCTTTTCTTCTTGCAGTCCGCCTTCCATTTCTCATAATCAGCAGTCGCGGCCGCGTCGACTTCCTCGGCACTACGTTCCCAAGGCCTTGTGTGGAGAGGCTTCAGTGATGGCTCCGGTACCTTTGTGGTCTTAGGTACATAAGGGTCCGGGTTAATAGTCCAGGACTGCTTCGCTTCTTCGCCGGAGGTGGATTGGGGGCGGCGTGCTGCTACCCGCTCGGGGCGGAGCGGGGGCGGCGGCCGCTACCGCCGGAGGTGAATTGGGGGGCGGCGTCGGCTGACGTGAAGGAGGTGTAGGTGAAGCAGCACCACCACCACCGCCGCCACCGCCACCACCACCGTAGGGGGTGGACTTGTTGGCCTTGGCGCCTCGCCTGGAAACTTGATAAACTTCTTTTGCCATAGAATGAACTGGCGCTTGACATCTCCAAGTCTTCTCTCCCCTTCAGGTGTAGCAATGTCAATCTCCAGGTCCTCAAACCCTTGTACTATTTCCTCCACCGTGACACGAGCATAGCCATCTTGAATGGGCTTGTTGTGGTGGTGCTCCAGGTTCACATGGTAAAGCACTGCCGATGGCTACCTTCATGGACATGTTCCCCATTGGATAATATAGATGACATTCTTTCATTTCCTTTACATCGTCCACGGGGTAGCGAGGAGGCTCCGGTGCAGTAATTTCGATCTCCAGAGGCTCCGGTGCAGTAATTTCGATCGTCGGTGCATGTGCATTAGCACCAGCCGGTGGGGGCTCCGTGGAAGCCACGCTGCTTCTCCGTTGCTGGCTTCCGACATCCGGTGGATGATCTTCATGCGTCCGAGCTGCCTCTCTTTCTTGTACTAGACCATCCACGGTTTTCTTCATCTCATTGAATTCCGATGCCAACCGCGCCACAACATCTTTTTCCCGATCCGCCTTTCTCTTACGGCTTCTGTAACTGTAGGGGTCATTTTCCTGGGAAAACCCTTCTTCCCACGAAACGCCGGCGCCTTTGCCTCGTACACGTCCTCCGTGTTCAGGATTCCCGAGGGCTTTTGTCAGCTGGTCATTCTCTCTGTTGAACTTGATCTGCCCCGCTTGAGCATCCCTCATTGCGTCAATAAGGGCTTGGGTGGGTTTAAACTTTGTGTCTCGGTGAACACACTCCCCTGTCACCGGGTCTAGCGTTCCCCCATGCCCGTTCCACCAGCTTTTGGCCCTAGGGTCCCATCCCTCAGTACCTAGAGGGATTCCTCGCGTCGTCGAGTCATCCTCCATCTTCCGCCACTTAGGCTCCGAAAGGCGGTATCCTCCTCGCCCCATAATATGATTGTATCGCTTCTTAGCCGCATTTGCCTTATTTTTATCCGATATGGCCTTGAAATCCTCTGATTTCTTTTGCCTCACAAATTCGGGCCAATCATCTTTCAGCTTCTCATACTGTCCGGTGAAATCCGGAGTCTTCCCCTTCTCGACATATTGAGCCGCTAAATTTTTCTTGTATGTCCGGAATGCTGTGGCCATCTTCTGAAGAGCGAACTCTTTGACCAGCCTCCTCCTCTTACGTCCCTCCGGATCGTCGTTACCGAATTCATCTATTTTGCGGTATTCCGGAGGTAGAACGAAATGCTCCATAAGCGTTCTCCAGGCATTCCTTTTTCTTTCTCTTGCTGACGAAATTGGAACCAACACGTGCCTTCACTGGCTCATGCCATTCCTGGACGGTGATCGGGACGCTGTCTCTAACAACGACTCCGCATTGGTTGATGAACTTGGTGTACGCCTCTTCGGGCTCCAGCGGCTTGCCTTTTGGACTGATAACATCAATGGTATATATTACTCCTTGTTTCAGCGTCTTGGTTTTGCCACGCTTTGTCTTCACCGATTTTTTCGACGATCCGCTGGCCGAGGGCTAAAATAAGAAAGAGAGTCGAGTTAATACACATATTTATTGAAATTGGTAAATTTGTATCACCAGCTGAGGCTCAATGTATATATATACCTCGCCGGAGGTGGTGATTGCTAATTGCTTATCAACATCGCCGGAGGTGTTTGTCGACGGTTGACCTCCATCAACAGTGCCCGTTCCTTCGTCATCACCTCGCTGACGACCTCCATCATCACCGCCAAGGTTCAGATAAGAACAGATACCGGCCTCTTCTTCATCTTCTTGGGGCGGCGGCACATAAATAATGTCGCCGTTTATGATGCCGAAAATATGTGCCTCGGCTTCCGGATTATAGTTATCCCTAATCGGGTCGGCTCTATCGTCCGCCATATGTGTCACTCCTGAAAACATGTAGTAAAACTAATTAATTGTGTATATGCCAGCATTATCGATATCTCTTCTACATATAAAGAGAGAGGGCGACGAGGGAGGCGAGAGGGGGGGACGCGTATTAGATGTGTATATGCGGACGATCGACCTCACCTCGCAGTGACCGCGTGACCGAGAGACCGGTGGCGGTGGCGAAAGGGCGGTGGCGGTGGCGGTGGTGGTGTCGATCCTCTCTCTCGTAAAAAAGCAAAAAAAAAACCCCGCGCGTATACGGAGGGGCGGCGAGGGCCTCGCCGCCCCCTCCGTATACACGCGGGGTCGGTGGCGAAAGGGCGGTGGTGTTTCTGTTTAGTTACATAATCGGCGGTGGTGGCGAAAGGGGTCGGTGTGTGCATGCAAGTCTCTCTCTCTCCGCGCGCATATACGAAAGGGCGACGCCGGCGACGTACGAGGCGGTCGAGGGTGCGTCGGCGTCGAGGGCTAGGCGTCGAGTTATTTAGAACTATTTTTAATTAGAGTTATTTAGATCTATTATATTTTAATTAGAGTTATTGAGAACTATTTTTAATTTAAGTTTAATTAAATTACTTAAAACTATTTTTATTTAAGTTTAATTAGTTTAGAACTATAGTTTTAAGTTACATATGCATAGAACAATTTTTAAGTAAAAAAAATAAAAAAAATAGAGAGAGGAAGCGCCGGCCGCGGGGCGCTCCTCTCTCTCTGTAACACGCGTGTGCGGCAGAGGCGCGCGGCCGGCGGCGCCCACGGGACGAACGGCGGCGAGCGGCGCGCGGGCGGGGACGGAGCGGCGCGCGCGGCGCAGCAGTGGCGGCGGCGTACACACGGCGACGGCCGTGACACGGCGACGCGCGAGCGGCAGTGACAGCAGTGGCGACGCGCGAGCGGCAGTGACGGCAGTGGCGGCGGCGCACACACGGCGACGCGCGAGCGGCGCTGGCGGTGGCGGAGGAGCAGGGCGGCCGGGGCGACGGCGGAGGAGCAGGGCGGCGTGTAATATCCCAGGTAATGGGGTTACAAAAATTAGAGGAAACAGATGTGTGCATTGCATTCATGCATAGAAAATCTGGGGAATTTTCGCGCTTTAAAGTAAAACAGTCACAGTAACTGAAGTTTCACTTGACCTTGGTGGAATTGAAGTAGCTCATCAAGTCAAGCGCTATAAACCTCAATGTGACTTTGTTAAAACTTTGTTTTGGGTAGAGATAATTTGATCTAAGGGGGTTAGATCCAATGGAACTAATAATCAACACAACAACACTTTACTCAATGATCAACTACACGATCTTATTAAATATCACAACATGATATTCCTAGCCATAACATGTGAGCATCCATGTAATTGGAAATCAAGTAACAATAATTGAAGAAACTATTCTCCATTTATCTTCTCCATGTCTTAAACTAATCCATGATCCTACCATGAATCTCATGGTATTTATTTTACTTCATTCTTGGAAGCAAGACAAGGAGATAAACTATAGAAATATATAATCCTCTCTACTACATATTAATATACATCAAACCTAAAGAAGTGAGAGTTCTATGTTACTTATTAGAGGATCAATGATAAACCTTGAACTAAACCTTGAATATACATCCATGTATTCAAATCATCATCTCAGAGAAACCCTAGGATATTATTGAAGACATTTCCTAGAGAGAGAACACATTTATGTTAACCATAGATATTGGTGACCACATCATTATCTTTGGAGAATAACCTTAGGTTAGCATTGAAGTCCTTTCCAGATGAGAGAGTCCATTCATATCAATCCTAGCTTTACCTAATTAAGAATAAAGGACAACCTGTGAACTAAAAGTATTAGGAGATTAACCATTACATCTTGGAGTGGTGAGACAACCTAGTATCACATGGAATAATAACATATCTATGAATTGATAAAGTAAGGAGGAGCTTAATTCAACCAAGATAGCCAAGTGGAGTTTTAGACTTGATAACTATTAAGATATGGTGAATACACCATAAACCCTAGAATAAACCCTTCCAATAGAAATACTTTAGGAATCCAAACCTTGATCATTATAAATTGAGTGATGATTATAAACCCTAAGAACTTGAGGAAAGGATATCAAGAATAAGTGGTTCATGCCTAATCCATGACCATAGTTTGGAGAAATAGGAGAGCAATCCAAATGCTAACACTTATATGATCGGTAGATATTATTCATCACATGAAATCATGGGAGATCACTAATAAGCAACCCTAGGCTTATATCCCAATCTTACTTATGAACCACTTGGTGATCACAAATAGAATCCTACCCTATCTATATTCCATAAATTAATGAACCTAAGAAAACCTTAGAGTTAAACACTATGCTTCATATGGTAAGAAACCATATATCCATATGACCAAAGTTAACTATAAAAAGAACTATAACCAATGAAGTTACCTAAATGATAAATTGAGGTTAACAATAGAAGCCAATTGGTAGAAGATAAAACTAATTCTCAATATCATAGTAACTAGAGGAGAACATAAAATGTTAAGTAAACAACCACCTTATCATGGTTAGGGAGATTAAACCCTAGCACATGCAATATGGTGTCATCTCAACTCTACAACCTATAATTAAATCTCAACCCTAGTTTATGTGTCACTATGGTGATCATAATATAAACCCATGCCATAAATGAGATTCAAACCAATTGTCACTAGGTAAATATCATTAGAACCCTAATAGTTTATTAAATTAAATTCAATGTTTCAATTATAAAGCATAAGAAACATCTAATGCTAAGTTCTATAATTAAACCATATGTGTAGTGATTAACCATTTATCTTTGTAAATAAGATAAACCATGATGGAACAATCCCTACTGAGATACTTTCAAATGTAGTGATAATATTAACCTTAACAAGTGGGTTGTACTAGAAATGATAAAACCCTAATAAATAAGGTCCACATAAAATCATATGCAAGGGGCTAAATTCTCAATTGAGAGACCAAACCCTAATGACAAACTCTAAAACACTTAGAGTAGAAATTATCAAATTCTAATAATTTCAAACAGAGTTGATTACACCAGATAAAGAAAATTAAAATAAGAATATGAACTCCTGTTTAATTACTATTTTAAAGAATGCTCACATATATTAAATATTTATTCAAGAATAATTTAGAAATAGAATGATCCTTTATTTAGTCCTAGTGAAATTCAGATTATCAAATACCTGCAAAAGAGAAAAGCATTCAAATTTGATTTATAAAACAGAATTGAAAATAGAAAATAAATAAACAGAAAATAAGAGAGAAAAGAGGCTTACCTACCAGGCCACCGCAGCCCAGCACCACCGCCCACCAGAAGCTCACCTTCTCAGCCAGCGCACGGCCCAACCAGCCCACCATACCCCTTCGGCAGAAAAATAAAACAGAGGAACTCGTCCTCATCCTCTTCACGTCTGGAGGCCAGCGAGACGCCGTGGCCAGCTTCTCCCTCGCGCTAGCGCCTTCTCCTCGACCGAAGCCATGACGAGGCACGCGCCCAGGCGTCGTATAAAAGGCCTGAATGAAACCCTAGCTCCGTTTCCCTCTCTCTCTGCTCCAATTCCGCCCAATCCCGAAACCCTAGTCGACCGGCCGTCGACCATCGTCGCCGTTTGGAGCTTCCCCTGGAACCGCCGTTGGTTCCATCGACACCTCCACCCTCAACTTGCTATGCCCGCAAAAGGAATCAAGCAGGGGCGACCCGTAGCGCCGCCGTCGAGCTCGTCTTCTCCGACGACGGGAGCGGGCGATTCCGGCGAACCAGGCCACGCCAAGTCTCGCCGACGAGCTCTACATGCTCCTGGTGAGCTCCTCAACCTCCCCGGTGTGCACGCCTTGCTCGATTAGGCTCCGTAGCTCCACCGCGTCGACCAACCCGTGAGCACTGCCGCCATTCCTCGCCGCCGGGCACGCTCCGGCGACCATACCGGAGCGGCGCCACCACTATGAGGCTCGCCTCGGCGTCCTCTTTCCAACAAGCACAGGCACAGCCTCGCGGGAACCCTGCATCGCCGGCGACGTCCACCTCTGGCCGCCGGTGGTGCACTTGGTTGCCACGATGGCACCGCGTGGCAGCCAACGTGGCATTGGCCCACCAGTCAGTGACTGGGTAGGTAGGTGTAGCCGGGTACATTTAGTAGTTCCAGTCATTTTCGTTTAATTTCATTTCAATAATTACTGCAACTTTACAAATTTATATAAAATAAATAATAACTCAGACATATTAAAATAAGATATCAAAATTCTTAGAAAAGAAAACTCTATCCAATAAAAATATAAAATGAAATTTTTATTTTTAATAAAAAACCACTTATTTAATACTTATTATTTAAGCCTTTAAATTTTAAATTCTAAATACCATTAAAAATTCAGAAATTAAGAAACCATTTATAAATTAAATAAAACCAGTAAGCAAATAAAGAAAACATGAAAACTAATTTTCTTTATTTGCAATTCTATTAAATCATTATTAGGGAAATTTAAACCCTAATTAATAATTACTCTAATTAGTAAATTATTTAAAAATAATAAAAAGCCAAATTGAATATTAATTTTATTTCAAAGTTATTAATAACTTCAACTTTAACATGAAGTTATTAATTATAGAATTAAAAATGGTTAATAACAAACCCTAAATTCCACATGGAATGATATTATAACCCTATCATTTCATGTGACTCCTAAAACCCTAAATTAATTAGGAACCCTAGTTCCATTATTACATGTGAACCCTAATTTGCTTCTAACCTAAACCCAAGGCTTGAACATGTGATCATGGTACTTTATTTCAAATCATAGAGCCATCATTAGCAACTAAAAGACATACCTATGTCCACATAAAATGTAGAACCCTATCACTAGCAATTTTGTATTCCATGTATGCATACCACTAAACCTAGTTGATCAAGTAGGATCAACCAAGTTAAACCCTAGCTTCTACTTGTCAAAACCATCATCCTTATTCATCCATGCTTAACATCACACCATTGTGATGAACCCCAATAGCCTCTAGGCCCAATAATTATCATTACATAACCATAATCCACTAAACCCTATTAATGTAAGATAATTATTTATCATTCCACTTAGGAGTCAACTATTTCTTACCTAGTAAATCCAATAGCAAAACCTAGACAACCTTAAACCTAATTGATATGTTTCTTATTATTTAAGAAGTATGTTCTTCAAAAGTTATTCTTTTGAAGAAAATAAAGAATCATCATCAATCCTGCCTGATAGGACCTATAGCCAACAACCAGCTAACCCTAGCAAGATAAACCAACCTTGACAACAACCATGTATAATGAATTGCTTAGAATACCTAGGCTTATCTTAACCTTACAAGCCCTAGGTGTTGATGAATCCAACTTTATTGGGATCCATCTAATATTTACTCCAAAAACTACTTGGAACCATAATAAATTATAGAACTCCACCAACCTAATTATCATACTTGTTCTTTATTAAAGAACATGTTCTTCAAAAGTTATTCTTTTGAAGTATATGATAATTAATCCTTAACCATGCCATCTAATACTAAAACTCGACCACTCGTTCTTTACTTGATACCATTATGCCCATTATCATTCTTTATGTGCTCAATTGATTATTATTCTTTATTGTCTACCTGTTGATAATACCAAGTAATCACACCTGAATAAGAACCTTGTATGTGAATCACTCTAAAAGTGCAACACACCCTAAACCAATCATTACAAATCACTGATCCTAAATCATCGGGATTAGGTCACGCTTAGAGCGATTGCATCTCATTCCTATGCATTATTGCATCATTGCCAATCTTTTAAACATCGTCCTTACCGGGCGATGATGCTATTTCAGAATTTGGAGTTATTACGCATCGAAGACCTTGTCTGCATAATCTTGCAGCCAAGAAAGGCAAGTTCATCACTTGCTCATGTCATTTGAGTATTTTTATCAAATTACTTGCAAAGTATTATGGTTATCACTATTGCACAAAAATCAAAACCACTACTTTCATAACTATGAATATGACTATGTGGTGGGCAATGGAACCATGGATTGTGTTGATATGGTGGAGGTTCCATTGCAAGGGTTTATATCCATCTAGGATTAAACAACAAATGTCGCCAAGTGATTCTTGTGCCGTAATACCCGTGTTAACCATAAGATCCGGAGTGGGACGGAATAGTCAATTGTATTTCCACCTCTTGTACATCAACGGATGCGCTTTACCGTAGACCCTTGATCCAAGAGAGGACAAGTGGTACCCTTGATCCAAGAGAGGACAAGTGGTAGGGTGGGGGTCCCGATGAAGTCCCCACGGTAATTGCGGTCTATGATGGGTTGCAGCTGCCGGCGAAGGAGTTCATGGTAGAGACCTGAACTTTTGTCGTGGTCGGGGCCGTCCTTAATTGGTATAAGAGCACCGGCGAGGACCCGGGGTCGGAGTTTGCATCAACGGGTGGGTGTATGAGGTAGCGGAGGAATATGATTGGCTATGACCTTATACCGGGCCTCACACCAAAGGAAGTGTGGACGAGAACTATAGACTCGGTTGGCATCAAGGTTAAGATCTCTTATGGGTAAAGCAACACACCTCTGCAGAGTGTAAAGAACCGTGACCTGTCACTCCCTGTTCCGGGATATGGAACTGCGAACGCGGCCGGAAAGGAGCTCCATGAAGTTCTAGTAAACCGGTGAAGGCCGACGGACATAGTTCTTCCGAATAAAAGCAACCTTTGAAGAAATGATTATGAAAACTCCGCATTGGTATTAGACTTTCTGGTCTAATGTTGTAGCTAGTGCATTAAACACCTCTTTCCTATAATGAACTTGTTGAGTACGCTCGTACTCATCCCACTCTTAAATCCCCTGCTTAGATATGGAGGCATCGAAGGAGGATCTACAGTGCAACTCGAAGACCGAGGATTCAACAACTACTTCACGAGACAGGACCATGTCAGAGAAGTCAGATACCACATCCAACAAGAAGAAAACCTAGTTTAGCCATAGAAGGGAACTAGCTTCCTAAACCTAGCTCCTATTTAGCTAGAGTCTATTCTTAGCCTCTGTAGTTAGTGAAATACTCTACAAATAGAGTACGTGATAAGACTAGACTACGAGTCGTTCTTCTGGAGTTTATTTGCATTTTCACCTCATTGTAAAGTAGGAGGCTGTGATAATCTTATGTAACAGAGTCGATGTTGTAATTCTATAGACATGCCTTGGACCCGCATATGTTCCTGTTGTACCACTCGAGCGATATAATACTAGTGGAACGGTGTTTCATTGGTGTTATATCAGACTTGCATACTACACCATGCAGTGGTATGCCGGGTCACCACAGTTGGTATCAGAGCAAATGCTTTGACCTTAGGATTAAAACCCTTTAAAGGAGACCTATAGGATTGGTAGTGTCTATAGGAAGTCATCTTAGTTAAACCAAATACTTCTTATGACTTGAGATGGATATTCACTTGAGAATAATCCTGACACACTTGAGTCAACATGTCTTACCTATCCTTCCTAAGTAAAGTTAGTTAGCTAATCCCAAATATGTAGCACACCATTGAAGTCTTAAAACAATAGATGAGTAGATCACAGTTGGTATACAATACATGGTAGTCCAAAGAGAGGATACAACCATAAGGAAGATATCCTATTGGAAGATGTGTACCAACACATGTTATGGTTAAGAACTATTATGACCCGTAATAGGAACGATATCAAGTGATAAAGATAAGAAAATTAGGAAGATATCCTAAAAGAAGGTGTATACCAAAACAAGTAATAGGGTAAGTAAAATTTATCTAAATTTGTGAAACAACTGGTAGTAAGTGATAACTATGAGTCATATGTGGTAGTATAGACCATGATGAGTCAATCATGGGAGATAAGGAAGAGAGATATGAATAAAATATGATTACTTACATGGTAGAGTTGTTAATCATATATGATTCACCTGAGAATCATTATGTGATGGACTAGAACCTCATAATTAATTAAGAGGAGTACAATAAAAAGCCAAGTGCAAAACAATAGTGCAAGAATTGTGTTCCAAAAATATGGGAAGTGTGCCAAGCACATCATGACCATATGCTTAGGGTAGAAACACTTAGAAGTATAGGAACTATATCTTAATAAATATGTATTCAGAGTAACCATATTAGAACTAGAGGTATCATACAAAATAGTCATCAATAGCACTTATATATGGTATAATACTAAGTTAAGGAGTACCTATAAAGAAAATTAGGTTAACTTTAACCATCCCAAACCACTTTGTTTCAAGTTTATCTCATTGCAAATGTGCAATTAAGGTAAATGATGAGACAAATAGTAGAATGCCAACTATATGTGCTAAGTATCATGATATAAACCTATCTTATGTGGTGTTATATACTACACATCTCAGCCTGATGTTTAGAGATGTCATACTCAACTATTATGTTCAGGCTTATGATGATGTGTACTATAAACACAAAGCTGAATCTTCTTGGATTTTATTGGATTTTAATTGTTTGACTAGATCCATACATGAAGTTTGACTTTGATTTGCAAGTGCATGTTGCAATATCAAGTCTTTACTTGATGTTATAGATCTAGAGGGTAATGGTATTCATGTGAGGAAGTGACGAATTCTGACGATTCTGAAGACAAGATGAAGGTTCATCAAAAAAAGGAAGCAAAATTGTGGGAAGCAACCACAATATTCAGAAGGAAGTACAGTCAGAAACTCATGCTTTACCTCAACAGAGGAGTACTTTAGTACATTGGAAGCATGAAGGTGAGAAATATGATGACTGTGGAGTAATAGAAGTAGAACCATAGTCATTATGGAAGAGGGAATGCATGAGAAATCACTTAGGATACTATATTCATAGTGTCAGCTAGTGGTTTTTCTGCAAAATAAACCCTGAATGAAGGAAGATGATTTAGGAAACTATAGCAGATATAAGAAGAACATAGTTGATATCAGAAGACCACAATTGGTATAATATCAATACTGCGAGATAAAGTAGAAGATGTCTCGTCCAGTTGACCAGAACCTATAATAGAATCCATTTTTAGATATCAAATAGCCACAGTTGGTATAATAACCACAGCTGGTATCAGTTGGTATTACAAATAGTCCACGATTTAATTAGTTGTAACAAAAGTTTGTGAACAAATAAAAATCTTGTCAGCCAAATAGCTAGATATATAAACATTTAGTCAAAGGATTCACATTGGATGTCCACAATTGAGTGGATACACCACAAAGATTCTTCGTAAAACCATAGAGGAATATAAATCGTAAACTAGACTTAGACCAATATTCTAATCATAAGTCCAATAGTTGGAATAAAAGGAGTTGAAGACCATAAGAAAACTCTAAGGGGTAGAGTAAAGATTGAGTTGGATGTACAATAACTCAATACTTTGAGCATAATAGAAGAAGAAGGTCTGAACTGAGAAGAAGTTCAATCTTATTTTCATAAGAATATTGAACACTATTTGCATAAGGATGTCAGACCAGAAGCCGAGGTTCATACCTCGAGGAAGTAAGAAGTAGGCTATAACTTGAGAAAGTGAGTAATATTCACTCAGCAGTTCAATAGCTCAAGTAAAATTAGGTAAATGAAGTTGGACGAAGAAAATACCGTAGACAAAATATAGCTCAAGAAGGCCAAAGACCGAAGGAGATTGACTATACCAAAACTAAAGTCAACTTGAAAGATTCCTTTCATGGAACCTAAATAACCCAAAATAGTTATAGGTATCAACTATAAACCATGATTGGATGGATTATATTAGTCTAATCCATTCTTAGAGGAGTAAATCATCATGATCATTTCCATGTTAAATACCTTACTTAGTACCATTATTGTAGTTTTGGTACTAAGGGAAAACAAAGACCTATTTTATCAAAGAGGAGAATGTTATCCAATTAGTCTTCGATTAAGACTAGCGAGCACGAGAAGAAGTCCCATCATTGATTCTTCAATGAGAAAGGAAACAAGACTATAGGGTTGAAATAAATCAAATAATTAAAGTTAGAAGCCATGGCTCAGAGACAGGTATCATAGAACTGGAGTAAGAGACTAATGTTCAGAGACAAATCCTAATGGATTCCAGGAAGAATCTGGACAAGGGATATATTCAATTATATCCAGTGAGATCACCAAGGAGTTTGAGAAAAGATGTAGTCTGCACAAGTCAGATCCACACTCCGAAACGTGAGAGATATCAAACTTCGAGGACGAAGTTTAGTTTAAGGGGTAGAGACTGTAATATCCCAGGTAATGGGGTTACAAAAATTAGAGGAAACGAGATGTGTGCATTGCATTCATGCATAGAAAATCTGCGGGAATTTTCGCGCTTTAAAGTAAAACAGTCACAGAATGGCGAAGTTTCACTTGACCTTGGTGGAATTGAAGTAGCTCATCAAGTCAAGCGCTATAAACCTCAATGTGACTTTGTTAAAACTTTGTTTTGGGTAGAGATAATTTGATCTAAGGGGGTTAGATCCAATGGAACTAATAATCAACACAACAACACTTTACTCAATGATCAACTACCTGATCTTATTAAATATCACAACATGATATTCCTAGCCATAACATGTGAGCATCCATGTAATTGGAAATCAAGTAACAATAATTGAAGAAACTATTCTCCATTTATCTTCTCCATGTCTTAAACTAATCCATGATCCTACCATGAATCTCATGGTATTTATTTTACTTCATTCTTGGAAGCAAGACAAGGAGATAAACTATAGAAATATATAATCCTCTCTACTACATATTAATATACATCAAACCTAAAGAAGTGAGAGTTCTATGTTACTTATTAGAGGATCAATGATAAACCTTGAACTAAACCTTGAATATACATCCATGTATTCAAATCATCATCTCAGAGAAACCCTAGGATATTATTGAAGACATTTCCTAGAGAGAGAACACATTTATGTTAACCATAGATATTGGTGACCACATCATTATCTTTGGAGAATAACCTTAGGTTAGCATTGAAGTCCTTTCCAGATGAGAGAGTCCATTCATATCAATCCTAGCTTTACCTAATTAAGAATAAAGGACAACCTGTGAACTAAAAGTATTAGGAGATTAACCATTACATCTTGGAGTGGTGAGACAACCTAGTATCACATGGAATAATAACATATCTATGAATTGATAAAGTAAGGAGGAGCTTAATTCAACCAAGATAGCCAAGTGGAGTTTTAGACTTGATAACTATTAAGATATGGTGAATACACTATAAACCCTAGAATAAACCCTTCCAATAGAAATACTTTAGGAATCCAAACCTTGATCATTATAAATTGAGTGATGATTATAAACCCTAAGAACTTGAGGAAAGGATATCAAGAATAAGTGGTTCATGCCTAATCCATGACCATAGTTTGGAGAAATAGGAGAGCAATCCAAATGCTAACACTTATATGATCAGTAGATATTATTCATCACATGAAATCATGGGAGATCACTAATAAGCAACCCTAGGCTTATATCCCAATCTTACTTATGAACCACTTGGTGATCACAAATAGAATCCTACCCTATCTATATTCCATAAATTAATGAACCTAAGAAAACCTTAGAGTTAAACACTATGCTTCATATGGTAAGAAACCATATATCCATATGACCAAAGTTAACTATAAAAAGAACTATAACCAATGAAGTTACCTAAATGATAAATTGAGGTTAACAATAGAAGCCAATTGGTAGAAGATAAAACTAATTCTCAATATCATAGTAACTAGAGGAGAACATAAAATGTTAAGTAAACAACCACCTTATCATGGTTAGGGGAGATTAAACCCTAGCACATGCAATATGGTGTCATCTCAACTCTACAACCTATAATTAAATCTCAACCCTAGTTTATGTGTCACTATGGTGATCATAATATAAACCCATGCCATAAATGAGATTCAAACCAATTGTCACTAGGTAAATATCATTAGAACCCTAATAGTTTATTAAATTAAATTCAATGTTTCAATTATAAAGCATAAGAAACATCTAATGCTAAGTTCTATAATTAAACCATATGTGTAGTGATTAACCATTTATCTTTGTAAATAAGATAAACCATGATGGAACAATCCCTACTTGAGATACTTTCAAATGTAGTGATAATATTAACCTTAACAAGTGGGTTGTACTAGAAATGATAAAACCCTAATAAATAAGGTCCACATAAAATCATATGCAAGGGGCTAAATTCTCAATTGAGAGACCAAACCCTAATGACAAACTCTAAAACACTTAGAGTAGAAATTATCAAATTCTAATAATTTCAAACAGAGTTGATTACACCAGATAAAGAAAATTAAAATAAGAATATGAACTCCTGTTTAATTACTATTTTAAAGAATGCTCACATATATTAAATATTTATTCAAGAATAATTTAGAAATAGAATGATCCTTTATTTAGTCCTAGTGAAATTCAGATTATCAAATACCTGCAAAAGAGAAAAGCATTCAAATTTGATTTATAAAACAGAATTGAAAATAGAAAATAAATAAACAGAAAATAAGAGAGAAAAGAGGCTTACCTACCAGGCCACCGCAGCCCAGCACCACCGCCCACCGAAGCTCACCTTCTCGACCCAGCACGGCCCAACCAGCCCACCATACCCCTTCGGCAGAAAAATAAAACAGAGGAACTCGTCCTCATCCTCTTCACGTCCGGAGGCCGGCCGAGACGCCGTGGCCGGCTTCTCCTCGCGCTGGCGCCTTCTCCTCGACCGAAGCCATGACGAGGCACGCGCCCAGGCGTCGTATAAAAGGCCTGAATGAAACCCTAGCTCCGTTTCCCTCTCTCTCTGCTCCAATTCCGCCCAATCCCGAAACCCTAGTCGACCGGCCGTCGACCATCGTCGCCGTTTGGAGCTTCCCCTGGAACCGCCGTTGGTTCCATCGACACCTCCACCCTCAACTTGCTATGCCCGCAAAAGGAATCAGCGAGGGCGACCCGTAGCGCCGCCGTCGAGCTCGTCTTCTCCGACGACGGGAGCGGGCGATTCCGGCGAACCAGGCCACGCCAAGTCTCGCCGACGAGCTCTACATGCTCCTGGTGAGCTCCTCAACCTCCTGGTGTGCACGCCTTGCTCGATTAGGCTCCGTAGCTCCACCGCGTCGACCAACCCGTGAGCACTGCCGCCATTCCTCGCCGCCGGGCACGCTCCGGCGACCATACCGGAGCGGCGCCACCACTATGAGGCTCGCCTCGGCGTCCTCTTTCCAACAAGCACGAGCACGGCCTCGCGGGAACCCCGCATCGCCGGCGACGTCCACCTCGGCCGCCGGTGGTGCACTTGGTTGCCACGATGGCACCGCGTGGCGGCCAACGTGGCATTGGCCCACCGGTCGGTGGCTCGGGTAGGTAGGTGTAGCCGGGTACATTTAGTAGTTCCAGTCATTTTCGTTTAATTTCATTTCAATAATTACTGCAACTTTACAAATTTATATAAAATAAATAATAACTCAGACAAATGAAAATAAGATATCCAAATTCTTAGAAAAGAAAACTCTATCCAGTAAAAATATTAAATGAAATTTTTATTTTTAATAAAAAACCACTTATTTAATACTTGTTATTTAAGCCTTTAAATTTTAAATTCTAAATACCATTAAAAATTCAGAAATTAAGAAACCATTTATAAATTAAATAAAACCAGTAAGCAAATAAAGAAAACATGAAAACTAATTTTCTTTATTTGCAATTCTATTAAATCATTATTAGGGAAATTTAAACCCTAATTAATAATTACTCTAATTAGTAAATTATTTAAAAATAATAAAAAGCCAAATTGAATATTAATTTTATTTCAAAGTTATTAATAACTTCAACTTTAACATGAAGTTATTAATTATAGAATTAAAAATGGTTAATAACAAACCCTAAATTCCACATGGAATGATATTATAACCCTATCATTTCATGTGACTCCTAAAACCCTAAATTAATTAGGAACCCTAGTTCCATTATTACATGTGAACCCTAATTTGCTTCTAACCTAAACCCAAGGCTTGAACATGTGATCATGGTACTTTATTTCAAATCATAGAGCCATCATTAGCAACTAAAAGACATACCTATGTCCACATAAAATGTAGAACCCTATCACTAGCAATTTTGTATTCCATGTATGCATACCACTAAACCTAGTTGATCAAGTAGGATCAACCAAGTTAAACCCTAGCTTCTACTGTCAAAACCATCATCCTTATTCATCCATGCTTAACATCACACCATTGTGATGAACCCCAATAGCCTCTAGGCCCAATAATTATCATTACATAACCATAATCCACTAAACCCTATTAATGTAAGATAATTATTTATCATTCCACTTAGGAGTCAACTATTTCTTACCTAGTAAATCCAATAGCAAAACCTAGACAACCTTAAACCTAATTGATATGTTTCTTATTATTTAAGAAGTATGTTCTTCAAAAGTTATTCTTTTGAAGAAAATAAAGAATCATCATCAATCCTGCCTGATAGGACCTATAGCCAACAACCAGCTAACCCTAGCAAGATAAACCAACCTTGACAACAACCATGTATAATGAATTGCTTAGAATACCTAGGCTTATCTTAACCTTACAAGCCCTAGGTGTTGATGAATCCAACTTTATTGGGATCCATCTAATATTTACTCCAAAAACTACTTGGAACCATAATAAATTATAGAACTCCACCAACCTAATTATCATACTTGTTCTTTATTAAAGAACATGTTCTTCAAAAGTTATTCTTTTGAAGTATATGATAATTAATCCTTAACCATGCCATCTAATACTAAAACTCGACCACTTGTTCTTTACTTGATACCATTATGCCCATTATCATTCTTTATGTGCTCAATTGATTATTATTCTTTATTGTCTACCTGTTGATAATACCAAGTAATCACACCCGAATAAGAACCTTGTATGTGAATCACTCTAAAAGTGCAACACACCCTAAACCAATCATTACAAATCACTGATCCTAAATCATCGGGATTAGGTCACGCTTAGAGCGATTGCATCTCATTCCTATGCATTATTGCATCATTGCCAATCTTTTAAACATCGTCCTTACCGGACGATGATGCTATTTCAGAATTTGGAGTTATTACGCATCGAAGACCTTGTCTGCATAATCTTGCAGCCAAGAAAGGCAAGTTCATCACTTGCTCATGTCATTTGAGTATTTTTATCAAATTACTTGCAAAGTATTATGGTTATCACTATTGCACAAAAATCAAAACCACTACTTTCATAACTATGAATATGACTATGTGGTGGGCAATGGAACCATGGATTGTGTTGATATGGTGGAGGTTCCATTGCAAGGGTTTATATCCATCTAGGATTAAACAACAAATGTCGCCAAGTGATTCTTGTGCCGTAATACCCGTGTTAACCATAAGATCCGGAGTGGGACGGAATAGTCAATTGTATTTCCACCTCTTGTACATCAACGGATGCGCTTTACCGTAGACCCTTGATCCAAGAGAGGACAAGTGGTACCCTTGATCCAAGAGAGGACAAGTGGTAGGGTGGGGGTCCCGATGAAGTCCCCACGGTAATTGCGGTCTATGATGGGTTGCAGTACTGCCGGCGAAGGAGTTCATGGTAGAGACCTGAACTGTTGTCGTGGTCGGGGGCCGTCCTTAATTGGTATAAGAGCACCGGCGAGGACCCGGGGTCGGAGTTTGCATCAACGGGTGGGTGTATGAGGTAGCGGAGGAATATGATTGGCTATGACCTTATACCGGGCCTCACACCAAAGGAAGTGTGGACGAGAACTATAGACTCGGTTGGCATCAAGGTTAAGATCTCTTATGGGTAAAGCAACACACCTCTGCCGAGTGTAAAGAACCGTGACTCTGTCACTCCCTGTTCCGGGATATGGAACTGCGAACGCGGCCGGAAAGGAGCTCCATGAAGTTCTAGTAAACCGGTGAAGGCCGACGGACATAGTTCTTCCGAATAAAAGCAACCTTTGAATAAATGATTATGAAAACCTCGCATTGGTATTAGACTTTCCGGTCTAATGCTGTAGCTAGTGCATTAAACACCTCTTTCCTATAATGAACTTGTTGAGTACGCTCGTACTCATCCCACTCTTAAATCCCCTGCTTAGATATGGAGGCATCGAAGGAGGATCTACAGTGCAACTCGAAGACCGAGGATTCAACAACTACTTCACGAGACAGGACCATGTCAGAGAAGTCGATACTACATCCAACAAGAAGAAAACCTAGTTTAGCCATAGAAGGGAACTAGCTTCCTAAACCTAGCTCCTATTTAGCTAGAGTCTATTCTTAGCCTCTGTAGTTAGTGAAATACTCTACAAATAGAGTACGTGATAAGACTAGACTACGAGTCGTTCTTCTGGAGTTTATTTGCATTTTCACCTCATTGTAAAGTAGGAGGCTGTGATAATCTTATGTAACAGAGTCGATGTTGTAATTCTATAGACATGCCTTGGACCCGCATATGTTTCTGTTGTACCACTCTGAGCGATATAATACTAGTGGAACGGTGTTTCATTGGTGGTATATCAGACTTGCATACTACACCATGCAGTGGTATGCCGGGTCACCACACGGCGCGCGGCAGAGACGTACGGGGGGCGGCGTCCGGCGGAGGAGGAGCAGCTCGGCGGCGCAGGAGGGCGGCAGCGGAGGCGGCGCAGCAGTCGGGCAGCGGAGGAGTCGACGGAGGAATCGGCGCGCAGCCTGGCGGTTCGAGCGAGGAAGAAGAAGTGGTTGCTCGCGCGCCGCCCGCAATTATTTATAGGGAGGGGCTTTTGTCGCGGTTGGTGTTGCCAACCGCGACTAAAGGCCCTTTAGTCGCGGTTGGCAACACCCACCGCGACTAAAGCCCTTTTTTCGCCCCTTTTTGCGGTTCCCGCGGAAAATGACCTTTAGTCGCGGTTGGCCAGGCCAACCGCGACTAAAGGCCTTTTTCAAAATTCTTTCATTTTCTAAATGTGAAAAATAAAACTAATTCATTTCTAAATGTGAAAAATACAAATAATATATCAAAAAATTCAGAAAAATAAAACTAATTCATTTCAAAATCTTAAAAATACAAATTATATATCAAAAAAATCAGAAAAATAAAACTAATTCATTTCAATATGTTAAAAATACAAATAATATATCAAGAAATTCAGAAAAATAAAACTAATTCATTTCAAAATCTTAAAAATACAAATTATATATAAAAAAATCAGAAATAAAACTAATTCAATTCAAAATGTTAAAAATACAAATAATATATCAAAAAATTCAGAAAAATAGAACTAATTCATTTCAAAATCTTAAAAATACAAATAATATATCAAAAAATTAAGAAAAATAAAACTAATTCAATTCAAAATGTTAAAAATTCAGAGAAGTTCTTCCCGGCCGCCTCTGTCTTCCCACAAGTTCTTCCCGGCCCGTCTTCCCGCCAGTTCTTTCCCGCCTATGTCTTCCCGCCATTTCTTCACGCCTCTATCTTCCCGCGTATCGATGCTCCCTCTATAGGCACGGCGCCGCTTCTGCTTTGTCTTGTTCCTCCGACAGGTCGTCGTGCGCTACCCACGCGTCCTTATCCTGCCGACAACTTTAGTCACGGTTGCACCCTCCAGCTGGGACTAAAGCTTACCCAAACGTCCATATCCCACCGACAGTTTTGTTACATGACACAAAAACCACATTTAGTCCCGGTTGCACCCACCAGCCGGGACTAAAGGTTAGATGACCAGCTCTGGATTCCTCCTCTTCTTCCCGCCTTTTCTTCCATGTCTTCCCGCCACTTTCTTCCTGCCTCCTGTCTTCCCGCTCCCATTTTCCCGCCATTTCTCACTACATATATGTAGCCCGGCTTGGCCAGCATTATCACATCTCTACAATCTCTCATCACTCCCTCATGGCTTCCACCGCACCCACTCTAACCTACCAGCAGGTGGAGGAGCTTTGCGCCTCGAATTACCCTTGCCCACCGGGCTACCGCGTTCCCGCCGGCTGGAGCCTAAGCGCCGGAGGCGTGCCGGTCCCTCCCGTCCCTCAGGGTACTGCGCGCCGGGCGGCCATCACGAACCACTACTACCTCGATCTCACGCCGGAGCAGCGGATGAATCCCCGCCGGCATCCTGATAACCAGCATACTTGGGACGCCTTCTTCATCAATCGGCGTGACAGGGCGCTCGCCAGGTGTGAGGAGGACGGTCTGCCTCCTGGGAACTTCCACGAGGCCGGCCGTCAGCTATGGTGGTACGGCCGGACTCTACAGAGCGTTATGGACTACATCACGGCCGGCGATATCCCCCGCCTGCGCTACCCTCAGTTCGAGCCACGAGCGCTGCCCGACGACAGCGACGACGACAGCAGCGACGACAACAGCGGCAACTTAGAAGGCGACGACTACAAGTACAACGGCGGCGACTATGAAGACTACGAGTATGCATATTATACGCCTAGGCAGGAGTATGACTAAGTCACTCCAAATTTCATATGTATCATCAGTGGTATTTACGGCTCCTCTAGTCCTTTTCCCACTATACGCCTAGGCAGGAGTATGACTTAGTCACTCCAAATTTCATGTATCATCAGTGGTATCTCGAATCAATCGAATCATTCGAAAATGGACACCAAAGACATCACAGATAATATAATTCACATGATCCATTCAACAAAGTTTGGTACAATAAATTATTACACATCATTTCTTCCCTTGTGTCCCTGCTTGCTTACGATTGAGCCGTATCCATGGAGCATCTTCATCATTTAACTTAATGCTTGGGTCGGTGTTTGATACGTCTCCGACGTATCGATAATTTCTTATGTTCCATGCCACATTATTGATGATATCTACATGTTTTATGCACACTTTATGTCATATTCGTGCATTTTCTGGAACTAACCTATTAACAAGATGCCGAAGAGCCGATGTCTTGTTTTCTGCTGTTTTTGGTTTCGTAAATCCTAGTAACGAAATATTCTCGGAATTGGACGAAATCAACGCCCGGGGTCCTATTTTGCCACAAAGCTTCCGGAAGACCGAAGACGTAACGAAGTGGGGCGACGAGGCGGCGACACGCCGCGGCGGCGCGGCCCACCTCCTGGCCGCGCGGCCCTGTCGTGTGGGCCCCTCGCGTCGCCTCCTGACCTGCCCTTCCGCCTACTTAAAGCCTCCGTCGCGAAACCCCCAGTACCGAGAGCCACGATACGGAAAACCTTACTGAGACACCGCCGCCGCCAATCCCATCTCGGGGGATTCTGGAGATCTCCTCCGGCACCCTGCCGGAG
Source organism: Lolium rigidum (assembly GCF_022539505.1). Taxonomy (NCBI): domain Eukaryota; kingdom Viridiplantae; phylum Streptophyta; class Magnoliopsida; order Poales; family Poaceae; genus Lolium; species Lolium rigidum. The sequence goes on along the minus strand of NC_061510.1, from coordinate 132,493,234 downwards.
AGGGGATTCATCTCCCGGAGGACTCTTCACCGCCATGGTCGCCTCCGGAGTGATGAGTGAGTAGTTCACCCCTGGACTATGGGTCCATAGCAGTAGCTAGATGGTTGTCTTCTCCTCATTGTGCTTCATTGTTGGATCTTGTGAGCTGCCTAACATGATCAAGATCATCTATCTGTAATGCTATATGTTGTGTTTGTCGGGATCCGATGGATAGAGAATACCATGTTATGTTAATTATCAAGTTATTACCTATGTGTTGTTTATGATCTTGTATGCTCTCCGTTATTAGTAGAGGCTCTGGCCAAGTTGATGCTAGTAACTCCAAGAGGGAGTATTTATGCTCGATAGTGGGTTCATGTCTCCGTGAATGCGGGGAGTGACGAAACCCCTAAGGTTATGGATGTCTTGTTGCCACTAGGGATAAAACATTGATGCTATGTCCGAGGATGTAGTTATTGATTACATTACGCACAATACTTAATGCAATTGTCTGTTGTTAGCAACTTAATACTGGAAGGGGTTCGGATGATAACCTGAAGGTGGAATTTTTAGGCATAGATGCAGCTGGATGGCGGTCTATGTACTTTGTCGTAATGCTCAATTAAATCTCACTATATTTATCATGACATGTATGTGCATTGTTATGCCCTCTCTATTTGTCAATTGCCCGACTGTAATTTGTTCACCCAACATGCTTTTATCTTATGGGAGAGACACCTCTAGTGAACTGTGGACCCCGGTCCATTCTTTTATACTCGAAATACAAATCTGCCGCAATACTCGTTTTACTCGTTTTCTTGCAAACAATCATCTTCCACACAATACGGTTAACCCTTTGTTACAGCAAGCCGGTGAGATTGACAACCTCACTGTTTCGTTGGGGCAAAGTACTTTGGTTGTGTTGTGCGGGTTCCACGTTGGCGCCGGAATCTCCGGTGTTGCGCCGCACTACATCCCGCCGCCATCAACCTTCAACGTGCTTCTTGACTCCTACTGGTTCGATTAAACCTTGGTTTCTAACTGAGGGAAACTTGCCGCTGTGCGCATCACACCTTCCTCTTGGGGTTCCCAACGGACGTGTCAATTACACGCATCAACCAAATTTCTGGCGCCGTTGCCGGGGAGATCAAGACACGCTGCAAGGGGAGTCTCCACTTCCCAATCTCTTTACTTTGTTTTTGTCTTGCTTTATTTTATTTACTACTTTGTTTGCTGCATTATATCAAAACACAAAAAAATTAGTTACTTGCATTTGCTTTACTTATTTCATCATGTTTCCTTTTAATTTTACCACAAAAGACATACCGGTAGGACGCGGGTCTATAATTGGGAGAAACAATATAGAAGAATTTTTCGATCATGTTAGTACCGTTGAAGATTTTGAAGATAGACACTTGGTAGAACTTGCTCCTACTTATGAAATTGCTGCTGCTGCTTTAGTTCGCATGTTGGAAACTAAATTTTTTAATCTCAATCCTATAATCCAACACATGTTTCTTACACTCGGTGATATGGAAGAGGGGAAAAGAAAGATTTTGTTTTAGAAACCCTTCTTAGAGAATTTGGTGGTCTAGCAAGAGAGGCTAGAAAGGTCTTTGCTAAATTTAATATGCTTGGTTCTCATACTAATTTTGTTGGTCTCCTTGAAAAAATGGACATGGATAGAATAAGGTACACTAATAATACTAATTATGGTGGGGAGATCAAAGCACCAATACCATGTAAACTCCTAGCTATGAATGATGCACTAGAAAATAACTATGCTTGGCTTGTTCCTGAAAATTTGTTCGATGAGAGTAGCAAGCCCAAGACTAATAAAAAGGGAGACGCTGAAACTTATGTATCCAATATACTATGCATGGTTGAGAAAACTCCAAACCCCGCTGTAGATGCACCACCCTTTGATAATACTTGATATACACTTTTTGCGCCTAGCTGAAAGGCGTTAAAGAAAAGCGCTTATGGGAGACAATCCATGTTTTTACTACAGTATTTTTGTTTTATATTTGAGTCTTGGAAGTTGTTTACTACTGTAGCAACCTCTCCTTATCTTAGTTTTGAGTTTTGTTGTGCCAAGTAAAGTCTTTGATAGTAAAGTAAATACTAGATTTGGATTACTCGCGCAGAAACAGATTTCTTTGCTGTCACGAATCTGGGTCTAATTCTCTGTAGGTAACTCAGAAAATTAAGCCAATTTACGTGAGTGATCCTCAGATATGTACGCAACTTTCATTCAATTTGGGCATTTTCATTTGAGCAAGTCTGGTGCCTCAATTAAATCCATCTTTACGGACTGTTCTGTTTTGACAGATTCTGCCTTTTATTTCACATTGCCTCTTTTGCTATGTTGGATGAATTTATTTTATCCTTTAATGTCCAGTAGCTTTATGCAATGTCCAGAAGTGTTAAGAATGATTGTGTCACCTCTGAACATGTTAATTTTTATTGTGCACTAACCCTCTAATGAGTTGTTTCGAGTTTGGTGTGGAGGAAGTTTTCAAGGATCAAGAGAGGAGTATGATGCAATATGATCAAGGAGAGTGAAAGCTCTAAGCTTGGGGATGCCCCGGTGGTTCACCCCTGCATATTCTAAGAAGACTCAAACGTCTAAGCTTGGGGATGCCCAAGGCATCCCCTTCTTCATCGACAACATTATCGAGTTCCTCCCCCGAAACTATATTTTTATTCCGTCACATCTTATGCACTTTGCTTGGAGCGTTGGTTTGTTTTTGTTTTTGTTTTGTTTGAATAAAATGGATCCTAGCATTCACTCGTATGGGAGAGAGACACGCTCCGCTGTAGCATATGGACAAGTATTTCCTTAGGCTTTACTCATAGTATTCGGCGAAGTTTCTTCTTCGTTAAATTGTTATATGGTTGGAATTGGAAAATGCTACATGTAGTAACTCTAAAATGTCTTGGATAATTTGATACTTGGCAATTGTTGTGCTCATGTTTAAGCTCTTGCATCATATACTTTGCACCCATTAATGAAGAAACACTTAGAGCTTGCTAATTTGGTTTGCATATTTGGTTTCTCTAGAGTCTAGATAACATCTAGTATTGAGTTTTGAACAACAAGGAAGACGGTGTAGAGTCTTATAATGTTTACAATATGTCTTTTATGTGAGTTTTGCTGCACCGTTCATCCTTGTGTTTGTTTCAAATAACCTTGCTAGCCTAAACCTTGTATCGAGAGGGAATACTTCTCATGCATCCAAAATCCTTGAGCCAACCACTATGCCATTTGTGTCCACCATACCTACCTACTACATGGTATTTCTCCGCCATTCCAAAGTAAATTGCTTGAGTGCTACCTTTAAAATTCCATCATTCACCTTTGCAATATATAGCTCATGGGACAAATAGCTTAAAAACTATTATGGTATTGAATATGTACTTATGCACTTTATCTCTTATTAAGTTGCTTGTTGTGCGATAACCATGTTTTCTGGGGACGCCATCAACTATTCTTTGTTGAATATCATGTGAGTTGCTATGCATGTCCGTCTTGTCCGAAGTAAGAGAGATCTACCACCTTAATGGTTGGAGCATACATATTGTTAGAGAAGAACATTGGGCCGCTAACTAAAGCCATGATTCATGGTGGAAGTTTCAGTTTTGGACATATATCCTCAATCTCATATGAGAATAATAATTGTTGCCACATGCTTATGCATTTAAGAGGAGTCCATTATCTGTTGTCCATGTTGTCCCGGTATGGATGTCTAAGTTGAGAATAATCAAAAGCGAGAAATCCAAAATGCGAGCTTTCTCCTTAGACCTTTGTACAGGCGGCATGGAGGTACCCCATTGTGACACTTGGTTAAAACATGTGTATTGCGATGATCCGGTAGTCCAAGCTAATTAGGACAAGGTGCGGGCACTATTAGTATACTATGCATGAGGCTTGCAACTTGTAAGATATAATTTTCATAACTCATATGCTTTATTACTACCGTTGACAAAATTGTTTCATGTTTTCAAAATAAAAGCTCTAGCACAAATATAGCAATCGATGCTTTCCTCTTTGAAGGACCATTCTTTTTACTTTTATGTTGAGTCAGTTCACCTATCTCTCTCCACCTCAAGAAGCAAACACTTGTGTGAACTGTGCATTGATTCCTACATACTTGCATATTGCACTTGTTATATTACTCTATGTTGACAATTATCCATGAGATATACATGTTATAAGTTGAAAGCAACCGCTGAAACTTAATCTTCCTTTGTGTTGCTTCAATACCTTTACTTTGATTTATTGCTTTATGAGTTAACTCTTATGCAAGACTTATTGATGCTTGTCTTGAAGTACTATTCATGAAAAGTCTTTGCTTTATGATTCACCTGTTTACTCATGTCATTACCATTGTTTTGATCGCTGCATTCATTACATATGTTTACAAATAGTATGATCAAGGTTATGATGGCATGTCACTTCAGAAATTATCTTTGTTATCGTTTTACTCCGCTCGGGACGAGCGGAACTAAGCTTGGGGATGCTGATACGTCTCCGACGTATCGATAATTTCTTATGTTCCATGCCACATTATTGATGATATCTACATGTTTTATGCACACTTTATGTCATATTCGTGCATTTTACGGAACTAACCTATTAACAAGATGCCGAAGAGCCGATTGCTTGTTTTCTGCTGTTTTTGGTTTCAGAAATCCTAGTAACGAAATATTCTCGGAATTGGACGAAATCAACGCCCAGGGTCCTATTTTGCCACGAAGCTTCCAGAAGACCGAAGTCGTAACAAAGTGGGGCGACGAGGCGGCGACACGCCAGGGCGGCGCGGCCCACCTCCTGGCCGCGCGGCCCTATCGTGTGGGCCCCTCGCGTCGCCTCCTGACCTGCCCTTCCGCCTACTTAAAGCCTCCGTCGCGAAACCCCCAGTACCGAGATCTCCTCCGGCACCCTGCCGGAGAGGGGATTCATCTCCCGGAGGACTCTTCACCGCCATGGTCGCCTCCGGAGTGATGAGTGAGTAGTTCACCCCTGGACTATGGGTCCATAGCAGTAGCTAGATGGTTGTCTTCTCCTCATTGTGCTTCATTGTTGGATCTTGTGAGCTGCCTAACATGATCAAGATCATCTATCCGTAATGCTATATGTTGTGTTTGTCGGGATCCGATGGATAGAGAATACCATGTTATGTTAATTATCAAGTTATTACCTATGTGTTGTTTATGATCTTGCATGCTCTCCGTTATTAGTAGAGGCTCGGCCAAGTTGATGCTAGTAACTCCAAGAGGGAGTATTTATGCTCGATAGTGGGTTCATGTCTCCGTGAATCGGGGGGAGTGACAGAAACCCCTAAGGTTATGGATGTGCTGTTGCCACTAGGGATAAAACATTGATGCTATGTCCGAGGATGTAGTTATTGATTACATTACGCGCAATACTTAATGCAATTGTCTGTTGTTAGCAACTTAATACTAGAAGGGGTTCGGATGATAACCTGAAGGTGGACTTTTTAGGCATAGATGCAGTTGGATGGCGGTCTATGTACTTTGTCGTAATGCCCAATTAAATCTCACTATATTTATCATGACATGTATGTGCATTGTTATGCCCTCTCTATTTGTCAATTGCCCGACTGTAATTTGTTCACCCAACATGCTTTTATCTTATGGGAGAGACACCTCTAGTGAACTGTGGACCCCGATCCATTCTTTTATACTGAAAATACAAATCTGCTTGCAATACTCGTTTTACTCGTTTTCTTGCAAACAATCATCTTCCACACAATACGGTTAACCCTTTGTTACAGCAAGCCGGTGAGATTGACAACCTCACTTGTTTCGTTGGGGCAAAGTACTTTGGTTGTGTTGTGCGGGTTCCACGTTGGCGCCGGAACCTGCGGTGTTGCGCCGCACTACATCCCGCCGCCATCAACCTTCAACGTGCTTCTTGACTCCTACTGGTTCGATTAAACCTTGGTTTCTTACTGAGGGAAACTTGCCGCTGTGCGCATCACACCTTCCTCTTGGGGTTCCCAACGGACGTGTCAATTACACGCATCAGTGTTCACTTTGAAGGGCGGAATTTCACCAAACATATTATAATCTTCTGACATATCTGTCTTACCCTCCACTCCCACGATGTTTCTTTTCCCTGAAAGAACAATGTGGCGCTTTGCATCATCGCATGATGTACTGATCGTTTTCTTATCTTTCCGTTTCCTCGGTTTGCTACTCATGTCCTTCACATAGAAAACCTGAGCGACATCTTTCGCTAGGACGAATGGTTCGTCAAGGTAACCAAGATTGTTGAAATCCACCGTTGTCATTCCGTATTGCTGGTCCACCTTTACCCCACCTCCTGTTAGCTTGAACCATTTGCACCGGAACAAAGGGACCTTAAAGGAGGGTCCATAGTCAAGTTCCCATATCTCCTCTATGTAACCATAATATGTGACCTTTTGCCCATTCTCGGTTGCTCGCATCAAAGCGGACACCACTGTTTTGGTTGGTGCTCTTTTTATCTTGGGCGATCGTGTAAAATGTATTCCCATTTATCTCGTACCCTTGGAAAGTCGTTATAGTCGAAGATGGTGTCTTGGCCAACATGTACAACCGATCTACAACATGATCGTCATTCATTAAATGTTTTCTCAACCAAGCGCCGAAAGTCTCCATGTGGGCCTTCGTAATCCAGGATTCGAGCTTCCCCGGGTTGTCCTCGCGTAAAATATTCTTGTGTTTCTCAAAGTACGGAGCCACCAAGCTGGAATTGGTCGAAGCCGTGTGGTGTGCTTCGATCATAGAATGGCCGTCCATACATATCGTTGATTTCCTGCCGATCGTGCCTTTTCCACTTAGTCTCCCCTCGTGCCGCGATCGAGGAAGACCAATCGGCTTAAGGTCAGGAACAAAGTCAACACAGAACTCAATTACCTCCTCATTTCCATAGCCCTTGGAAATGCTTCATTCTGGCCTAGCACGGTTACGAACATATTTCTTTAATACTCCCATGAACCTCTCAAAGGGGAACATATTGTGTAGAAATACCGGACCGAGGATGGAAATCTCTTCGACTAGGTGAACCAGGAGGTGCGTCATAATATTGAAGAAGGATGGCGGGAACACCAACTCGAAACTGACAAGACATTGGACCACATCGTTCTGTAGCCGTGGTAGATCTTCTGGATTGATTACCTTCTGAGAGATTGCATTGAGGAATGCACATAGCTTCACAATGGCTACTCGAACATTTTCCGGTAGGAGCCCCCTCAAAGCAATCGGAAGCAATTACGTCATAATCACGTGACAGTCGTGAGACTTCAGGTTTTGGAACTTTTTGTCCGCCATGTTTATTATTCCCTTTATATTCGACGAGAATCCAGCCGGGACCTTCGTACTGCTCAGGCATTCAAAAAAGATGACCTTCTCTTCTTTGGTCAGAGCGTAGCTGGCACGACCTTGAAACCATTCCGGATGCCGGTCATTAGGGTCTTTCAAATGTTGCTGGTCCTGCCGTGCTTCCTTTGTATCATTTGTCTTCCCATACACGCCCAAGAAGCTTAGGAGGTTCACGCAAATATTCTTCGTAACATGCATCACGTCGATTGCAGAGCGGACATCTAGGACTTTCCAATATTCTAGCTCCCGAATATAGATTTCTTCTTCCACATGGGTGCGCGCCCGTCGGCTCCCTCGCGGAACTGATTGTCCGCCAGGACCCTTTCCAAAGATGACTTTCAAATCCTTGACCATATCAAATACCTCAGCACCAGTACGTTCTGCAGGCTTCGGCCGGTGATCTGCCTTGTCGTTGTAATGCTTGACTTTCTTTCTTACTGGATGAATTTTCGGAAGAAATCGACGATGCCCAAGGTACACGTTCTTCTTACAATTTGGCAAATATACACTTTCAGTCTCATGTAAGCAGTGCGTGCATGCATTGTATCCCTTATTTGACAGTCCGGAAAGGTTACTAAGAGCAGGCCAATCGTTGATGGTTACGAAAAGCAACGCTCGTAGGTCAAATTCCTCTTCTTTGTGCTCATCCCACACACGTACACCAGGTCTGCCCCACAACTGTAAAAGTTCATCAACTAATGGTCTTAGGTACACATAGATGTCGTTGTCGGGTTGCTTCGGACCTTGGATGAGCACTGGCATCATAATGAACTTCCGCTTCATGCACAACCAAGGAGGAAGGTTGTAGATGCATAGAGTCACGGGCCAGGTGCTATGGTTGGAGCTCTGCTCGCCAAAAGGATTCATGCCATCCGTACTTAGACCAAATCTTATGTTCCTTGCGTCAGCTGCAAAATCTTTGAACTCTCTGTCGATCTTTCTCCATTGCGTTTCATCCGCGGGGTGTCTCAACCGCCCGTCCGACTTACGGTCCTCTTTATGCCATCGCAACAACTTGGCATGCTCTTTGTTCTCGAACGGACGTTTCAACCGTGGTATTATAGGAGCATACCACATCACCTTGGCGGGAACCCTCTTCCCGGGTTTCGGCCCTCAACATCGTCACCAGGGTCATCGCCTCTGATCTTATAACGCAATGCAGTGCATACCAGGCATTCATTCAAATTCTCGTATTCACCGCGGTAGAGGATGCAGTCGTTGATGCATGCATGTATCTTCAGAACAAATTCTCCCTCTCCTTTTCAGTTTCGCAGCTTCTCCGTGCATCAGCAATGGTCCGACCAAGATCATCAACGGGCTCATCACGTGCCTCTTCTTCACCTTCCCCTTCACCTTCCCCACCTTCAGCATCCTCCATGAAAGTATCACCGAAATGATCAAGATAGTTGTCATCAATGAAATCATCCCCTTCTTCATCTTCTTCCATTATAACCCCTCTTTCTCCATGCTTGGTCCAACAATTATAGCTTGGCATGAAACCCTGCCGAAGCAGGTGCATGTGAACATCTCTTGAGGAAGAGTAACCCTTCGATTCTTACAGGCAACACATGGACAGATAACAAAACCCCCCTGCTTGTTCGCATTAGCCACTACGAGGAAATCTTTCAAACCCGTAGTGAACTCGCCGGAGAGTCGGTTACCGTACATCCATTGCCGATTCATCTGCATTATTATAATATAAAATATATAATTAAAGTGCAAGCCCCAACTAAAAGATTGGTGTAAGTAATATCCTCCGATATATTTAAGGCTCAAACGATCTTGATTAATTCCCTTAGGAATATCAAGATTTGACCATCGTGTAATCTACGTTGGCTATATATAATTACCCGATCCCGAAAATGCCATATCATAGACTGAATTCAATGAAAGAGTCTTCTAAAATAAGAATACAAAATAGACTCTACCAGCTTCATATAAATGATTGACCACATTCAAGATCATGTGGTTAAGATTCAACAGAATCACCCACCATTATATATCAGATAATACCACTTGTATTGCTCAAATGCATAAGGGTTAAATTAATATTTTCCAAACTAGGGAGATAAACACTTTGCAAACATATCATGTGAAATCTAACAGATTTATTCACAGCACTTTACATATTCTCATATTTCTGAATTTATGTTCATGGATTGGCGTGAGACAACTCTTAGTCTTGCAAAGTCCAGGGGGAGTAAAACTCCCAAATTATAACCCGTTGATGATCATTAGATCATATATATTGTACTCTTTTTCCCTTAATGAGTTTTCCCTAATGGTTTCTCATAAAAGGTTTTTAATGAGACGATATAAATACAAGTGTTTAGCTGTGCCACATTGCTTTCTCCATACATTTTTCCCATTGGGTTTTACAGTAGTTTTCAGTGGCACATCATATTGCACTCTTTGCAATATTTACACAATCTTTACATATTCTCATATTTCTGAATTTAAGTTCATGGATTGGCGTGAGACAACTCTTAGTCTTGCAAAGTCCAGGGGGGGTAAAACTCCCAAATTATAACCCGTTGATGATCATTAGATCATATATATTGTACTCTTTTTCCTTTAATGAGTTTTCCCTAATGGTTTCTCATAAAAGGTTTTTAATGAGACGATATAAATACAAGTGTTTAGCTGTGCCACATTGCTTTCTCCATACATTTTTTCCATTGGGTTTTACAGTAGTTTTCAGTGGCACATCATATTGCACTCTTTGCAATATTTACACAAGATATATGTCGTACCTCCTATTTTTTCCACTGTGGTTTGTGGTTTTTAAGGGAAGTACAAAATGCACATTTATTATTCTCCAAACTCATTCATGAGGTTTTTCCCTTCTCTAAGGTTTTCTCATATGAGTTCTCAATGAGACAACAATCTTTACATGTTGGACTATTTTCTCCTTATTTTTTCCAAAGGGTTTAAAGGAGTTTTAACAACATAGAAAATACTACTCTCCTCATATTTTTCCCACAGGGTTTTTGGGGGAGAGATTATCAAGATATAAAGATCAAGGATTATGAAGAATATACATGAACACACTCAAGGTTATACAAGAAGATTATGAAGATTATACAATGGATTTTCAAGAAACGGCGTTGTCCAAGGGGGAGTGTTAGATATAGTATTAGCTTAGGTCTTAAGCTAACTAGGTAGTTATTGTTTAGCCAAAGCCGTACAGGCGTCACGCCCCTTCAAGCGGACACGAACCTTGTAGTTACCGCCTCATTGGCACCTGTTCAGATTGAAACGGCGTTGTCCAAGGGGGAGTGTTAGATATAGTATTAGCTTAGGTCTTAAGCTAACTAGGTAGTTATTGTTTGGCCAAAGCCGTACAGGCGTCACGCCCCTTCAAGCGGACGCGAACCTTGTAGTTACCGCCTCATTGGCACCTGTTCAGATTGTATATATACCCAAGTTCTTGATCAATAAAGCAGAGATTTCATGGGAAATGCACTTTGGCTCATAGGAGCATATGCTCCCATTATGTGAATGCACATTTCAAAGTGTTAAAAAATTCTAAACTAAATTTTTACATGTACATCTTGACATTTTATGTTGGTACACAAGTTTTCAAAAAAAACTAAAAAAAATTGTGGCTCCTGTAAAAAAGACAAGTTTTGATGCTATAACACGACTACGTACAGGATATTTTTTTGTCTTTTTTGTACATGCCATATAAAATGTTGTTTCTCCACGAAAATTTGTGCACTAACATAGAATGTCACGATGTACACCAAAAAATTTATATCAGAATTTTTTAACATTTTTAAAATTGTTTTTTTATTATTTTATATAATGAGAGCATTTGCTCCTATGAGCCAAATTGCCACCTCCAGATTTCATTCTCACTTCTTTTACATCAAACACTCTGAACTGCAAGCATGGCCGTTTATGAAATGCATGGGCTCCAGCTTGGCAGCATCGAACAACGAACAGGCTGAGGCAGGAGTCAACACGAGTAGCCATAAAGAAATAAAAATCCCATAAAAATGCAATGAGCAGTAAGCCCAAGAAATGCACGAGTTGAGAACAACAACAACATTTTTCATTCATCCGGATGGTTCACTAGATAAGAACTCTTGAACAGCAGTACATGCAGCAGTTTTCTGCAGACTACAACAGTAAAAATGGATAGCATAGCAGGCTATCCACAACACTTATCAAACCCCGCAATTGTACCCAGCAAGCAGCTCTGACCATAAAAGGCAATTTACACATTCTGCTGCTGGGTACGAAACATTACAACTACAGTTCTACATACACTTCTATACCGCTATACCTCTGTCACTTGTATACCAGTCTCTATGCTGTGTACATGTACCTGCACAAGCCTAAGAACATGAATTATCCGCTTGAATGAACATATACTTCCCCCTGGAAGCTTTAGGGGAAAAAGATCCATCTCTCAGCAGCCAGCTCGAACAAAAACACTTCCACACCAAGGAATGAAGAAGCCCCAGGCCCCCAGCTCCGCAAGAACCGCCGGATATTCTATCTGATGTTGCAAACACCCTCCAAAAGCCAAGGAAATTAGGTTTCTAACTATTCTCATCTGGATATCCACAGGTGAAGAACAAGGTCAATATGAAACCGGAGACTTAACCAACTGCATTGCAGTCCTGCTTCATCGGTTGGTAGCCCAGATTCATCTGTCGGAAACCCAGCATTAATGATGGCAGATTCAGCAGTTCCTGTGAGTGAACCGACTGATCAGGCAAGCTTTTAAGCGGCTGAAGCGTACTGACAATAGACATTGTTATGTCTGAATGGGCACACTTTTCCTTTCCATAGATGTTGTTGATGACACTTTTCATGAAGTCCTTTTTGAGAGAACTTGTACAGATCTGAGTATTCCTATACATGAGACCCCACAAGAATACAACATTTGGCTCAGCGATGGTATGATCCACTTGCTCTGAGGGATCTGGGTCACAACCAACATTAAGGCTTTCCAGCTGCATAACATCAGTTAGGAGAGGTCACGATCAATATTAACGTCCAGCCAGTAACGTGAACATGCAAGAAACAGGTGGCGAAAAATAACCTTGAGAATAAGATTGCGGAATCGTGATTTGACCCATCCAACCCAATCACGTAACTCTTCAGTTGTTGGAGCTGAGAGAACTATGCGAAGAAAATGCTCATATCTTTCACCATATGGATATGGTGCAAAAATCCAAGACCAGTCGATATCAATATTCCTTATATCCTGTAATAAGCGATAAATGTGATATTATCAGCTGCCCAAGGATGCAAGCAAGCCTTGAAACTGGTGCTCGCCAATAGTTTAGACGAGTTTCATGAATGTGTGGAACGCATTTAACATCAGCAAAGATATAACAGCATACATCAATTCCTCTAACTGTGCGCTATTAAAAAAACAAATCCATCTAGAGTTAAATAAGGAAACCACCTATACTCTTAAGAAAAACGGACTTTCTCAGAGGATTAAATAACTTTTATAGCTAAAGAGAGAGGATCCCAACCCCCATATCAACTCAAGCAAACAAGGTACTACAGTATTTGCTTAATCAATGAGTACAGAATAGAAAAGGACCAAGCAAAAAGTAAATAAAAATCAGTGAAACCAATCACTTATTTGAAAACCTGATACATAAAATGGATCAGGGCCACTTCAAGCAACAAAGTGGTATATACTATTTTAGGTTTAAACTCTAACATGACAATACAGTGAGAAATAGAAATGGAAGGTATTGGAACATATAGTATCAGAACTCAGGCCACTTCTTCAACTTGGTTACAATAAGAGTAATTTTAACTTTTTAACTATGTCCAGATTTATTGTAGAAATATCAAACAGGTTATCAACTTTTACGGGAGAAAAAGGGAGATTAATTAAATGAGGCCATATAAAGAACAAATAAGCATACCTTGGTCAAAGCGAACCCTCGCCTAAGTTCATCTTCAATTTTCTTGAAAGTGCTTTTTGTTACACTAGAGGCACAAAATTCTGGTGGAAAGCAGGGCATCACTATAGGCATGAGAGAGCACCCGTCAGGACTCCAAAGAGGTGTCTGATCATGCAAACTCACTGGAAGAGGCCAAGGCCAGTGAGAAAATATCTCAAAGAACAGAGATAACAAAGCATTGACACTAGCATTTGGGTGTCTGCAGCAAACATATGCTCCGAGAACCGCCAAATGAATTCCAGCAAAGAAACCAACTAGCTGAAAATGGCATCATGTAATCGAGAATAAGACAGTTAGAAAATCATAAAAAACCATAAGCAGTTGTCGACAAAGAAGAGGCAACCCCTTACATGACAATGAATCCCTCTTCTTCTTGCCCAGAGTTTAAGGCACCGCAGCAGAACTTGAAACTTCTGCATCAAATTACCAAAAGTTAGAAGAAAAAACAGAATTAGCAAGAATGGTTTTGGAGAACACGTCAAATAAAAAGTACAATCACGCCATAGTGCATGCCAGACAAACAAACAAAAAGTACACATATTCTGTAAACATGCCGTATTATCACATGATCAGGGACAGAACCCGGAAACATAAGAAAATGTACACAAGGAAGAACGTAAACAATGGGAAACAACATTTGACTGAAAGACAGGTAAATAAAGAGTACAATAAGAGAGAAGAATGATGGATGTAAATATCTAGTGAGGAAACTGTCGGACCTTCATATTTGGAACAAATTGCATGATTTCTCTATTAACACGAACTCCAGATAGACATCTCCAGCTTGCCCCATCAACTTTCTCAAGCAAACGGGGATCAAATGCATGTATGGCCTGCAGCACAAAACAACTTCTGAGATCTTATATTGACCCAGATATTATTGTGCTCAGTTATTTCTTAGAGCAAATGCCTTAATTTACAGAGGTTGTGTAAGATACCCATAAGAATAGTAAACTTAGCAGCCTTCACAAATTGTATCACATTTCAGCTCATTTAAGTGAAGAGACCAACATCATGTTAAAATAAACGTACATAAATTATTGAATTGAAGGTATGGGCTGAGAAAAAGTAGGGGAAGTTCTATGTAATTAATAGGTCCATTGCTTTACACAAATATATGCATGATGAAATGACACAAAGATGCGACCAACTATGGCTTATCATGGTACATCGCAGCAAAAATGAAGCCATAACACCAGGATATCTTAAGGAGTTACGTATCAATCCTATATATTAGCTCCAGAAAATCATTACGTTTTCTAGAAGTTACCCCAGAGATTGAAAGAAGCTACTTTGAGAAGAAGTTGAGACCAAATAAGCTTTTAACTCATGTAGTGCACAGATGTAACACATAATAATAGAAAGTAGTCAAACAATACTAATTGAGATACCACGTGTTTAATCATCAATATTCCAAGATACTTGCCTCTGCAGCATTGATAACTGGCAGCTGGACATACGGAAAATCAACTGACACGCTGTTGAATTTAAAGCGCATCAACGGAACCCTGGCACTTTCGATAGAATGCAAGTCTGATACTTCTGGCCTTGCTTCAAGCATTTGTCTCAGGACAACGAAAAAATGATGCTACATAACAAATATACACCTCATGAGCTAATTTCAATGGCTCAAAACGGTTAGATAAATGAAAATTTGAAAATAGAAAACTGTACTCACTTGTAGTGATGCAATGCAAGGACCAACACAGACTGCATCAATATCAGATTCAGGTCCATATACCTTCAAAAGAGGACAATAATTAGCCAATGCTTGCTACCAAAAGATAACCGCAAATTTTAAGGGAAAATGCATCAATTACAAGGGAAATATTGTCAATAATGAAAGTCCAGTTACAACTCTTTCGTTTACCCATTCTATGTGCTTATACATGCAATTACAGACACCTTACACTTAAACCCACAATCATAAATTTTGACTGCTTCACCTAATTGTTCTATTGGTATATCAACTGTGCAATAGCACTGCCGTCAAACAGACCATATCATGCGGCCCATTTCCACATTCCAAGTACTACCAGAGTCATGATAAATTGATAATACGATCAAAGATATAGCAAAACCGCACTCTATGCTGAATCTAGCATAACATAGCACAATGCAGTTTCACATCTCAACAGAGAGTTGCGCAAGAGAAACTCAAGGCTTCTCCCAGCTGCAAGTCACAAACAACGCTCACCAGGACAAGTTGCTGAGATGTCTGAGAGATTATTGGAATACCAGTGACAATTTTAGGGGATAACCCTAGGGTTTTAAACCGAACACAACATAAAGCAGATGGCGAAATTGACCTTGAAAACTATATACTATTCCACTGATATATATGTGATATATACTAGTAGACCAGCCTAGCATTACACCATCATTAAAAAATCACAGCAAACAGTGCACAAAAGAATGGCGCTCACCCCTAAAGCATAGGAGCCAAAGGTCAACACCGTGGCTGTTGTGATCCAATGTTGTTCCCCCTGATCGAACGCCACCTGCTTCGCCCAATCCATCACTATCTGAGACAGCCACCAACGGAATATAAGTCCCACTGGGGCCCACTTTGCAAGCTGCGACCTTTAAGCCCAAAAAAATTTAGCCCCCCCTTACCTTCTCGAGCTCGCTTACCACCCTTTCCCTCCTCTGCTCCTCCTCCTCCGAGGGCACAACCCTCGCATCATCCCTAAGGAACTGAACCTCGCAAAACAAGGTTTCCCCAAAATTAGAGACGAAATCAGACGATACGGCAAGCGTGCAAGGCCGACGCTTCGGTGACTCACCTTGATTAGAGAGACGCTCCGGAGCATGTCCATCCGCTGCGCGGTGGCGGGATCGAGGCGGATGATGATCGGGCGCGGCGGGATGGTCCCGGGAGGCGGGAGCGGGGGAGGCCCCCGGAGGTACATCCGCGGCGAGGGCGGAATCGGCGGGGGAGGCGGAGGGCCCCTGGCGCGCATGGAGGCTAGGGTTCGGGGCTCGGGCCTGCGGGGGGCCGAGCTCCCTGCAGCGCGGTCGAGCACCATTGCCGGCGCAGGCCGCCGGTGCCGGGGACGCTGCGCTAGCCGGCGGCCACGCGCGCGGCGTCGGTGGTGGCGGCGTCGTTTGGTAGGGTAGTCGCCGCGGAGACGGCGACGCCGGCGAGGGCCTCGTGTTTGAATGAATTAATGAATGAATAATTTAGGCCAGCTTTGGGGGTTTTGAAGGGGATGGGAGGATGGTGGAACGGGGTGGGGGGCGACGGGGTTTATATACAGTACAGCCGTGTAGGTGAGACGGGGTTTGGACGGAGGAGTCGCTGCCTGTTGGAAATGGTCCACCGATTTCAACCTTGTGTTCTTAATTGTGTTTATTATCTTCCTCACAATAGTTTTCAAGCTTGTGTGTTTCTAATTACTGTTATTATCTTCCTGACATTAGTTTCCAAGCTTTGTTGTTGCTTTCAAGAAGATTTGCGACGAACTTGTTTACTCAAACATTTTGCGAGATGAATGTTATTGTTTGAGGTTGCTTACCACAGAGACTGCGAGGTTATGGGACTTATTTTCAAGTAAGATCATTAACATATACTCATCAAATTTTATGGTGGCACGTGAACTCTCGTTAAATTTATTTAGATGGTGATAGGTAGACTCTTGTCAAATTTGCGCCAATCGTTCAAATTTATATTTCGCGCCAGTCTCTCACGTAGCCGTACAAGTATAACTTTCGAGAGCAATGATGCAACTTCGTACTGCATTTTTTTAATCCTGATTATGTATCTCGTATGCTCAGTGTTTATTATTGATCCTCGAGCTAACATCGCTTCACATCGTAATTGTTTGTTTGAGTATTGTGAGTACGATCTTCTATGCAGAGATATATCTCCATTTATTAACAAAAGATTTATATATCAATGAATGAAAGATATTTCTATATCTATAATCCACGGTGTATATCTCACCATAAATAAGGGTGCATATATTGTGCACAATTAATAACGGAAATACGTTTGTACTTACACGTGTGGGTGTGGGTGTTTCCGTCACCGTCCATTTATTTCTCGAGATTTGTGCCTACACACATGGGTGTGGGTGTGCACAATTCGTGTCTTTTCACTCAAATTTTTATTTGAGTATTATGATTATGGCCTTCTAGATATATCTCCATTTAGTAAGTAGAGATTCATATCAATATGGCATTTAATTGCAGTATTGATAATCCACAATGTATATCCTATTATAAATGAGGGTAGATATTTTGTGCACAATTAATAATGGTAGTTAATAGGGAGAAGAAGCCATCCCTCCGAGTGAAAATTTTGCTTTTGTGTTAATACAGAGTAATTTTATTTATTAGATGATCTACTATCACTTACTGTACGATGCTCCCGGCCTCTAGTCGGGTGTATATGATGTTTTTGCGCCAGCAACGTGACCAAGATGGCGGGAGCGATTTTTTTAGACAATCAGCCTACAAGAAGAGCTGGAAATAGTACGCCCTATATACGCAACTGGAAGTACCCAACTTATTTATGTTATGTTGTTGGTAATTCTACGTTAAGAGGCACTCCCTCCACATCGGTCTATTGGTCTTTACGAGTGCACCTAGTTCGTCAATGTGACCTACATAATATAAATTGATAAACAAAAAATATACCATTAGAAAATATAACATCTGAAGCTTATAGTGATATATTTTTGTAATATATACGTCATATTTTTTAATCAAGTTGATAACCTAGGCTACCCGTAAGACTAATGAACCGACTCAGAGAGAGTAAGAAAAATAAAAACTGAATTGATTTCGAGTGTGTAAGGGGGATATGCTACATTTATTGACATATCGATATTGGGGCACAAACTAATATCAGGTAGAGATAGCCTCATGGGATATGTATATATTTATTTACCTCGTACTAGTTGAATGCTTGTGTGTTACCACGGTCAAATAAACTTAGACATAGACACATTGATCAAAACATTTGTAGTTCACGGTATTTGCATCAATTACAACTTATGACTGGGCCTCGTTGCAAGTTCAAAATAGTGCACATAGAAATTGCATAGTCGTGCTTGTGTAGCCAGTGATTTTCTTCTTATGAGTTTCTCCACATAAAAAACATATTTTCTCACACGGGCGGCATGGCAATTACATCATGATTCACTTCGCGTGTCCACCCTTTTGTCTTTTGAATAGTCTCTAGCTTCACTGACCAACAACTCATATGGCAAGAGGGTTGTAACTTTTCAGTCTCGTGTGGTAAAGACTCGTGAAGGCCTACACAAAGCTTGCAGGCCATCAAATCATGAAAAGGGGACATTGGAGAGAGTGATAGAGGGAATGTGGGGGATGCATGGGAGCTCATCAGGCTTCTTGGGCTGACTGCACAAGAAGATTGGCTAACCGCATGAGTTATACACATATTGACCCACGAGCAAGATTTTTCCACATGCCTATCAAAACGCTGGTTTATGTTGTGCACAATAAATATCGTGTGTGGTTCTAGTGATGTTTCAGCGTTTTATGGTTCATGCTGGAATGTTTCATCCAGTTTCATTGCATTTCAAGAACCTGCACGAAAATTACAGTTAATTGACATGCAATTAAACAAGTTGATCCTGTGTATTGTTAACATCTTTGTTTTTTCAATTATCATCCGCACATCATGTTTAGGTATTCCAATTTCTAACTCCAATAAACACTCATTGTGCTAGTGTATGAGACATATAAATAGTATCAGGGACATGAGGGACATGAGACCAAACCCTCATCAGCCAATATGGTTACGAGCAAGAACTTCAAGAATAAGGATGTGGACATGATACTATATTTATAGTCCTAGAGAGAAACAATACCACAATTGTTTCATCGAATGTATATACTAAACAATGTAGTTATATTAAAAAAAAAGTAGATCCCCACATGGATAATTATAAGAGAAAAAAAAGTGGTCCACATCGTAACCACATGTGAGAGAAGAGAAGATGAATTTCTTTCCTTTTTTGATATGTTTTTCTTGCTCCCCGTGAATGCCACATAAATTGTAATATCCTTTTTTTTGGACTAAAATAAAAAATTATCAGCAAGACCCTCAATAAATCTCTGGTAAGTTTTGAGAAAATCACAGACAACATATGGAATTAAATTTCTACATATAAGATGTACCGTTCAAACCATTTCTTCTAAGCAAATTTAGGGGAGAATAGGGTAGCCATCTAGTACATTTAGATATACACCTATTGATGAGTCCAATTTCCAGCATATTTTACCTTATGTTTTTGCACTAGTAGCAATAGATTTTTGGTATTTTATCGCGCCTACGCGCGCCCTTTTGGGTTTGTTTCAGCAAGATCCTGAATTCAGAAAACTCATTTGGAAAAGAGACTTAGCGCGTTATTTTGTGTGGATAAATACGCAAATTAAAGACTACAGAAGCCTCAAAATAATTTTAGTTGGATCTTTAATTTTAGTTGTTAACTTTTTATTTTAGTATTAACGTTGTTTATTGAATTTTCAGGTACCCACCATGGAAGACATCGAAAACCTCATCTACTTAGATGGGATTAGAAGCACCGGCAGGGGCGAAGCTCCCCTTGGGGCAAGGCATGGCAGCCGCCCTACCTTGATTTTTGGTGAATACATTTAGATGCACATGTTTTTTCTAAATATTTTAAGTGGTCGGGCATCGAAAACAGACTCCGTGTGAGAAAGTTATGCTTGTTTTAGTGAATATTGTGTAAAATCGACTTCGAACTGGAAACATAGACTCATATTCTAGGTTCAATGTAAATAACAATGATTCTATATTTCTATTATAGAGATTTATCATGAATCTTAGTATATTTCTATTATAGAGATTTATCATAAATCTTAGTATATGCAGGATAACTTTGTGATACTCATTATTCAAACGTGTAGAATTGAAGATTTAGAGATTTTATTGACATTTGAAAGACACATCATGATTTCATCAAAGCCATTATCACCTCATTCGGATGGTGAATTGGAAGGGTTTCTTGACGACAAAGATCGTTAAGACCTTGCTCACGATGGATATTTAAAAGTCTTAATCGATAAAATTATTCTTTTTGCAAAAATAAGTAAAGCCTTGGCATTGAGGTGGCATTATTGTTATGTTTTTGGGTTCTACGTATATAAAATATATCTTTATTTTTATCGTACTAAGTTATTTCGTTAGAATCATATATGATGTTCATGTCTTACGACTATTTTGATATTTGCATCATTTTTTTAGTTTGCCCTACCTCAAATTTTTTCTGTCCTTCGCCACTGAGCAGCGGCACTATGCTGAATGCTTTTATGCAAGTGCAAAAATGCATTAATCCTGAAGGGTATGAATACATACTATGCTTTTAGAAGTATTGCACATGAAAAGGTTCACAAGTGATGGTATGGAGGATCTGTACAAGCATTCAGATTTCTGTAAGGAAGCATGTGAAATCTTTGAATTAAATGCTTACTCTAAGAATGTTGTTAAATACAAATTATTTTGCCAGACTCTTACTAATGAATCTTATGTTTGGCTTCAGAATTGTCCTGCAGATATAACGAATACCTGGGAGGAGTTGGCCTCAACGTTCTTGACTCAGTTCTACTCTGATAGCAAATCCTATGGAGCAAGACGCATGGTCGCCAATTTCAAGAAGCACCCAGATGAGAGCCTTTATGAAGGCTACATGAGGTTCAAAGGTTTTGTCACTAATTGCCCTTATCATGGTTTCCCACCATGGTTGAATTTACATACCTTCTGTGTAGGGCTTTCTCCTAGTAACAGAAAAACTATTAGACAATACTTCTGAGGGAGCCTTCTCAGAATATAGTTTACATAAAGCTTGGGATCTTCTAGAATCCATCCACCGAGAGAAAGAAACTTATTATGATATATAGTGAAATGGATATTTAGTTGATTACCAATGCATTAGAAATTTCCTTAATAATGGCAAAGTAGGTGACCTTTTAGGGAACTATAAACTTGACCCTAACATGATAGCAAATATGGTTAGGAAATACACTGAGTTTTTGCAGGTACCTCAATAATGGGAGACCTTTCAGCCACCAGGTGTTCGAGAATTTATGAAGACTGTGATGAAGCCTAAACCTTAGCCTGAATTTGAATAGCCAATGGAAGACACAATTCTAAACCTCCATAAAGAAAAAAGAGAATACAAGAAGGCAAAGAACCTAGACAAAGACTTGAGCACTATCAAGGCCAATATTGATATGGTAAAAGGAACCTGAATATGTTTATGAGGAAGAGATATTCATGGACTCTACATCCCTACGGGTGATTGAAGGTAAGAATGGAGGTAAGAATGACGAGAGACCAAGAATTCCTTTCGAACTTGGACAAAATTTTCTTTATTGGAATTTATGACGACTGGGGCCACGAGGGAAGGAGTTGTTGCGCCAGGAGGAGGGGAGTTCATCCACGGGACCAGAAGGACGAACCGCTGCTCACTGACGACGACACCCATGGCAACGCCATCAACTCGGTTCACCGAATTCTATCACGAATTGCGTCGCGCTCGGTGAGCTCCATGGCAAACCCTTGCACAGACACATTACACATCTATATGCCTACCTTCTAGACATGGTCGCTGCCAATAATTCCATAGTTGGTTGCGCCACCGGTGAATCGAATGCCACTGAATGGCATGGCCATATTAGCCTATCATGCACACGTTTTTTGATTGTGATCTCAAGACACGACATCTACCAATGGACTTTAGAAAACCAATAGTGTGGTTAGTGGTGTTTATATCTGATGTCTATCAAACTATTTTGGAAGATTGAGTTGAACTCATTGCATTATTAAAAGCATATGACCGTATATGTCGGTGTAATTGCATATGTATAGCTAGTATATTGCCTGGCTTCCTAATCATCTAGTTTGGTTATAATTTCTACGATTTGATCACAAATGTTTAGTTATAGGGTACTGGCTAGATTTACTTGATATATTTCTACTACCTTAATTGGTTCCGTTATTATCAATAGAACTTGTCAAGTAATTTTTGTAAACGTTATTTTGTATTATTACTCACCATGCTCGTAGATTAGGGTAATATTTGGATCTAATATTATTACATGCTTCTTATCATGTCGGATATTAATCTAGCATGTAATTATGTCGATTAGCATATATCTGTTAGATGTTACATTAATGCCATGATATTTATCAACGTCACCCTGTTTGTTTCATGTATGTTGGATTAGATATTTTCACAATGGCATGTGCAAGTTGTTCTAGTCCTAGGTCATTTACATATGCATGTTCATGTCTAGCTAGCATGTAGTTTGTTTGTGCATTGCATATTAAAATTATGACATCTATATATGTTGGTCAAATATGTTTTCTAAATATGTTGTCACTCAATGCAGAGAGATCACCATGCTTATGCCTTAGATGTCCCAAATCTCGTATGATCCATTCCTCTAGTCTCATTGTTGTACTCCATGTATACCGAAGGCCAGATACACATTATTTATTTGGATCTTCTGTTTGGATCTAATTCGTGGTTATTTGAAGTTGGTATTTATTTGTGGTTTATCGTTATGATGAGTAGGGAGTGACGGGAACGTGTTGAACAAAGACTATGAAGAAGGGTTTTTCGACGACAGCGAACGTGTGCCCTCTCATCATGTTTATCCTAGTTTTACAACATGCATGTTATTTTATTGTTTAAAATTGTATATGCTATTTTATTCCAATAGCTAGTGTGTCGATTGACACACCAACCTTAATTTTCTTGTCGCATTTTACTTGATACCCGAGTAGCCTTATGGGACATGTATATATTAATTTACCTCGTACTAGTTGAATGCTCGTGTGTTACCACGATCAAATGAACTTAGACATAGACACAATGAACAAAACATTTGTAGTTCATGATATTTGCATCAATTGCAACTTATGACCGGGCCTCGTTGCGTGTCAAAAATAGTGCACATAGAAATTGCATAGTCGTGCTTGTGTAGCCAGTGATTTTCTTCTTATGAGTTTCTCCACCTGAAAAAACATATTTACTCGCACGAAGCGTCATGGCAATTACATCATGATTCACTCCGCCTGTCCACCTTCTTGTCTTTTGAATAATCTCTAGCTTCACTGACCAACAACTCATATGGCAAGAGGGTTGTAACTTTTTGGTCTCGTGTGGTCAAGACTCGTGAAGGTCTACACAGAACTTTCGGGCCATCGAATCCTGACAAGGGTACATCAGAGAGAGTGATAGATGGAATGTGGGGGATGCATGAGAGCTCATCGGGCCTCTTGGGCCGACTACACAGGAAGATTGGCTAACCACATGGGTCATACACATATTGACCCATGAGCAAGATTTTTTCCACACGCCTATCAAAACACGGGGTTTCTGTCATGCACAATAAATATCGTGCGTGGTTCTAGTGTTTGTTTGTCGCTTTATGGTGCATGTTGGAATATTTCATCTAGTTTCATTGCATTTCAGGAACCTGCACGGAAATTACAGTTAATTGACATGTAATGAAACAAGTTGAACCTATGTATTGTTAACATCTTTTTTTTCTCGATTATCATCCGTCGCATCATGTTTAGGTATTCCAATTTCTAACTCCAATAAACACTCATTGTGCTAGTGTATGAGACATACAAATAGTATCAGGGACATGAGACCTAACCCTCATCAGCCAATATGGTTACAAGCAAGAACTTCAAGAATAAGGATGTGACCATGATACTATATTTATAGTCCTAGCGAGAAACAAATACCACAATTGTTTCATCGAATTTATATACTAAACAATGTAGTTATATTAAAAAAATAGATCCCCGCATGGATAATTATAAGAGAAAAAAAGTGGTCCACATAGTAACCACACGTGAGAGAAGATGAATTTGTTTCCTTCTTTGATATAATTTTCTTGCTCCCCATGAATGCCACCTAAACCGTAATATCCTTTTTTGGACTAAAATAAAAAAAACTATTAGCAATACCCTCTATAAATCTCCGGTAACTTTTGCGAAAATCACGGACAACATATGGAATTAAATTCCTACATATAAGATGTACCGTTCAAACCATTTCTTCTAAGCAAATTTAGGGGAGAATAGGGTAACCATCTAGTACATTTAGATATACACCTATTGATGAGTCCAATTTGCAGCATATCTTACCTTATGTTTTTGCACTAGTAGCAATAGGATTTCGGTATTTTATCGCGCCTACGCGCACCCTTTTGTGTTTGTTTCAGCACGATTTTGGATTCGGAGAACTCATTTGGAAAAGAGACTTAGTGCATCATTTTCTGTGGATAAATACACAAATTAAAAACTACATAAGCCTCAAAATAATTTTAGTTGGTCTTTAATTTTAGTTGTTAACTTTTTATTTTAGCATTAACATGTTAGGGAGTGATGTTTTGGCTCCTGGTTGAATATGCTCCCTTTAGTTTGAACTGCGACTATGATACATTTTGAAATGTCAAAAAATTCAAACAAAAAATTTATGTGTACATCTTCACATGCTAAGTGCGACCAAAGTCTTTCCATGAAAAATCAACTTGTAGTTTGAGCTGTGTAAAAAAGACAAAATTTAGTGCTGAAAATCAGGCTTTTTGTGAGACTTATTTTGTCTTTTTAGATCGATCACAAAAAATATCTCTTTTTCGCGAAACTGCACGAACGCACATAGATTGTCGAGATGTACGTGCAAATTTTTTTGTTAATTTTCTTTTAACAATTAGAAATATGTTTTTTGGGTGGAGGGAGCATACGCACCCAAGAGCCGAATTAAATTTTTGCATTAACATTGTTTATTGAATTTTCAGGTACCCACCATGCAAGACATCGAAAACCTCATCTACTTATATGAGATTAGAAGCACCATCACTATGTTGAATGCTTTTATGCAAATGCAAAAATGCATTAATCCTGAAGGGTATACACCCTATGCTTTTAGAAGTATTGCACGTGAAAAGGTTCACAATTGATGGTACGGAGGATCCGTACAAGCATTTAGATTTCTTTAAGGAATCATGTGAAATCTTTGAATTAAATGCTTATTTTAAGGACATTGTTAAATACAAATTATTTTGCCAGACTCTTACTAATGAATCTTATGTTTGGCTTAAGAATTATCCTGCAGAGATAACGGATACCTAGGAGGTGTTGGCCTCGGCTTTCTTGACTCTGTTCTACCCTGATAGAATATCCTATGGAGCAAGGTGCATGGTCACAAATTTCAAGAAGCACCTAGATGAGAGCCTTTATGAAGGCTACATGAGGGGTTCAGAGGTTTTGTCACTAATTTCCCTTGTCATGGTATTCCACCGTGGTTTATTTGACATACCTTATGTGTAGGGCTTTGTCCTAGTAATAGAAAAACAATTATACATTGCTTCTGAGGGAGTCTTCTGAGAATATAGTTTACATAAAGCTCGGGATCTTCTAGAATCCATCCACCTAGAGAAAGAAACTTATTATGATATTAAATATAGTGAGATGGATATTTAGTTGATTACCAATGCAATTAGAAATTTTCTTTATAATGGCAAAGTAGGTGAGCTTTTAGGGAACTATAAACTTTATCCTAACATGATAGCAAATATGGTTAGGAAATACACTGAGTTTTTGCAGGTATCTCAATAATGGGAGACCTTTGAGCCACCAAGTGTTCGAGAATTTATGAACACTGTGGTGAAGCCTAAAGCTTTACCCGAATTTGAATAGCCAATGGAAGACACAATTCTAAACCTCCCTAAAGAAAAAAAAAATAGAATACAAGAAGGAAAAGAACCTAGATAAAGATTTAGGCACTATCAAGGACAATATTGATATGGTAAAAGGAACCTGAATATGTTTATGAGGAAGAGATATTCATGGACTCTACATCCCTACGGGTGACTGAAGGTAAGAATGGAGGTAAGAATGACGAGAGACCAAGAATTCCTTTCGAACTTGGAGAAAGTTTCTTTATTGGAATTTATGACGATTCGGGCCACGAGGGAAGGAGTTGTTGCGCCAAGAGGAGGGGAGTTCATCCACGAAACCAGAAGGACGAACCGCTTTTCACTAACGACACCCATGGCAACGCCGTCAACTCGGTTCACCGAATTCTAGCATGAATCACGTCGTGCTCGGTGAGCTCCCTGGCAAACCCTTGCACACACACGTTACACATCTATATGCCTACTTCCTAGACATGGTCGCTGCCAATAATTCCATAGTTGACTGTGCCGCCGGAGAATCGAATAGCACTGAATGGCATGGTCATATTATTCAATCATGCACACGTTTTTTGATTGTGATCTCAAGACACGACATGTACCAATGGACTTTAGAAAACCAATAGTGCGGTTAGTGGTGTTTATATCAGCTGTCTATCAAACTATTTTTGAAGATTGAGTTGAACTCATTGCATTATTAAAAGCATATGACCGTACATGCCAGTGTAATTGCATAGGTATAGCTAGTATACTGCCTGGCTTCTTGATCATCTAGTTTGGTTATAATTTCTACGAGTTGATCACAAATATTTAGTTATAGGGTACTGGCTAGATTTACTTGATATATTTCTACTACCTTAATTGGTTCCGCTATTATCAATAGAACTTGTCAAGTTATTGTTGTAAACCTTATTTTGTATTATTACTCACCATGCTCGTAGATTAGGGTAATATTCGGATCTAAGATTATTACATGCTTTCTATCATGTTGGATATTAATCTATAGCATGTAATTATGTCGATTTGCATATGTCTGTTAGATGTTACATTAATGCCATGCTATTTATCAACGTCACCTTGTTTCTTTCATGTATGATGGATTTTAGATATCGTTCACAATCGCATGTGCAAGTTGTTCTTGTCCTAGGTCATTTACATATGCATGTTCATGTCTAGCTAGCACGTAGTTTGTTTGTACATTGCATATTAAAATTATGACATCTATATATGTTGACCAAATATGTTTTCTAAATATGTTGTCACTCAATGCAGAGAGATCACCATGCTTATGCCTTAGATGTCCCAAATCTCGTATGAGCCATTGCTCTAGTCTCTTTCTTATACTCCACGTATACTGAACGCCATACACACATTATTTATTTGGATATTCTATTTGAATCTAATTCGTGGTTATTTAAATTTGATATTTATTTGTTGTTTATCGTTATGATGAGTAGGGAGTGATGGGAACGTGTTGAACCAAGACTATGAAGAAGAGGTTTTCGACGATAACGAAGGTATCTCCTCTCATCATGTTTATCCTAGTTTTACGACATGCATGTTATTTTATTATTTAAAATTGTATATGCTATTTTATTTCAATAGCTAGTGTGTCCATTGACACACCAACCTTGATTTGCTTGTCGCGTTTTACTTGATACCCGAGTAGTGATTATACAGTAATCCTG
Source organism: Lolium rigidum (assembly GCF_022539505.1). Classification (NCBI taxonomy): domain Eukaryota; kingdom Viridiplantae; phylum Streptophyta; class Magnoliopsida; order Poales; family Poaceae; genus Lolium; species Lolium rigidum. The sequence continues at coordinate 132,465,522 of NC_061510.1, read as the reverse complement.
ATAGAGTACAAATGTTTAGCCATGCTAAATAATCCTTAGGAAACTTCATGTTGCATCTCCGGTGGAATTGATCGACATGTGGGTCAAATACACCTTTTGAAAGTTTTTGAGCTCGTTGAGCTAGGCTGGTTAGCCGTTGATGTTTCTTGTACTCTATGCTACTATGGGTGAAACTTACCATCTAAACATGGTGCGGGCGATAGCTGTATCAGATGTTGAACGAGCGATTGGCTTTTCTTCATTTTTTGGAGGGTCATCCATCGTCTGTGCCACATAAGGGTCCTAATAAGTCTTGAAACCGTACAACCATATGCTATAATGCCATAATGGGCACTGGCTTTGTCAAGTAGGTTAGTCAGCCTTAGGTGTCGATGTCGCTGTACCACTGATGAGGTGCCTGCCTACTGGGGAGCCTTCCGCACAGGTCGGGGGACCGGTTTGGGGACATACTCTCAGTTCCGTGTGCCGGACCCTATGGGCATGTCGCATCTTTAGGGTAATTTAGCTGAAAGATCTTGTCACGGCCCCTTCTATCGGTACTCCAATTGGTGTGTACTAAACCAACAAACACTGGTGGGCATTAGGATGGGGTTGTGTCATGTGGTGAAAGTCTACCACCTCTACAGAGTTAAAACTATTCGAATAGTCGCGTCCATGGTCATGGACGACACAAATCCTTCTTGACATTCATGAACTTGTTCTGCTATTTCCCTCTTTGCCTCCCTCATTTCCATGGAATTTGACTGCTATAAGATATGTGAGTTTTCAAGGACAATCACAATGATGAGAAATATTAGTTCTTGCACAAGGGGGGTGTTGAGTACTCAATGTACTCATGGCAGAACTTTTGTTAATATTCAGAGTACTATGAAGATGGCGAAGACTATGAAGACATTGAGAAGTGAGGCCTCGTGGACTACATCGACTGTTTGTGGCTGAGATGGAGCCACTTCGTATTTTATTTATATGATGTGCTTTATGGTTGTAATAAATGTCACAAGACATTTCAATTTGTGGCTTAAGCTTTGTAATAATTATTTTTTGCACGTTCTGGAATGATATCTATTTCGATGAGTCGTCAAGTTAATCCTGAGATTGACGAGTAACACATGGGGGGCTGTCCGGTCCTCACAATGATGCATGTAAAATCCATACATGAACTTTATAGTCTATTGATACATATTCCAACATAATGGCATTGTATATAATGTTATATATAATCATGTTTTAAATTGATTTTTGAGTATTTAATTTACCAATGGTCCCCTTTATTTTGGTTATAACTCTGAAGAACTAGAAAACCCGGTTTTGTGGATTTTTAACTTTCACATACCTAAACAAAGATAAATTGACCTGAGACTTTTCGATGCTTAATATTTCGCAAAGAGAAGCACCTGGAGCACTGGAACCTCATGAGGGGAGCTCGGAGGGCCGAAAGAGGTCATGTGGTGCTGCCCAGGAGGGGGATTGATTTGGGCATTACACTTCGGGTAACCAACATTAGGCTACCTCCTACGGCCCAACCAGGGGCCCATGAAGACTTATCAACGACCAAGGAGGACCCATACGTCGGTTCCAGAGAAGGAGACTCACCCGAAGAAGGATTCTTGACGAACAAGGCAAGAAGACATTAAGCAATGAAAGATTAGGGTAGATCTCTTTGTAGCCTAGTCAAATCCGGACAGAACTCTCGGGACCTGGCCTGCAATATAAGGGCCAGGAGAGGGTCTGCCGGGGGGACAACTTCACCACATAGATTCATAGCAAGTCAAGAGCTAGGACCGTTAGAACCTTAGCCTCTCGACGAGATCACAACCATAGCCTTCGGCTACCCCATTGTAACTCGATATATTCGATAATCAAGATCGGACAAGCAAGAAGTAAGGGTTTTACCTCATCGAGGGCCCCGAACCTGGGTAAATCTCTCTCCCATTTGTTTGGTATCCGATGTCTCGTGCTAGCCTGCAGTGTTTCGTCAACCCTAAACCCTCATGGTGGGCATTGCCTGGGAGCACCCTCGTCAATTGGCGTCGTCTGTGGGAAACCTGTCGGCACAAGGCGTGTTATCGACTGCATCGATCATGTCATCTACGACCCCACCAGCATCGCCGACGCCATCGTCGTCCCCTTCATCACCAAGCTTGGGGAACTCGATTCGATTCGGGTCCTTCGAGTTTACTCCACAAAACGACTCGTCTCGTTCGATCTTTTCGTGTCTGCGCGGCGGGCTGGATATGATGTTCGGGAGCGTCCACTATTGCGTCGATACCGAGGGCATCCTTCGACTACCTGGTCCGTTCACCCCCAGCACGTCAAGGACTTTGGCTTCATCGGCTGCAGGATCGACTGCATTGACTCTAGCCTCGGTCAATCTATCGGCCGCGTTATCAGCATCAACACCAACGTCTTCGCCACCATCGTCTCCGCGCTGTTCGACATCGTCTATGTCTGTTGGATCTGATGATTCTACATCGTCCGATCTAATGTCATATTATTGCCTCAACTGCGACACCAGGCACGGGCTAGGTTCGGATGACACGTTGTTTGTTTGCAGATCCAAGTACTCTTCGGATGAGGAAAGTATCGATGGTATCGCCAGGGTAACCACCTGGAGCGTAGCTCATCATCAAATCTACGCTATCCTCAATCCAATCAATGGAGAAGGACCTTTGGAAGGTGAACACACCCCGCGCGTCAATCGAGGATGCCGCAACGTTGAGAATAGCGCTAGCAATGATAATAGTGACTACACTATTACCGAGGAAGAGTGGGAAATCGTCTGTGCTGCTATAGCCAATAACACTCGAGTCCCCTCCGGAGTTTCGGCAGGGACCCTCAACGCATATCATACTATCTTGGAAGGGAATTGGGATCGGTTGGCGAATGAGCAAGCTGATCTCGATCGACGCCGACATGCAGCTGACCGGTCTAGCGAGCGATGTAGAGCATCACATGGAGGAGCGCATTCCGTAGCGATCAAGGTTCAGGAAGATATCGGCCACAAGTTCCTCGACTTTCGGAAGATGATGCAAGGGAAATTACTTCAAATCTTTCCAATTCCTTCATACTATGGACATCGCGGGCATGCTCGGACCTAAAACTATCGAAGGAGCAACAACTAATCTTGCGGCCTACTTGATCAATCACCAGCCGACACCCAACGGGCCCATGGCACAAGATCATCGAGGTGCATTGGAGAGTCTTGCGATCCTTGGAGACAAGCTCACCCCTAGGAAGGAGAAAACTACACATCAGGGCAGTGGATCCAAGCATCGTTCGAAAGATGCTCGTGATGATATTACACATAGCAAAATCGACAAAGCTCGCCGTCGGCGTGCTGCAAGGGAAGGATACGATAGCCACTATTCCGAGGAGACACAGGAATATGACGGCGAACTTCGAGGAGCCTAGTGCTTAAGCTACAAGATTCGGAGACGATGCCGCCAAAGAGATTCAAGCCTACTCCCACCGATGCTGCTAAATATGATGGACAGCAGGAGCCAAGGTCTTGGATAGATTAGTACCTACAAACTGTGATCTTACACAAGGGAAATCAGATAGCAGCAATGCAGTGCCTGCAGCTTTACTTGAAAGATTCGGCACAAGCGTGGTTGAGAGGCCTGCCGAAAGGATCTATCAGATCCTGGGAAGATTTGGTCGATGCCTTCATCAAGAACTTTCAGGACACTTACAAGAGGCATGTCGGAATCGAAGAACTACGTGATTGTCAGCAGAAGCCGAAGGAATCAATGCGCGCATACATTGGGCGTTTTACTAAACTCCTAAACGTTGTCGAAGATGTTCCGTAGATAGAGAGATTGATGCTTTCAGCGATGGCATCCGACGAGAATCTTACATCGAGGAACTTGGCCGAAAGAAGCCAACAACTATTACTAAGCTTATGGAGATTGCCAACAGTTGGGCTGATGAAGAAGATCACGTAAGGAAGCCGCGTTCGCGCAGTGACGATGAAGACGATGAACAGAGGCATGATTAAGGCCATCGGCGTGATCGCCGTAAAAAGAGGAAATATCGCGAGTACAATGACACCAACATTGTAGTTGCCGGATATTCTGATTGGCGTGTGATGGCGCGTAGTCGACACGTCCGTTGGGAACCCCAAGAGGAAGGTGTGATGCGCACAGCAGTAAGTTTCCCTCAGTAAGAAACCAAGGTTATCGAATCAGTAGGAGTCAAGGAACACGTGAAGGTTGTTGGTGGCGGAGTGTAGTGCGGCGCAACACCAGGGATTCCGGCGCCAACGTGGAACCTGCACAACACAATCAAAGTACTTTGCCCCAACGTAACAGTGAGGTTGTCAATCTCACCGGCTTGCTGTAAACAAAGGATTATATGTATAGTGTGAACGATGATGTTTGTTTGCGAAGAACAGTAACGAACAAGTATTGCAGTAGATTGTATTTCAGATGTAAAAAATTGGACCGGGGTCCACAGTTCACTAGTGGTGTCTCTCCCATAAGATAAATAGATGATGGGTGAACAAATTACAGTTGGGCAATTGACAAATAAAGAAGGCATAACAATGCACATACATATATCATGATGAGTACTATGAGATTTAATTAGGGCATTACGACAAAGTACATAGACCGCTATCCAGACATGCATCTATGCCTAAAAAGTCCACTTTCGAGGTTATCATCCGAACCCCTTCCGAGTATTAAGTTGCAAACAACGAGACAATTGCATTAAGTATGGTGCGTAATGTAATCAACACAAATATCCTTAGACAAAGCATCCATGTTTTATCCCTAGTGGCAACAGCACATCCACAACCTTAGAACTTTACGTCACTGTCCCAGATTCAATGGAGGCATGACCCACTATCGAGCATAAATACTCCCTCTTGGAGTCACAAGTATCAACTTGGCCAGAGCCTCTACTAGCAACGGAGAGCATGCAAGAACATAAACAACATATATGATAGATTGATAATCAACTTGACATAGTATTCAATATTCATCGGATCCCAACAAACACAACATGTAGGATTACAAATAGATGATCTTGATCATGATAGGCAGCTCACAAGATCTAACATGATAGCACAATGAGGAGAAGACAACCATCTAGCTACTGCTGTGGACCCATAGTCCAGGGGTGAACTACTCACACATCGATCCGGAGGCGATCATGGCGATGAAGAGACCTCCGGGAGATGATTCCCCTCTCCGGCGAGGGTGCCGGAGGTCCATCTCCTGAATCCCCCGAGATGGGATTGGCGGCGGCGGCGTCTCTGGAAGGTTTTCCGTATCGTGGCTCTCGGTACTGGGGTATTCGCGAAGAAGGCTTTAAGTAGGCGGAAGGGTAGAGTCGGGGGGCTGACAGGGGCCCCACACGCTAGGGCGACGCGGGCCCCCCTTAGGCCGCGCGGCCCTAGTGTGGCGGCGCCCCGTCGCCCCACTTCGTTTCCCTTTCGGTCTTCTGGAAGCTTCGTGCAAAAATAAGAGCCTGGGCGTTGATTTCGTCCAATTCCGAGAATATTTCCTTTGTAGGATTTCTGAAACCAAAAACGGCGAAACATGACAAGCGGCTCTTCGGCATCTCGTCAATAGGTTAGTGCTTAGGAAAATGCATAATAATGACATATAATGTGTATAAAACATGTGAGTATCATCATAAAAGTAGCATGGAACATAAGAAATTATAGTTACATTTGAGACATATCAAGCATCCCCAAGCTTAGTTCCTACTCGCCCTCGAGTAGGTAAACGATAACAAAGATAATTTCTGAAGTGACATGCTATCATAATCTTGATCATACTATTGTAAAGCATATGAGATGAATGCAGCGATTCGAAGCAATGGTGAAGATAATGAGTAAACAAATGAATCATATAGCAAAGAATTTTCATGAATAATACTTTCAAGACAAGCATCAATAAGACTTGCATAAGAGTTACTCATAAAGCAATAGATTCTTAGTAGAAAGCTTTGAAATAACACAAAGGAAGATATAAGTTTCAGCAGTTGCTTTCAACTTCAATATATATATCTCATGGATAATTGTCAACACAAAGTAATATAACAAGTGCAATAGGAAAACATGTAAGAATCAATGCACACAGTTCATACAAGTGTTTGCTTCTGAGATAGAAAGAATAGGTGAACTGACTCAACAATAAAGTAAAAGATAGGCCCTTCGCAGAGGGAAGCATGGATTACTATATTTGTGCTAGAGCTTTTCATTTTGAAAACATAGAAACAATTTTATCAACGGTAGTAATAAATCATATGTGTTATTTATAAGATATCCTATAAGTTGCAAGCCTCATGCATAGTATACCAATAGTGCTCGCACCTTGTCCTAATTAGCTTGGATTACATGGATTATCATTGCATAGCATATGTTTCAACCAAGTGTCACAAAGGGGTACCTCTATGCCGCATGTACAAAGGTCTAAGGAGAAAGCTCGCATTGGATTTCTCGCTTTTAATTATTCTCAACTTAGACATCCATACCGGGACAACATAGACAACGAGATAATGGACTCCTCTTTAATGCATAAGCATTCAACAACGAGATAATATTCTCATAGGAGATTGAGGATTAATTGTCCAAACTGAAACTTCCACCATGGATCATGGCTTTAGTTAGCGGCCCAATGTTCTTCTCTAACAATATGCATACTCAAACCATTTGATCATGAAAATCGCCCTTACTTCAGACAAGACGAACATGCATACACTACTAGGGAAAAGCTTATAGGTGGAGGCAAAACGTGCCGGCGCACCACCTAGGACGTGCGCCGGTGGAAAGTGTTGCCGGCGCACCAGGAAGTCGCCGCGCCGGCGATGCTGGCATACTGCCAGCGCACCTACGGAGAAGACGCGCCGGGGAAAATTCCTTGCATGGGCTCGGCCGATTCGGGCCAGGCCCAGGAAACGCTGCCGGCGCACCAGCCCAGGAGCGCGCCGGCGGTAATTTGCTATTGCCGGCGCGCTCATCGGGCTGGTGCGCCGGCAGTGTCTCCGGGCCTGGCCCGGAGCAACTATAGCCGGATGGGGTATATGTTGCCGGCGCACCATGGTCCAGGTGCGCCGGCAATAACCTGGGAGTTATTTCAGCCACCAACCAGCACACTCACTCACACACTCATTACACTCCACTTTTCCACACAACCCGAGCCTTCTCCCAACCCAGCTCATTTTTGCCTATTCCTATCCCCAATTTAGCTAATTTGACCAAACAAAATCATATTTTTTGAGCAAATCTTCCCTTCCTACATGCATCTCCCACATCCCCCTATGTAGATCTAGATCTACTATCCCGCGTTGACCGCTCAATCTAGATCTAGATCTAGAAAGTCGGCTTCCATACGCCATTGTCGCGGCGCGTCGTCTCGATCTCGTCGACAATTATATCAAACAAATAGGTGATTAATGAACAAATTGAGGAATGAAATCGATGTATGTTGGACATTTGAAGCAAAGCTCTCGTGTGTGGCATATATATATATATGTTGTGTTTGTGCTTGTGCTTGTGTGTGTTGGCGTTGAAAATGAGTTGCCAACGTTGCGCCGAAATGTTGATTCTTTAAGTTTCCGTTTCGGCACATTTCTGGCGCTCCTATGTCCTACCGTGTAGGAAGGTCATGCCGAAATTTTCCGTGAAAACTACCGACGGATGCATGGTTCTAATCAATTATGTAATCTTACCATGCGAGCGATAATGGTTATCGAGATGAGTGAAAGCATCGTGATGAGATATACTGAAACACGCGATCATCGACATGTATGAAAATAACCGCATGGAGGTATTGTGTCCGTGCTCGGAGATGCAAACGAGGGAAATGGTTTGACCCGTATTCAGGCAAATTGCAGGGGCACCTGCTCACTAATGGTTTCATGCATGGACACACTCAATGGATGAGTGATGATGGCGCGGAGGTCAATGGGGCGACGGCGGCAGGTGGTAATAATGGCCGGCAAGAAGGAGGGCATCATGATATTGATGACGATGAAGAGTTTGTCGCACAGGACGATAACCTTGACGACGACAATAACCTTGACGACGACAATAACCTTGACAATGACGAAGAGGTGCCGCTAGCTTCAGTCGTGCGGGACCCTCATCTTCAAGATCTGCTTCTCGAAAAGACGAAAGGCGCCAAGCGGAAATCAAAGCTTGAGCAACTCGAGATAGACTCGAATACTCCGTTGTACGACTCAGGTCGCGGGTTGGGGGAGTCTCGCTTGAGAGTAGCTCTCGATGTGCTGCAGATGAAGGCGAAACACGGATGGACGGACACAAGCGTCGATGACATCCTGGAATACGTGAAAGATCTCCTTCCTGCCGGGAACACGTGTCCTGGTAGTCTAGCCGAGGCCAAGAGAATCACGTGCCCTCTCGACTTACCCCACGAAAAGTATCACGCCCTGCATCAACGATTGTATCATGTATCGCAAGGAGCACATGGACAAGACCAAATGTCCCGTGTGTGAAGCTGAACGGTACAAGAAAGGGAAGAAGAAAGCTCCTCGGAAAGTTGTGTGGTACTTCCCGCTCGCCCCCCGGCTTCAACGGTTCTACGCGGACCGCAAGGAAGCAAAGCTCATGCGCTGGCACGCAGAAAGAAAGGAGGCAGTGTTGAATGATGAAGAGCGGATTGAGCACCTAGTGTTGACGCACCCTTCGGATGCAAGCCAGTGGAAAGCATTAGACAATGAATTCGGAAGTTTTGGGGCAGATCCCAGAAACATCAGGTTGGGTGCGAGCACGGACGGATTCAATCCGTTCGAAAACCAGAGCAGCACACATAGCACATGGCCCGTGTTTGTATGGATCTACAACCTCCCGCCCTGGCTGTGCATGAAGAGGAAGTACATACATATGAGTATGCTAATTCAAGGGCCGACACAGCCAGGAAACGATATCAACATGTATCTCGAACTATTAAAGGAGGAGCTTGAAACGTTGTGGGCGGAGGAAGGGGTAGATACATGGGACACCGTCGCGGAAGAATATTTCCCTTTGAGAGCCGCGTTGATCACGACGGTGCAGGACTACCTCGGATACGGTTACATTTCGTGCCGGGTGTGCCATGGACACAAGGCATGTGTCGGGTGCATGGAAGAGACGATGTTTTTGCAGCTTGGTAAGGATCCCGGCTCTTCGAAAACAGTTTACATGGGGCATCGAAGGTGGCTACGGAAGACTGACCCGTGGAGAAAGCGTGGAGATCCGTTCGATGGTACAAATGAACCCCGAGGACCTCCACGTAAGAAGAGCGGCGAAGAGATCGATACATTACTGAAAGGTTGGAAGGAGTGCCTGCGCGCGGGAAAGATTCGTCAAAAGCCTGGAGAGAAGAAGAAGAAAAAGGAAACGACGCCGCTCATTGGTGTATGGAAAAGGAGGTCCGTGTTTTGGGACTTGCCGTACTCGGAAAATTCTCGATACACCTCACTGCCTTGATGTCATGCATATTACAAAGAACGTGTGCGAGAGCTTGCTTGGCACTCTTCTCAACATGCCGGACCGGACCAAAGATGGGCCGAAAGCAAGACACAACCCGAAAGTTTTGGGCATCGGGGAAGAGCTTCGGATCCCGGCGGCCCAAGAGGGACATTCGGAGAAGGAGGCGGACGGCGGTCGAAGCGCAAAAGGATTAAGAAGCCGGACTATTACTGTCTCCCCTCCTCGCTTCACTTTTAGTCCGGCCGAGGTCGATCAATTTTTCAATTGCCTTCTAGGAGTCGAGTGCCCTTCGGTTACTCCGGGCTAATAAGCGGATACATGGACCCCAAGAAACGAAACTTCAGCGGCATGAAGTCTCATGACCGTCACGTGATGATGACGCAGATTCTTCCGGTTGCAATCCGAGGTATAATGGATGACCATGTCCATGCAACGCTGGATCGGGCTCCGTAACTTCTTCGACGTCATAACTCGGAAGTCGATAAGCGTGAAGAAACTCGCAAGGCTCCGGGAAGAGATCGTGGTGATCCTATGTGAGCTTGAGATGTACTTCCCGCCTGCATTCTTTGACGTGATGGTCCATCCGTTGGTCCATATCATGGATGATATCGTCGATCTAGGGCCGGCATTCTTACACAACATGATGCCGTTTGAAAGAATGAATGGGGTCATTAAAGGATACGTTCGTAACGAGGTCACATCCGGATGGAAGCATCGTACGAGGCTGGCTCACCGAAGAGTGCATCTCTTTCTGCACGAATTATCTAGACATCGAGGACCCTGTTGGTTTGCCTCAAAACAAGCACCGCAGGTTCGAGGGAGTAGGCCACAAAAATGGAAGGAAGGAACTGCACGTGCACATGTCTGGTCGGACTTCCGACTTTGACAGGGCCAACTTAGTAGCGCTACAACACATTGACTTGATCGATCCTTGGTTGAAAGAGCACAAAACCATGATAGAGAACAGTGGCAAGCCGATGATGACGGAAGCGTAAATATACGGAGAGCACAACTCCTCTTTCGCGCGCTGGTTCAAAGACCACATTGATGCTAATCCCCCACCAATGGATTCCGACAAGGATAAACTAGTATTGGCCTTGTCACATGGCCCCGCGCCCAACATCATGACTTACCAAGCGTACGATATCAACGGGTACACATTCTACACGAAAGAAAAAGACAAGAACAAGTGTTTACCGTAACTCAGGGGTAACGATGGATTCCTGGACGGGTGACGTAAAGACTAGATACTACGGAAGAATCGAGGAAATCCGGGAGCTTAGCTACGGCCGGGGAGAAAGTGCCGATGTTCCGTATCGGATGGGCTAAGAGCGTCGAAAAGAAGACCGGTATTTCACCACCATGTTTCTACCCGAAGCCAACAAATCAAAGTCCACGAACGCCACCGCGCAGAATGAGCCATGGGTACCGGCAGAACACGTGCACCAATGCTTCTTCATAACCGACCCATCCAGGCCTAGCCGTGTTATCGTGAGGAGAGGCAAGAGGACCATCGTCGGAATGGATGGAGTCGCCAACGAGGAAGACTTCGAAGGACAAGTCGGAGACCCAATGATGGAAGAATCCGAGGACGAAGACACAACATACACCACAAGAAGAAGCGAGGACCACGCTACCGAGGTCGGTCGACCCTTCAAAAGAAGAAGTCACGACACGGGGCTAAATTATTCAACGACGAGCAAGAAAAGCAAGAAGAAAGCGAAACACTCTTCTCAATCGATGATGTAAAACTTGATTTGCAATCTATAACTCATATTTTGTGTAATTCATAACTACTCATATGGTCATGGCCAATATTTTATGTATGACTAATTAATATTGTGTTGGTCAATATTTTGTGTATGTATAACTCATTTTTTTTGTTTTTGCATACTCATGCATATATATATTGCTTTGTTATTATCTTGAAAAGATAAGAAAAATAAAATAGTATAGCATTTGGGGTAAAATAAAAGAAACATAAAATAAAGAGAAAAGAAATAAAGAAAAAGAATGGAAAAAAGAAAAGGAAATGGGCAGGCTAGCTAGGTGAATTGACATGTCCCAGGTTACAGCTGTGCCAGGCTTATTGCCGGCGCACCAGGCTTATTAATTCGCCGGGGGTATACTTGTCCCCGGCGAACCAGGTAGGTGGTGCGCCGGCAATAAGCCTGGCACGGCTATACTACGGACTTAACCGTTTTCTCCTCATCTTCTCCAGTACACAGTCGATCCCATCCCCTTTCTCCTCATCCGCCGCCGTTCACCGCCAAATCCCCCCTCCACCGTCCGCCTCCGTTCTGCCCCACCACCATCCTCCACCAGCGCCGCCACACCGTTGGAGGAGGGGACATCGGCGCCACCGTTGGAGAAGGAGCCGCGCGCCAGCCGTTGGAGAAGAAGGAGCCGCGCGCCAGCCGTTGGAGGAGGGGACGTCGGCGCCGCCGTTGGAGAAGAAGGAGCCGCGCGCCAGCCACTGTGAGCTTCCCTCTCCCCTTCCCTCTTCCCTTTCCTCTCCCCTTCCCTCCCCCTTCCCTATCCCCTCCTCCGTAGGGTTAGGATTTACCTCCTGCTAGTTAGGGTTAGGGTTCCTGCTAGATGCTCTCCGGTTGCATAGACATATTGCATCATATTTTTCATGTTGAAAATGAAATTGAATCATATTCATACATTCAAATGAACTACTTCCAATTGAAAAATTGTTGAATAAGAAAATGGAACAAGTGCTTTGTTGAAAAAAGAACAAGTTCTACTCGAATTGGGGTTATTCATAAAAAGAACAAGTGCTTGTTATTCATAAAAAGAACAAGTGTCTGTTGAAAAAAGAAATTGAGTTGGGGTTTTTATTATAGTGGAAATGAAATGGAAATGCTACTTGGTTCATTTAAAATAGTTCTCTCGGTTTAGTTCACTATTGCTACTTCACTATTTAAAATGGAAATGGAAATGAAATGAATGCTCATGTTGATGCTCACTGGTTGCAAATAAAGATTTTGAAATGGTTTTGAAATGCTACTGCTCATGCTCATGCTCACAGCCAAAAAAGAAAATGAAAATAAAAATGCTTGCAGTACCTAGGTAGCTAGGCAGTAGGGTTTTTTGGTTATGCTACTGCCAATTCATATAAATTACAGTAACAATTAAGCTCTCTGGTTTGAAACTAAACCAATTTTAAACTAAACCAATTAAGCCCTCTGTAATTTTTCAACTAGAAATAAAATGATGCAGTAGGTTTAAATGATATAGCAATCAAGTTGGTTTAGATGAAATGCAAATGAAGTAGCAATATTTAGACCCTACATTAGAATATGATTTTTCAATGATGACAGTTAGGCACTTAGGCTGTAGCTCTCCATCTCTGACCACCTGGTTCATTCTCCACCAGTAGGCACTTAGGCTATAGCTCTTTGATACTCGAGCTGTATGCAAGATATTAGAAATGAGGTAGACAATTTGGTGAATTTAGAAAATGATTTTAGTTGCAGGTTGCTAGGGTTTAAAAAATTGTTCATTTAAAAAATTGTTGCTACTACTATTGTCTCTGGTTATATTACTTGAGTTATGTAATTTGAGATGGGAGGGTGGAGAAAACTCTTAGATGTATCAGGAAATCAGGTTGATTTTTTTTAGCAAATGTATGATGTGTTTTTGCAAATATATGATGTGCTGTTGCAAATGGACAGTAGCTAGCTAGGTTCATTTAGTTGATTTATAATTGGAGCTTTCTGATAATCCACAAATGAGAAATGACACATGAGCTTCTACGGTTCATTTAAAAGAAAATGAAAATTGGTGCTATGTTCCTTATCTCGGTTCATTTAAAACAAAATGATAAGGTACCTAGTGTATTTTGTATAAGTGGGTACAAGCTCTCTATGTTGATGTAAAATGGTTATGGTGTAAAATGCTAAAGATGGTTTGAATTCTGGTTTTTATTTTACTGTTTGAATTCTGGTTTTTATTTTAGTGTTTGAATTCTGGTTATGGTGTAAAATGCTAAATAATCCAGGGCTAGCATGATGAAATTCTGTCACTGACTCACTGGAATATTTCTTTCTTAATACAGAGAACATAGTCAGTAGCTACTGTAATGCTACTGTAATGCTGTTATGGTTATGGTTATGGTGATGGTTGAGCTAAATGAACATGCTGATTATGGTGATGGTTGAGCTCCGGTGAAAATGAAGTTGTTATATATATGTTTGCATTTCTGTTACAGGGATTGAGTTGCTATTGAGTGCCGGAATGTCGATTCATTTCAGTTCCGGCAATTCTAGCACTCGGCATGACCAATTTTTAGCAAAGGTCATGCCGAATTTTTCCGTGAATTCTAACTCTTTTTCATCTTCTATTAGTGCAAGCCACCATGGCGTCTCAAGAAGAATTAGAGGAGCACTACAATAGGCACTTCTTTAGGACGGAGGAGGATGTCGAGGCCGCCGGTGTTGGCGGCGACGAGGACCATGAGATGGAGGATGACGCCGGGGGTAGTGGCGAGGAGCCAAGCGGCAACGAGGCAAGCGACGCCGCCGGGGTAGTACCTACGCGCCAAGCGACAACGAGGCAGCCGGCGCCGCCGGGGTGGCGGCGAGACAAGCGGCGATGATCCTAGCGGCGCCGCCGGGAGTAGTGGCACCGGGACAAGTGGCTCCAAGTGGCCGCGGAAGGCAAGGCGCCAAAACACCGTCGCCACCGGCAAATACACAATCTTAGAGGTGGACGCCGCCAGTGGTTTGCCGGTGGAGCCTAAGGATGTTGCCAAGGGGTACGGCAACCAACTGGCATGTATCCTCCGAGAGGTCGTCAATCTCAACGAGATGGACCTCCGAGCTGAGAGCAAAGCGCCTTTGCGAGCCCAGCTCATTGCGAGGTTGCACGCACGATACAAGTTCCTAGGCGACTACGCCTCCAGTCATCAAACCAACAACATTGTGAACTCACAAGCCCTCCTGAAGTTCACCAAACACCTCAGCAGCTATAAGTACATGGTGCGGAAGCCGATTGCTCGAGGGCAAAGGTTTCGAAGAGGTCCACTCCGCCTTTCCGCATGTCTCCCGGGCGGACTTTGATGCTTTTGTGGCCAATGAAGAGCTACAAGCAACCAAGAATCGCAAGTTGTGGGGGAAGGAAATGCGGGAGCTTAACATCGGCAACCACAACCTTGGGAGCCGTGGGTACGAGGGAAAGGAGCCCTATTGGGCGAAGGAGGACGAGGCGTATGTAAATGCCGGCATTGAGAACCCCTGGCTCAAGTACAAGGACCCGCTTGAAAGAAGATTCATCAGGTCCCGGTACCATAAGAAGAAACTAACCGGGGAACTTGTCACGGACCCGAAGGTCGTAACCGACATAATTTGGTTCACGAACGACAAGAAGGTCCTGACGTTGGAGAAAAAACTGGTAAGCAATTTACCGGTTTAATTAGATCAAGTATCGTTCATATAATAGTAGCAACATTTCTAAATGGTTCGCGTTTCTTCCGCAGGAAGAAGAAAGACAAAGACTTTCTCAATGTGACGAAGGCTCCTCCTCCCGGGCGTCGACGGGCAGGGTAGCTCGGGACAAGCCTCTCGTACGGGCGCTAAACATCGTTAATGAGCATTCACCGACGAGAAGGCCGCATAGAGGCCGTGTGGCTGGCGCCGGTACAGGCTACAAGCATGGTCACTACGGCTTGTCGTCTGCGGCCGATAAAAATGCGCGCAATGAGAGGAAGCAGCGGGAGGCGGAGGAAATGAGGGAGTCAATCCTAGCCCAAGTCCAAGCTGGTTTGGTACCGCAACTGGTACCGCAACTCAAAGCTACGCTCGTACCTGAAGTCAAAGCTGAAGTCGCCGCTTCAGTCCAAGCAGATTTCGACGCTCTACACGCGTGGTATGAGGGTGGCAAACAAGCCCCCCCCCCCCCCCGAAAATGCAAGTGGTTAGCTTCGACGGCAGCAACTCGATGGCGCCGCCGTCCGCCGGCAATGACAATGTTATAATGGAGACTCCTCCGGCCGCCGGCAATGTCGCTGGTGCTAGGGATTCACCGTCCATGCCGGGTAGCAGCCCCTCCGTCACTTGCACGCCCGCCGCCGCATGTGCCGGCCCGTCGACATTAGCCGAGCTCAATGCCCTCACGGTAATTAACTAATGTGTACATCAAGTTAATATATTAGTTTCGTCATCCTTGCCCTCTCTCTAACGCCATACACATGTTCTCGCAGGCGCTCTCAACGCCATGCACCTTCCCGATGAGAGTAAACGACGAACTCAAAGACGTCGCGAGGGGTCCATCCTTCGGCCCCTGGATAAGAAGTGGCACACACGAGATATGGCGGATGACGTTTACCGGGTTGAAGTGGATCGGGCGTTACCGGGCTATGAGGATTTGTTTCCTCCTAATCAACCGCATGGTGCCGATGACGATAGCCCGTTGAATCTGGCCTCACCGAAGGGTTGGGTACTGCTATGGCCGAAGACCCTAATTCGGATCAACACCTACTCGGGGTCGACGGCAAGCAAAGACAAGCACCTTGCGGCGCCACATGTCGGCATCCCTCCACGACAGCCGGCGGCGCCGGTGGTCATCGCCCCACCGGAACGGCCAGCTGCGCGAGAGGTCGGCGCCCCACCACAACAGCCAGCTGCGCCAGAGGCCGAGGAATACGAACGTGAGAACTTCCAATGGGATATTCCTACGTCTTCACAAGTTGTCCATGAGGATGCGCCGGCATCGAAATATGTGTGCTCCAAGAAGCTGTTTGATTCTCAAGAAACGGCCGAGGAGGAAAATCCCGAGGAGGTCGCCACCGCCGCCGTCAAAAATATGCCGAGCCCAAACACACTCCGTGCTACGGCCACTACGGCGATGGATGGTCCAGCACTACAACCCAAGAAGAGGAAGAGGGCAAATAAGAAGGACGCCAAAGACAAGGCGGCGGCCAAATCCAAGGACAAGGTCCCACTCCTTGACAAGTTGCCAAACAATTGGCGACCTCTGCATCACTTGGGTGAACCGATGCTGCCGGAGCATGTCCTGAATAAACTCACCCCGGATATGAGGAGCTTGCATGAGACTGTCAGGCATGTGGAGAACATTCTTCTCAAATCAAAAGATCCTGCTTACCCTCTCTTCATGGCGAAGGTGCCAACTGGCATGAACTTCGTCGAGAAGTACCCCGCGGACTTGTGCTTCATCCGGTTCAACGACATCTTCAGCATCTATCGCATGCAAGCGCTCCACTTTAGTGTGGTTCGCCTAGTTGCTCTTAGCTTGTCTTCCTAGATTGTTAAGGAGGGGATGCCGACCATCGCGATAATGGACCCCTTCTATATGCGGGAGAGCATCATCTGCAACGCTGGGGATCGCGCGATTGCCACCCAGCAGGTCGAGGATTTCATGTCGGCGAACATTAAAAGGGCGCCATTCTCATCCCTTACTTCCCGAGTAAGTAATCACTCGCTAGTCCCCCATCACCATTCTATCCTATATCTCCATTTGCATTTCCAAAGGTTAATCCGTGTGTTTTCCGCAGAGACAAGTTCTCGCACCCTCATCGTCGTGCACCCGCAACACTCGCATGCGGTCTATCTCGACTCGGGTAGGGACCGCAAGAAAGACTACACCCACATCGGGGCCCTTCTCAATGATGCTCTCACCGGCTTCGCCAACAAGGCAGGCCCCTCAAAGTAGAGAGGAAATCCCGAGGAGGCTTGGTCTTAACCCACACAACCAACTTCCCTGCCTCGGGCGATCGACGCAAGACAATGGGATGGACGCGTGGTACGCCATCCTTCGGATGCAGGAGTACATAAAGTACGCAGATGACATGTTGCTGCCGAGAGAATCTCGGAAACAGGTTTGCAAACATGGCGGATGTCCCTGATAGAGAGATTAGAAAGAACTGGGGTCGCATCCAGCAGTTCATTTGCACGGTAATCCTGCAGGATGTCAACGCTAGGTCTGGCGAGTTCTTCTACGGCTATGGTCTACCACCTAATGACGAGATAGAACTCCGCTTGGAGATGTCGCGTGATGAGAGGCCGTTCAACTCGCTTGAGGGCTGCCGTCCATTCCCCCCTAGGCATACAACCTGATCCTACGACGGGAACACTTGCTAAAGCTTGAACGATATGTCCTTGAACTTCCGTATTGTAATAATTGCTATATATTCCAATAGAATCGACTTGTTGCTTTTATTTAGTTGTATGAATGTGCATGTGAACATGTGTCTATTGTTTCATTTACTTTGCTATATATTTCAAGATTATGGCGTAGATAGCTTAATAATTATTTGCATTACTTGCCTCGTATTTGGAGTTCGCCGATGATTAGAATGTTCGGTCACTCGTACACTCGGGGGTGGAGCCGGTGAGCCTTGGTGCGATGGCCACAAGTATCAATCTCTTGTGCATCCTACCTAGCCTCACCGACTCCATCCCCGGATGTTAATATTTGTTTCGACCGACAAAGTATGAGGCACGCTATTTAATTCGTACTACTTGTCTTTTATTTGAGTTCGCACTTCTTAATTGCATTGGCCGATGATTAAAATGTTCGGTCACTTGTACACTCCGGGGTGGGGCCGGTGAGGCTTGGTGTGATGGCCACAAATATCAATCTATTGTGCATCCTACCTAGCCTCGCTGACCCCATCCCTGTATGTTATTATTTATTTCGACCAACAAAGTATGAGGCACATGCTATTTAGTTCATACTACTTGTCTCTTATTTGAGTTGGCACTTGTTCATTGCATTGGTACTAACGTTTTACTTGTCTTGTGCATGGAGATGCCGACGACATATGTCGTGTACAAGGGGAGGGTTCCTGGAGTCTACGACGACTGGGAGGACTGTCGGAGACAGGTGCACCGCTTCAGCGGCAACAGCTACAAGGGATACCCCACTAGGGTGGAGGCGGAAGGAAGATACGCCCCATATCTGGCGGGAGAGATGAGGGACATGAGGAGGAACCGTATGAAGACCATGGCCTTCGTGATGATGGTCATCGTGACCATGTTGTTCATGTTCTATGTGATTGTAGTTTAGGTTAGGAGCTACATTGTGAGGTGTATGACGACACTTGTGACGACTACCGAGACTTCTAACTTTGTGAAACTTAGTCCTTTGGTGTTGCATATGCACATGTTGTATGAATCACCATTCCGAAACGAGACTAGCGTACTTGTGTATTGATACCGAAATGAGACTTGGCTCTCTATGTGCTTCTCATATTGCATGTTCTGCTGTATAACTATGAACTGTGTTGTAAATATATACTGCTGTCAAATATGTATTCTAATATGCTTGGAAAAAAGCTGAAAAAAGAATTTTCGAATTTATTGCCGGCGCACCTAAATGACCTCCACGCCGGCGCATGAGGCATGCGCCATTGCTCGACGCACTACTGCCGGCGCAGCTGCTGGCGCGCCGGTGGAACGTGTCGTTTGCCGGCGAATCATCGATGGCGCACCGGCAGTATCCATACTATCGCCGGCGAACAGCCTGGTGCGCCGGCAATGGCCAGTTATCACCGGCCCGTTCGCACCGGCGGGCTCTTGGTGCGCCGGCGATGGGCCTTTTAGGTTCGCCGGCGGTAGGCCTTTTGCTTGTAGTGATAGCAACTCACATGATATTCAACAAAGGTAAAATAGTTGATGGCGTCCCCAGAAACATGGTTACCGCTCAACAAGCAACTTATTAAGAAATAAGACACATAAGTACATATTCTTCATCACAATAGTTTTTAAGGCTATTTTCCCATGAGCTATATATTGCAAAGACAAAGGATAGAAATTTTAAAGGTAGCACTCAAGTAATTTACTTTGGAATGGCGGAGAAATACCATGTAGTAGGTAGGTATGGTGGATACAAATGGCATAGTGTTTGGCTCAAGGATTTGGATGCACGAGAAAAATTCCTCTCAATACAAGACTAGGCTAGCAAGGTTGTTTGAAGCAAACTCAAGTATAAAACGGTGCAGCAAGACTCACATAGGAACATATTGTAAGTATTATAAGACTTCACATCGTCTCCTTGTTGTTCAAACACCTTAACCAGAAAATATCTAGACTCTAGAGACCAATCATGCAAACCAGATTTTAACAAGATCTATGTAGTTCTTCATTAATGGGTGCAAAGTACATGATGCAAGAGCTTAAACATGATCTATATGAGCACAACAATTGCCAAGTATCAAATTATTCAAGACATTATACCATTTACCACATGCGGTATTTTCCGTTTCCAACCATATAACAATGAACGAAGTAGTTCAACCTTCGCAATGAACATTACGAATAAAGCTAAGAACATATGTGTTCATACGAAACAGCGGAGCGTGTCTCTCTCCCAAACAAGGAATGCTAGGATCCGAATTTATTCAAACAAAAACAAAAATAAAAACAAACAGACGCTCCAAGTAAAGCACATAAGATGTGACGGAATAAAAATATAATTTCACTAGAGGTGACCTGATAAGTTGTCGATGAAGAAGGGATGCCTTGGGCATTGATGCGTGTAGTTGACACGTCCGTTGGGAACCCCAAAAGGAAGGTGTGATGCGCACAGTAGCAAGTTTTCCCTCAGAAAGAAACCAAGGTTTATCGAACCAGGAGGAGCCAAGAAGCACGTTGAAGGTTGATGGCGGAGGAGTGTAGTACGGCGCAACACCAGGGATTCCGGCGCCAACGTGGAACCTGCACAACACAATCACAGAACTTTGCCCCAACGTAACAGCGAGGTTGTCAATCTCACCGGCTTGCTGTAAACAAAGGATTATATGTATAGTGTGGATGATGATGGTTGTTTGCGAAGAACGAGTAAAGAACAATTGCGAGCAGTTTGTATTTCAGATGTAAAGAATAGGACCGAGGTCCACGGATCACTAGCGGTGTCTCTCCCATAAGATAAGCGGATGTTGGGTGAACAAATTACGAGTTGGGCAATTGACAAATAAAGAAGGCATAACAATGCACATACATATATCATGATGAGTACTATGAGATTTAATCGGGGCATTACGACAAAGTACATAGACCGCTATCCAAGCATGCATCTATGCCTAAAAAGTCCACCTTCAGAGTTATCATCCGAACCCCCTCCAGCATTAAGTTGTAAACAACGAGACAATTGCATTAAGTATGGTGCGTAATGTAATCAACACAAATATCCTTAGACAAAGCATCCATGTTTTATCCCTAGTGGCAACAAGCACATCCACAACCTTAGAACTTTCCGTCACTCGTCCTGCATTTAATGGAGGCATGAACCCACTATCGAGCATAAATACTCCCTCTTGGAGTCACAAGTATCAACTTGGCCAGAGCCTCTACTAGCAACGGAGAGCATGCAAGAACATAAATAACATATATGATAGATTGATAATCAACTTGACATAGTATTCAATATTCATCGGATCCCAACAAACACAACATGAAGGATTACAAATAGATGATCTTGATCATGATAGGCAGCTCACAAGATCTGACATGATAGCACAATGAGGAGAAGACAACCATCTAGCTACTGCTATGGACCCATAGTCCAGGGGTGAACTACTCACACATCGATCCGGAGGCGATCATGGCGATGAAGAGACCTCCGGAGATGAATCCCCTCTCCGGCAGGGTGCCGAGGCGATCTCCCGAATCCCCCGAGATGGGATTGGCGGCGGCGGCGTCTCTGGAAGGTTTTCCGTATCGTGGCTCTCGGTACTGGGGGTTTCGCGACGAAGACTTTAAGTAGGCGGAAGGGCAGGTCAAGGGGCGTCACGAGGGGCCCACACAACAGGCCGGCGCGGCCAAGGCTTGGGCCGTGCCGCCCTAGTGTGGCGCCACCTCGTGGCCCCACTTCGTTTCCTCTCCGGTCTTCTGGAAGCTTCGTGAATAGGACCCTGAGCGTTGATTTCGTCCAATTCCGAGAATATTTCCTTACTAGGATTTCGAAACCAAAAACAGCGTAAAACAAAGAATCGGCTCTTCGAGCATCTCGTCAATAGGTTAGTGCCGGAAAATGCATAATAATGACATATAATGTGTATAAAACATGTGAGTATCATCATAAAAGTAGCATGGAACATAAGAAATTATAGATACGTTTGGGACATATCAAGCATCCCCAAGCTTAGTTCCTACTCGCCCTCGAGTAGGTAAACGATAACAAAGATAATTTCTGAAGTGACATGCTATCATAATCTTGATCATACTATTGTAAAGCATATGAGATGAATGCAGCGATTCGAAGCAATGATGAAGATAATGAGTAAACTAATGAATCATATAGCAAAGACTTTTCATGAATAGTACTTTCAAGACAAGCATCAATAAGACTTGCATAAGAGTTACTCATAAAGCAATAAATTCAAAGTAAAGGTATTGAAGCAACACAAAGGAAGATAAAGTTTCAGCTGGTTGCTTTCAACTTCAACATGTATATCTCATGGATAATTGTCAACACAAAGTAATATAACAAGTGCAATAAGTAAACATGTAAGAATCAATGCACACAGTTGATACAAGTGTTTGCTTCTAAGATATAAAGAATAGGCAAACCGACTCAACAATAAAGTAGAAGATAGGCCCTTCGCAGAGGGAAGCATTGATTACTATATTTGTGCTAGAGCTTTTCATTTTGAAAACAAGAAACAATTTTGTCAACGGTAGTAATAAAGCATATGAGTTATGTATAAGATATCTTATAAGCTGCAAGCCTCATGCATAGTATACTAATAGTGCTCGCACCTTGTCCTAATTAGCTTGGGTTAACACAGATTATCATTGCATAGCATATGTTTCAACCAAGTGTCACAAAGGGGTACCTCTATGCCGCCTCGTACAAAGGTCTAAGGAGAAAGCTCGCATTGGATTTCTCGCTTTTGATTATTCTCAACTTAGACATCCATACCGGGACAACATAGACAACGAGATAATGGACTCCTCTTTAATGCATAAGCATTCAACAACGGTTATTATTCTCATAAGAGATTGAGGATTAGCTCATCCACACTCGAAACTTCCACCATGAATCATGGCTTTAGTTAGCGGCCCAATGTTCTTCTCTAACGGTATGCATACTCAAACCATTTGATTGTGAAAACCGCCCTTACTTCGTGACAAGACGAACATGCATAGCAACTCACATGATATTCAACAAGGGTAAAAGAGTTGATGGCGTCCCCGTAAAAACATGGTTACCGCTCAACAAGCAACTTACTAAGAAATAAGACACATAAGTACATATTCTTCACCATGATAGTTTTTAAGCTATTTTGTCCCATGAGCTATGTATTGTAAAGGCAAAGAATGAAAATTTTAAAGGTAGCACTCAAGTAATTTACTTTGGAATGGCGGAGAAATACCATGTGGTAGGTAGGTATGGTGGACACAAATGGCATGGTTATTGGTTCAAGGATTTGGATGCACGAGAAGAATTCCCTCTCAATACAAGGCTAGGCTAGCAAGGTTGTTTGAAGCAAACTCAAGTATATAAAAGGTGCAGCAAAGCTCACATATGAACATATTGTAACTATTATAAGACTTTACATTGTCTCCTTGTTGTTCAAACACCTCAACCAGTAAAATATCTAGACTCTAGAGATCAATCATGCAAACCAAATTTTAACAAGCTCTATGTAGTTATTCATTAATGAGTACAAGGTACATGATGCAAGAGCTTAAACAAGATCTATATGAGCACAACAATTGCCAAGTATCAAATTATTCAAGACATTAAACCATTTACCACATGCGGCATTTTCCGTTTCCAACCATATAACAATGAATGAAATAGTTCAACTTTCGCAATGAACATTAAAGATGAAGCTAAGAACATATGTGTTCATACGAAACAGCGGAGCGTGTCTCTCTCCCAAACAAAGAATGCTAGGATCCGATTTATTCAAACAAAACAAAAACAAAAAACAAACAAGACGCTCCAAGTAAAGCACATAAGATGTGACGGAATAAAAATATAGTTTCACTAGAGGAACTCGATAAGTTGTCGATGAAGAAGGGATGCCTTGGGCATCCCCAAGCTTAGACGCTTGAGTCTTCTTAAAATATCCAGGAATGAACCACGGGGGCATCCCCAAGCTTTGACTTTTCACTCTTCTTGATCATATTGTATCATCCTCCTCTCTTGACCCTTGAAAACTTCCTCCACACCAAACTCGAAACAAACTCATTAGAGGGTCAGTACATAATTCATATATTCAGAGGTGACATAATCATTCTTAACACTTCTGGACATTGCACAAAGCTACTAAAAGTTAATGGAACAAAGAAATCCATCAAACATAGCAAAACAGGCAATGTGAAATAAAAGGCAGAATCTGTCAAAACAGAACAGTCCGTAAAGACGAATTTTAAAGTGGCACCAGACTTGCTCAGATGAAAATGCCCAAATTGAATGAAAGTTGCGTACATATCTGAGGATCAGGCATGTAAATTGGCAGATTTTTTTGATTTTTCTACAGGGACTACTGCTCAAATTCGTGACAGCAAGAAATCTGTTCCTGCGCAGCAATCCAAATCTAGTATTGGCTTTACTATCAAAGACTTTACTTGGCACAACAATGCAATAAAATAAAGATAAGGAGAGGTTGCTACAATAGTAAACAACTTCCAAGACTCAAATATAAAATAAAGTGCAAAAGTAAAATAATGGGTTGTCTCCGATAAGCGCTTTTCTTTAACGCCTTCAGCCTAGGCGCAGAAAGTGTGTATCAAGTATTATCGAGAGATGAAGCATCAACATCATAATTTGTTCTAATAATAGAATCATAAGGTAACTTCATTCTCTTTCTAGGGAAGTGTTCCATAACTTTCTTGAGAGGAAATTGATATTTAATATTACCTTCCTTCATATCAATGGTGGCACCAACAGTTCGAAGAAAAGGTCTTCCCAATATAATGGGACAAGATGCATTGCATTCAATATCCAAGACAACAAAATCAACGGGGACAAGATTATTGTTAACCATAATACGAACATTATCAATCCTCCCCAAAGGTTTCTTTATAGCATTATCAACAAGATTAACATCCAAATAACAATTCTTCAATGGTGGCAAGTCAAGCATATCATAAATTTTCTTAGGCATAACGTAAATACTTGCACCAAGATCACATAAAGCATTACAATCAAAATCATTGACCCTCATCTTAATGATGGGCTCCCATCCATCTTCTAACTTTCTAGGAATAGAAGTTTGAAGTTTTAGTTTCTCCTCTCTAGCTTTTATGAGAGCATTTGCAATATGTTTTGTAAAGGCCAAATTTATAGCACTAGCGTTGGGACTTTTAGCAAGCTTTTGTAAGAACTTTATAACTTCAGAGATGTGACAATCATCAAAGTCTAAACCATTATGATCTACAGCAATGGGATCATTATCCCCAATATTTTGAAAAATTTCAGCAGTTTTATCAATTTCAGCAGTTTTAGCAGTTTGTGTAATTTTGCACGCTTTGCACTAGGAGTAGTAACATTGCCAACACCAATTATTTTACCATTGATAGTAGGAGGTGTAGCAACATGTGAATCATTAACATTACTAGTGGTGGTAATAGTCCAAACTTTAGCTACATTATTCTCTTTAGCTAGTTTTTCGTTTTCTTCTCTTTCCCACCTAGCATGCAATTCGGCCATCAATCTAATATTCTCATTAGTTCGAACTTGGATGGCATTTGCTGTAGTAACAATCTTATTGTCAATATCCCTATTAGGCATAACTTTCAATTTTAAAAGATCAACATCAGAGGCAAGACTATCAACCTTAGAAGCGAGAATATCAATTTTATTGAGCTTTTCCTCAACAGATTTGTTAAAAGCAGTTTGTGTACTAATAAATTCTTTAAGCATGGATTCAAGACCAGGGGGTACACTCCTATTATTGTTGTAAGAATTACCATAACTATTACCATTAGCAGCAGGATATGGCCTATAGTTGTTACCAGAATTATTCCTATAAGCATTGTTGTTGAAATTATTGTTTTTAATGAAGTTCACATCAACATGTTCTTCTTGGGCAACCAATGAAGCTAAAGGAACATTATTTGGATCAACATTAGATCTACCATTCACAAGCATAGACATAATAGCATCAATCTTATCACTCAAGGAGGAGGTTTCTTCAACGAATTTACCTTCTTACCTTGTGGAGCTCTTTCCGTGTGCCATTCAGAGTAATTTGTCATCATATCATCAAGAAGCTTTGTTGCCGCCCCCAAAGTAATGGACATAAAGGTACCTCCAGCAGCTGAATCCAATAGGTTCCGCGAAGAAAAATTCAATCCTGCATAAAAGGTTTGGATGATCATCCAAGTAGTCGAGTCCATGGGTTGGGCAATTCTTTACCAAAGATTTCATTCTCTCCCATGCTTGAGCAACATGTTCATTATCTAATTGCTTAAAATTCATTATGCTACTTCTCAAAGATATAATTTTAGCGGGAGGATAATATCTACCAATAAAAGCATCTTTGCATTTAGTCCAAGAATCAATACTATTTCTAGGCAGAGATAGCAACCAATCTTTAGCTCTTCCTCTTAAGGAGAAAGGAAACAATTTTAATTTTATAATGTCACCATCTACATCCTTATACTTTTGCATTTCACATAGTTCAACAAAATTATTAAGATGGGCAGCAGCATCATCGGAACTAACACCGGAAAATTGCTCTCTCATAACAAGATTCAAGTAAAGCAGGTTTAATTTCAAAGAATTCTGCTGTAGTAGCAGGTGGAGCAACAGGTGTGCATAGGAAATCATTATTATTTGTGCTAGTGAAGTCACACAACTTAGTATTCTCAACAGTACCCATTTTAGCAGTAGTAAATAAAGCAAACTAAATAAAGTAAATGCAAGTAACTAATTTTTTTGTTTTTTCGATATAGAGAACAAGACAGTAAATAAAGTAAAGCTAGCAACTATTTTTTTTGTGTTTTGATATAATGCAGCAAACAAAGTAGTAAATAAAATAAAGCAAGACAAAAACAAAGTAAAGAGATTGGAAGTGGAGACTCCCCTTGCAGCGTGTCTTGATCTCCCACGCAACGGCGCCAGAAAAAATGCTTGATGCGTGTAGTTGACACGTCCGTTGGGAACCCCAAGAGGAAGGTGTGATGCGCACAGTAGCAAGTTTTCCCTCGGAAAGAAACCAAGGTTTATCGAACCAGGAGGAGCCAAGAAGCACGTTGAAGGTTGATGGCGGAGGAGTGTAGTGCGGCGCAACACCGGGGATTCCGGCGCCAACGTGGAACCTGCACAACACAATCACGAGAACTTTGCCCCAACGTAACGACGAGGTTGTCAATCACACCGGCTTGCTGTAAACAAAGGATTAGATGTATAGTGTGGATGATGATGGTTGTTTGCGAAGAACAGTAAAGAACAATTGCGGCAGTTTGTATTTCAGATGTAAAGAATAGGACCGGGGTCCACAGATCACTAGCGGTGTCTCTCCCATAAGATAAGCGAGATGTTGGGTGAACAAATTACGGTTGGGCAATTGACAAATAAAGAAGGCATAACAATGCACATACATATATCATGATGAGTACTATGAGATTTAATCGGGGCATTACGACAAAGTACATAGACCGCTATCCAACATGCATCTATGCCTAAAAAGTCCACCTTCAGAGTTATCATCCGAACCCTCTCCGAGTATTAAGTTGTAAACAATAGACAATTGCATTAAGTATGGTGCGTAATGTAATCAACACAAATATCCTTAGACAAAGCATCCATGTTTTATCCCTAGTGGCAACAAGCACATCCACAACCTTAGAACTTTACGTCACCGTCCCGGATTTAATGGAGGCATGAACCCACTATCGAGCATAAATACTCCCTCTTGGAGTCACAAGTATCAACTTGGCCGAGCCTCTACTAGCAACGGAGAGCATGCAAGAACATAAATAACATATATGATAGATTGATAATCAACTTGACATAGTATTCAATATTCATCGGATCCCAACAAACACAACATGAAGGATTACAAATAGATGATCTTGATCATGATAGGCAGCTCACAAGATCTGACATGATAGCACAATGAGGAGAAGACAACCATCTAGCTACTGCTATGGACCCATAGTCCAGGGGTGAACTACTCACACATCGATCCGGGGGCGATCATGGCGATGAAGAGACCTCCGGGAGATGAATCCCCTCTCCGGTAGGGTGCCAGAGGCGATCTCCTGAATCCCCCGAGATGGGATTGGCGGCGGCGGCGTCTCTGGAAGGTTTTCCGTATCGTGGCTCTCGGTACTGGGGGTTTCGCGATGAAGACTTTAAGTAGGCGGAAGGGCAGGTCAAGGGGCGTCACGAGGGGCCCACACAACAGGCCGGCGCGGCCAGGGCTTGGGCCGCGCCGCCCTAGTGTGGCGCCACCTCGTGGCCCCACTTCGTTTCCTCTCCGGTCTTCTGGAAGCTTCGTGCAAAAATAGGACCCTGGGCGTTGATTTCGTCCAATTCCGAGAATATTTCCTTACTAGGATTTCTGAAACCAAAAACAGCAGAAAACAGCAACTGGCTCTTCGGCATCTCGTCAATAGGTTAGTGCCGGAAAATGCATAAATATGACATATAATGTGTATAAAACATGTGAGTATCATCATAAAAGTAGCATGGAACATAAGAAATTATAGATACGTTTGGGACGTATCGGGCATCCCCAAGCTTAGATGCTTGAGTATTCTTAAAATATGAAGGGATGAACCACGGGGGCATCCCCAAGCTTAAACTTTTCACTCTTCTTGATCATATTGTATCATCCTCCTCTCTTGACCCTTGAAAACTTCCTCCACACCAAACTCAAAACAATCTCATTAGAGGGTTAGTGCATAATTGAAAATTCATATATTCAGAGGTGACATAATCATTCTTAACACTTTTGGACATTGCACAAAGCTACTGAAAGTTAATGGAGCAAAGAAATCCATCAAACATAGCAAAACAGGCAATGCGAAATAAAAGGCAGAATCTGTCAAAACGAACGGTCCAGTAAAGACGATTTTTTTAGAGGCACCAGACTTGCTCAGATGAAAATGCCCAAATTGAATGAAAGTTGCGTACATATCTGAGGATCAAGCACGTAAATTGGCAGATTTTTCTAAATTTTCTACAGCAGGGGCGGCTCAATTTCGTGACAGCAAGAAATTTGTTCCTGCGCAGCAATCCAAATCTAGTATTGACTTTACTATCAAAGACTTTACTTGGCACAACAATGCAATAAAATAAAGATAAGGAGAGGTTTCTACAGTAGTAACAACTTCCAAGACTCTAATATAAAACAAAGTGCAGAAGTAAAATAATGGGTTGTCTCCCATAAGCGCTTTTCTTTAACGCCTTTCAGCTAGGCGCAGAAAGTGTGTATCAAGTATTATCAAGAGACGAAGCATCAACATCAATAGGTATCTTAGATGCTCCCCCATCCATAGTGGTGCTAAGGGCTTTGTCAATTTTAGGCCTATAATAGTTTTTTGGCTTAGGCACTTTAGAGGCATACATGAACTTTTGCTCCTTTCCCACATAGGCTTTTTCCTTAAACTTAAGAGAAGAAAAAGTTGAACCCAAGGTTCCCATAGCTTCTTCAAGTTCACTAATCCTATGGGTTCGATTATCATGAGTAGCACAAGTTTCTAAAACAGCAATTCTCTCATTAATTCCACCTAGAGATTTATCAAGTTTATCAGTGCTATTAAGTAATATTCCCAATTTAGTCTCAATACTTGGAAGATCTTTCTCTATGCTCTTCAACTTTTTCATGACATCTTCAAGAGAGATTTCAATTTTAGCTTCATTAACAGGTGGTATTCCAACTAGACTCTCAATAATGCAACTAGCTTCTAAAGCAGGAGTGCCTAGGAAATTACCTCCCGCAAGAGTATCAAGAACATACCTATTCCAGCTAGAGATACCAACATAAAAATTCCTAAGTAGTATAATAGTGGAGTGTTTCTTAATGCACCTATGATGAGCATCACTAATTCTATACCAAGCATCTTTAAAACTTTCTCCCCCTTGTTGCTTAAACGAACGAACTTCAACTTCCGGATTACTCATTTTTAGTAATAGTAAATAAAGCAAACTAAATAAAGTAAATGCAAGTAACTAATTTTTTGTGTGTTTTCAATATGGAGAACAAGACAGTAAATAAAGTAAAACTAGCAACTAATTTTTTTGTGTTTTTGATATAAAGAGCAAACAAAGCAGTAAATAAAGTAAAGTAAAGCAAGACAAAAACAAAGTAAAGAGATTGGATGTGGGAGACTCCCCTTGCAGCGTGTCTTGATCTCCCCGGCAACGGCGCCAGAAAACAGTCTTGATGGCACGTAGTCGACACGTCCGTTGGGAACCCCAAGAGGAAGGTGTGTTGCGCACAGCAGTAAGTTTTCCCTCAGTAAGAAACCAAGGTTAACGAACCAGTAGGAGTCAAGGAACACGTGAAGGTTGTTGGTGGTGGAGTGTAGTGCGGCGCAACACCAGGGATTCCGGCGCCAACGTGGAACCTGCACAACACAATCAAAGTACTTTGCCCCAACGTAACAGTGAGGTTGTCAATCTCACCGGCTTGCTGTAAACAAAGGATTAGATGTATAGTGTGGATGATGATGTTTGTTTGCGAAGAACAGTAACGAACAAGTATTGCAGTAGATTGTATTTCATATGTAAAGAATTGGACCGGGGTCCACAGTTCACTAGTGGTGTCTCTCCCATAAGATAAATAGATGTTGGGTGAACAAATTACATTTGGGCAATTGACAAATAAATAAGGCATAACAATGCACATACATATATCATGATGAGTACTATGAGATTTAATTAGGGCATTACGACAAAGTACATAGACCGCTATCCAGCATGCATCTATGCCTAAAAAGTCCACTTTCGAGGTTATCATCCGAACCCCTTCCAGTATTAAGTTGCAAACAACGGACAATTGCATTAAGTATGGTGCGTAATGTAATCAACACAAATATCCTTAGACAAAGCATCGATGTTTTATCCCTAGTGGCAACAGACATCCACAACCTTAGAACTTTACGTCACACGTCCCGGATTCAATGGAGGCATGAACCCACTATCGAGCATAAATACTCCCTCTTGGAGTCACAAGTATCAACTTGGCCAGAGCCTCTACTAGCAACGGAGAGCATGCAAGAACATAAACAACATATATGATAGATTGATAATCAACTTCACATAGTATTCAATATTCATTGGATCCCAACAAACACAACATGTAGGATTACAAATAGATGATCTTGATCATGATAGGCAGCTCACAAGATCTAACATGATAGCACAATAAGGAGAAGACAACCATCTAGCTACTGCTATGGACCCATAGTCCGAGGGTGAACTACTCACACATCGATCCGGAGGCGATCATGGTGATGAAGAGACCTCCGGGAGATGATTCCCCTCTCCGGCGAGGTGCCGGAGGCGATCTCCTGAATCCCTCGAGATGGGATTGGCGGCGGCGTCTCTGGAAGGTTTTCCGTATCGTGGCTCTCGGTACTGGGGTATTCGCGACGAAGGCTTTAAGTAGGCGGAAGGGTAGAGTCGGGGGGCTGACAGGGGCCCCACACGCTAGGGCGGCGCGGGCCCCCCTTAGACCGCGCGGCCCTAGTGTGGCGGCGCCCCGTCGCCCCACTTCGTTTCCCTTTCGGTCTTCCGGAAGCTTCGTGCAAAAATAAGACCCTGGGCGTTGATTTCGTCCAATTCCGAGAATATTTCCTTTGTAGGATTTCTGAAACCAAAAACAGCAGAAAATAGCAACTGGCTCTTCGGCATCTCGTCAATAGGTTAGTGCCGGAAAATGCATAATAATGACATATAATGTGTATAAAACATGTGAGTATCATCATAAAAGTAGCATGGAACATAAGAAATTATAGATACGTTTGAGACGTATCAGCGTGATGATCGGTACGATGATCATCGTGGTGATAGGCGCGATGATCGTCGGGATAACAATCGCAGTGGTTTTGGGGGAAATCGCGGCAACTACAGGGAGCGACCTCCACGAGTCCCAGAGTTACCGTTTGCCGAATAGCTAAACACTCCCTGTTACATACACGCGTACATCGACCCCAAGGATAACACCAAAAATTCGAGCCATTTGCTTAGGGATTGTCAATAGTTCATCGATATTCAGAAGTTCTACGAAACGGGTAGGGGGAAGCCACAATCCCCGAACCCACCACCGCCACCTCACCATCAAGTTCAGCAAGTTCAAACTCGTGATTCCAATGAAGCTTTTGCCCCACCTCAGGGGAAGATGAGCATGATCCATAAAAATGGTGTTTCAAGAAGAGAGATTAATAAGCTTACACAAGAAATCAACCTCGCAGAAAGCACCATGGCTAATATCCCGAAATACATCGATCGGTCATCACAGAACATCCTGTTTAGCAGAGCCGACCACCCGATGTCTATCCCAAGACCGGGTCATGCAGCCATGGTAGTCGAAGCACATATAGGAGGATTCAGTATGAGCAAAGTGTTCATGGACGGTGGAAGCGGATTGAATCTGATATTCGTAGGCACAGTCAAAAATATGGGCATCACAACCAATATGTTGCAGGAGTCTGATACATGTTTCCATGGCATTGTCCCTAATTTGCCAGCATACCCTCTTGGCAGAATTCCTTGAATGTCATATTCCGGAAACCCGATAATTTTAGGAAAGAAATGATCGAGTTCGAGGTAGTGGATTGGGAATCGTAGTACCACACTATACTCGGGAGACCTGCTTATGCCAAATTCATGGCTATGCCACATTATGCATACCTAAAGCTTAAGATTCCAGGCAACAATGGGACCAATATCATGGTTCATGGAAGTTTCTCTCGATCGGATAATTGTGATCGAGAGTTTCAGAAGATTGTTGCTAAGTTCGGGATAAAGCAAGAAGTTAAAACTATCGACTTCCCTTCCAAGCAGTTGGAGGATGACAATGCCAAGAAGGCGAACAAACAACCGAACGATCCTGCAACGGTAGTACCAACTATTACACGTTCGGCAGTAGATGACAAAGCCTCTGTCGAAGGTGCTAATTCTTTGGCGGTAATCACGAGTGCTCCTAAGGAAGCCATCGGCACCATACCAAACATCATCGGCACCTCGGGCGTAAACCAAGAGAAGAAGGACCCTCCTCTTACTTAAGAAGACGAGCGGCGACATACATCTTTATCTTCATAGAATTTTATTTTCAATAAAGGTTTCTTAAGCCATAGCAGTATTAGCTTATCTTATCATCATAGACTTATTAATAAAGGTTCAAGTTTCGTTTATACGAGCATTTAGTTGATTCAAGACACTCGAACAATTATTTTTCAAGTTTATTTCGCATAATACCGTGAACATCGACTTCAAAATATAAGTACATAAAGTGAACCCGATAAAAAAGATCGGGGGTCGCCTGTACTGATTATACCCAAAAATTATCACCCAGGCCTCAAGAAAAGTATGAGTGATGCAATGGATGATAATCAAATGGTCTTACAAAATAACGACATACGATTATCCTTTGCCGAAGCCTCAGGGAACATGCGAGTGTTGCTGATGGCAGGGATAAAATAACTTATGGAAGGCCCATGCCAGTACATCAAACAAGGAGGTACTAAGAGCGACGGAGTCGATAGCGGGTATAGTTTCCTCGATTTACTCGGGAGCTGCCGCCAAAAACATACATCATCGGTTGTAGCAAAGTTGCGATTACTACGGGTTCATTGAACCCGCAACATGAGATGATCACTCAAAGAATTTGTCGCTGATACCTTTCATAAAGGAGCATCACAATACCGATGCCCCAAAAAGACTAAGAGCATCGAGATTTGTATCTTAGTCAACAAATACGTCAAAAAAAATTGCCACCCGCATTTGAAGATAAATTTGTGAGGTATCGATATTTTGTCAAAAGTGGAAAGTATGTCATCTCCAGCAAATCATTCATCCTTCAAAAAAAATTCAAGACTGGGTAAGCAAAGTTACATCATACACATGAATAAGCTTGTACCTAATACATCCGAATATTCGGGTGCAAGAAATTGTACGAAGCATATATAAGTTATAATTACAACAGGAGTACAATGACATCAAAATTATTCTCGTGGAATTCCTACTGGGTCATCTACTTCCGTGCTATCATCCAGCCCATCAATTACAATAGAGGCAGGGATCTTTACAACAGGGTAAAATTGGCTTATGTCGCCATCAGCATTTGCATGCAGTTGCCATCAAATCTAATGAAGGATGTTGCGACAACATGAAAGTAAAAGCTGATTCGGCTCCTGCGAGAAGTTGATTGTGAACCAACTCACGCACCTTTTTAGCATTCTTGAAGTTTACTATCAAGGCCAAAAACGATGGAGGAACTCGATTGAGGGGAAACATGATTTTCCAGATCATCTTCAGACACGCATGGCACTTGTCGAAGAATCGATGCACTTGTTGCACTCGATCCTGGAACTTTGCAATAGTGGCAGCCTTCAACTTGTCCATCCAGGTGGCTTCATTGAATTGCGAGAATTTGGTCAAAGCATCTACACGTTCATGCACTCTCTTGTTTTCTTCCGATAAATTCAGAGCTATGACTGGCAAAGGCAATGATGTAAAAACCAGAGGAATTAGCACAGTAATCGAAGGAAACAAAGGTGTACCAGGCACTTACAGTTCAGGCTTTCCATAGCTTTTTGCAGCTCGCTTAGTGCATATCACTATGCATCAATGGCTAGTCCGCCCTTCTTCTTTATAATAGAGGCCATGGCATGGATACCACACATGTCTCTTTCCATTTGAAGAATTCAGGTCTTCATAAAAGGTACCGGAGGACGTCAGCCTCCCTGATTAAAGAGATACCGGTGTCACCGGTTACGTTGTACCCAGAAACCTGTAACCTCTTAAGATCAAGGAATATAAAGATCTGAAGGGGAAATAGTTCTTGTGTTCTTCTTCTTCTACCTCTGGCCAAGGCCAAGTTCTTAGGAAATCCATCCGGAATCCATCCCAACCTTACCAAAAACCCTCACCCGAATCCTCTAGCGCACATTCGGCCCCAACTTAAGCCATCCCATGGCATCTGTCTGTTCACCACGATGACAGTTGGTGCCCATCGTGGGGCCAGTAGCTGCGCTTGCTGGAGTTCATATTCGGGCGGGCCTCCTCACCGTCGACGGCGAGCGTGTCGTCACCGTGCTCATCGAACGCGTCCTCGCCATGGACTTCGTCAACGACAACACGGGCTGCTTCGCCAATGGAGGTAAGTTCCCCAAGAACGGCCGCGTCATCGAGTTCGGGAGCCTCCGCGTCTACTACGGCACTGTCCCCGAGCGCCAGTGCCTTTCGCCGGTGCTTGTGGCTCCAGACCCGCCAAGGTCTGCGCTTCGCAGCGGCCACGCCGCCGGCAGCGTTGAGGTGCTGGTGGTTGGCGCGGGTGACGCCGGCAAAGGAGCTGCAGCGGAAGGCGCAGGACCGACGAAGTCCACGCGCACGGCCAAGCCGCCAACCGAGCGCAACTAGGAGGCTGCGGGTGCATCTACAGCGCCACCGGAGACTCCTCTCCAAGCGGCCATGAACGTGCTGGCGACGCCCCTGGCGCAGAACATCGACCCGGCAGCGGCTCAGGCGGAGATGGAGGCGCAACAACAGAAGGTGCTCTCCGCAGGCGCGGACATCATCCGGGCGCAGCACGAGCTGAACCTAACCCTACGTGAGTACAACGCTGCCCATGGCTTTGCTTCTGTTAGCGCTCAGGCTGCCAGGATACCGGAAAACCAGCTTAGAGCTCGCAACCTAGATCATGATCTGCGTAAGGAAGTTCTTGCCGGGAAGAGTACCTCTCTATCTTTGAGCATGGTAGAGAAACCTAAGTACAGTAGCCCGGATAAAACCATAAAAGCTGCTAGGGCTGCAGTAGAGCTGTGTGAATCTGTTATCACCAGAATTTGACCGGATCAGAGGTGGGCCGCGATTGGAGATGGGCTTGAAGAATATACATAGAAGGAATACATGAATCGGCCTTGTATACCAAGTTCGGGCTAAATTGCCCGTGTATCTGTATTATAGTAGATCGCATCTTAATTTAGAAGTTAGAGTTTAACCCGTGCACGGTTAGGTGCACGCCTGAATTAGAAAGTCCCCCGGACTATAAATATGTATCTAGGGTTTATGGAATAAACAACAATCACGTTCACCACAAACCAATCTCGGCGCATCGCCAACTCCCCCGTCTCGAGATGCGATCTAGGCAACACACGTTTATTCGCCGTTCATGCGTTGCTCGTACTGAAGCCTTTCTGATGGCGAGCAACGTAGTTATCGTAAATGTCTTAGGGTTAGCATTGTTCATCATATCATATGCTATCGTCGTGCAACCCTTAGGCATCTAGCCGCCCTTACACCTATCCTGGGTGTAAGGGTGGCACCCCGCTTGATCATCGTTTAGTAGATCCGATCCGTTATGATTGCTCCTTGTTCTTCAAGGATTAGTTTAATATCTGCATTGTTAGGCCTTACAAACGGGTCAAAGGATCCAGTGGCGCGTAGGGTGTAGTTTGCTAGCCCTAGACAGGATGTTCCGAGGATCAACTTCGTGTTGGTTTTTAGGCCTTGTCTAGGGTCGGTTTACGATCACCGTGCGTGGCCGCCAGGCTCGATCACGAGTAGGACGTTCCGATTATGCGGTGAAAACCCCAGATCGTAGTAGGTCGTTTCAGCTTTATCTTGATCAAGCAGGACCACCATCCGATCGTACACCTCGTACGTATCATGGGTGGATCGGCTCTTTGAGCCGATTCACAGGACAACCTCGAGAGCCGATCGAGGCTCGTATTTAACGTTTACGTGTATGCCATGCAGGAAACTAAGCGATGCATCATCCAACACCTTCCCCGACCAGGTATAGGTCGGTGGCACGCCCTTGCATCAGCATCGGACGTGCGTGCAGAAGGCTTTGCGGGCCGTCGCTCGGAGGGACCAGGGCCAGCCGCAGTCCTGAGAGATTCCCGGCTCTACGGTGTTGCCCCTCGCTGCCCGCCGGTGGATCTACCAGTGGCATGTGCAAAACACAAGGACCTCCAGCTCTGTGTCAGAGGAGTTCTATTTCTAAGCCGTTGTGTGATCATCTGCAATATCGACTTTCAACGGAGGAGGGGTGATCGGCTCTGGCTGGCTCTGCATGGTAGTTCTCTCGTACATGATCGAGCCCAGGTCCATTTGTCCGAGTTGCGTGTCCTCGTCTCCGTTTCGCCTTGATCGAGACTCGGGGGCAGCTGGCCTGGGTGGATGCTCTGTTTTTGAAAGCCGATTGGGTGGCCTTCGGCTAGTCCTGCGTCGCGATTTTCGTCAAGGGTGGTGATCCAGCAGAACTCAAACTCATTGGTCGAAAAGATGAAGGATAGATCATGAGGGCTTGATGCGCTGGCATCGGCTTATTGAGTTTTGACCAAGTTTGCGATCACCCCGTGGTCGAAGAGATGAAGGACGGATTATGAGAGACCGATGCGTTGCCATCGGTTCATTGAGCATTGGCTAAGTGATGATCGGCTAAATTAGCATGAAGGAAATCGGCAAAATCAAATTGGGAGAAATTCTTCATTGATAAACAAGATTTCTTACAAAGAAAGAGCCGATTGCTCAAGGAAGGAAGAACAAAAGAAGGGTCTGTTGACCAATCCGCTACTACTAGGCCTACACTAGTAGATCCTATCTACGGGCCGTCGCTGCCCTTCGTCGTCGTCCTCGGAGCTCTCATCGGCACTACTGCCGGTGGGCTCCTCGTCGCCGCTCCCGTAGCCCTCTACGGGAGCTTCATCCTCCTCGTCATCATCGCCGTCGTCGTCGTCCCACCACATGCGGAGGCGTTTCGCCGGCGGGTAGCCCTCGAGGGAGTCGTCGTCGTCTTCCTCCTCCTCTTCTTCGAAGAGGGGCAGCCGTCCCAGGGGAACAAGTTATCCTCGCTTTCGATTCCAGCTTCCCCATCGCCGAGGAACTCGGAGATCTTCATCCCCGCTGGTCAAGGACTTGTCGTCCTCGGACCAGACGGAGGAGGCGTGGTCCTCCTGGTCCCATTCTTCTGGTGCGCGTATGTCCTCCGGCATCTCGCGGGAGGAGGAAGACCAATTGGAAAGACCGGAAGAGGAAGAGGAGGAAGAAGACATGGTGGCGCAGGAGGGTTTTTTGGGTGCTAATGCGAGGAGGATGAGGGAGAAGCAAGCTGTTTGGAACGGTTAAATAAAAGGGGATATAGTGGAGATTCAATGCCACAGCAGTTTCCGAGGAAGTGGTGCCCAACAGAAAAAATTTCGCAGGCCACGCAGAGAAGTGGAAGAGGCAAGGCATCGTGATGAAGGATATCGCGGCGGTTCAGCTTCGCCACGACATGACCCGACGAAGGAAAAGCGTAATGATTTTGGAAATGTCATTTCCAAAACCAGGGGGCATGTGTTATCACCAGAATTTGACCGGATCAGAGGTGGGCCGCGATTGGAGATGGGCTTGAAGAATATACATAGAAGGAATACATGAATCGGCCTTGTATACCAAGTTCGGGCTAAATTGCCCGTGTATCTGTATTATAGTAGATCACATCTTAATTTAGAAGTTAGAGTTTAACCCGTGCACGGTTAGGTGCACGCCTGAATTAGAAAGTCCCCCGGACTATAAATATGTATCTAGGGTTTATGGAATAAACAACAATCACGTTCACCACAAACCAATCTCGGCGCATCGCCAACTCCCCGTCTCGAGGGTTTCTTCCGGTAAGCACCA
This sequence comes from Lolium rigidum, assembly GCF_022539505.1. Taxonomy (NCBI): domain Eukaryota; kingdom Viridiplantae; phylum Streptophyta; class Magnoliopsida; order Poales; family Poaceae; genus Lolium; species Lolium rigidum. The sequence goes on along the minus strand of NC_061510.1, from coordinate 132,427,313 downwards.
TGCTGCCTAGATCGCATCTTGCGATCTAGGCAAGCACACGTTTATTCGCCGTTCATGCGTTGCTCGTACTGAAGCCTTTTTGATGGCGAGCAACGTAGTTATCGTAGATGTCTTAGGGTTAGCATTGTTCATCATATCATATGCTATCGTCGTGCAACCCTTAGGCATCTAGCCGCCCTTACACCTATCCTGGGTGTAAGGGCGGCACCCCACTTGATCATCGTTTAGTAGATCCGATCCGTTATGATTGCTCCTTGTTCTTCAAGGATTAGTTTAATATCTGCATTGTTAGGCCTTACAAACGGGTCAAAGGATCCAAGGGCGCGTAGGGTGTAGTTTGCTAGCCCTAGACAGTGATGTTCCGAGGATCAACTTCGTGTTGGTTTTTAGGCCTTGTCTAGGGTCGGTTTACGATCACCGTGCGTGGCCGCCGTGCTCGATCACGAGTAGGATGTTCCGATTATGCGGTGAAAACCCCGGATCGTAGTAGGTCGTTTCAGCTTTATCTTGATCAAGCAGGACCACCATCCGATCGTACACCTCGTACGTATCATGGGTGGATCGGCTCTTTGAGCCGATTCACGAGACAACCTCGAGAGCCGATCGAGGCTCGTATTTAACGTTTACGTGTATGCCATGCAGGAAACTAAGCGAGGCATCATCCAACACCTTCCCGACCGGTATAGGTCGGGTGGCACGCCCTTGCATCAGCATCGGACGTGCGTGCAGAAGGCTTTGCGGGCCGTCGCTCGGAGGGACCAGGGCCAGCCGCAGTCCTGGGAGATTCCCGGATCTACGGTGTTGCCCGTCGCTGCCCGCCGGTGGGTTTCTGACCGCAACAGAATCGCTTACCGGAGATGCCTTAGCTAAACAACAGGATCGTGTTAGGGAGTTGCTTGACATGATAGAGGCACAAAATGCTGAGCAGCTTGCTAGGGTAAACAAAGCTGCGGCTTCAAAATCTGTACGTTCTACAAAGAATGCCGGAAGCAAGTCCCATGGGCATGCATCGTCCCCCCATCCGAACAAAAGGAAAGAAAAAGAAGTGAATGCGCAACAAATGACTGTGTATGATCCGGTACTTGCTGGAAAACAACAAGCCGGGCGACACGAGGCCGGTAGAAAAAGCCAAGGCGCAGGTCGCGGTTATGCCGGAAAGGGCTATGCCGGAAATGATTACGCCGCTAGAGAAGAAAGCAGGCAAAATTATCGTGCACCAAGAGCAGAGTACTTGGAGGAAGAAATGCCTCCGCCAAGGTACCGGCAGGCAAGGGCCACGGTACCGGAACGTTACGATGAAGCTGATTCAGGAATTGAAAGAGTTGCAGCCTACCGGAACCCTTTAGGGACACGGTTAGGAGAAAGATGCCTACCAGACCGGGATGCGAGGCACAGGCTGGATAGGATGTACTTATCTGAAATGGTTGAGGCAGAAGGTCCTCCGGGCCCAAAATGCTTTGGCCCACGGATCATGAAAGAGGAACCACCGGTTCGCAACTTCACGCTGCCCCGTGACACAAAAACGTATGATGGCACCACTAAGCCGGAAGACTGGCTTGCGGATTACGTGACCGCAGTTTATGTTGCCGGTGGCGGAGGAAGCGTTACCGGTGGAGGAAACCGGCGCTAGGCCGTGAGAATCGTACCATCTTTCCTGGTAGGACCGGCACGCATCTGGCTTAACAACTTGCCGGCAGGAAGCATAAATGGCTGGCTGGACTTTGAGAAAGCTTTCGTGAGCAACTTCAGCAGTACTTACCGGAGGCCAAACAGGCCGCAGCAGCTCGCCTTGTGCGTGCAGCGTCAGCATGAAACTGATCGGGATTATCTGACCCGATGGAACTCCATAAGAAACTCTTGTGAAGGAGTAATCGAGGCACAAGCCATTGCTTGGTTTTGCAATGGGTGCAGAAGAGGATCACCCCTGTGGCAAAAGCTACAGAGAAACATGCCAACAACTATGGCAGAAATGATACGTGTAGCGGATAACTACGCGTTGGGAGACCTAATGCAACCGGCAGTGCAAGCTGAGCCGGAACAAACAAACCAACCTCAGCAGCGCCAAGAGCAGTACCGGGATAACCGGCACAACAAAAGAAGGGAAGACTTTCCGGATAGAAGGTATGGGCAACAAGTAGCCGCGGTGCAGGATAATTCCGGCGCCAGCGGAAGCCAAAGGCAGAAAACCGGATCGCAGCCATGGGCGGGTCCTAAAAAACAATGGGTTGAAAAGAAGCCGTGGGGCGAGAAAAAGAATTGGCAAGAACCTTCAAGATACACCATGGAATCCGCAATGGAACAACCATGCCGGTTTCACACACCGAATCCGGCGAAGCCGGCAAACCATTTGACGAAAGATTGTTCCTGGATCAAGTACCGTATGTTGAAAGGTGCGGCAAAAGATGCGCAAGCACAAGGCTGTACTACGATACTACCACCATCGCAAGACATGTTGCGGCAACAACTACCACCGCCACCACCGCTTACCGGAGCAAATGCTCTACCGGTACAGCCTCAGCCAAACCGACAGCAGCACCAGCAAGTTCATCAGGTGGGAGAAGGCAATGGCCAACCACCTCCACCAGCACCTTTGGGCCAGAACATTTACCAGGATTCGGACGTGTGCTGTGTTGTGTTCGTCACTGAGCCAACAGACAGGCAAAGCCTGCATCGCCGTTCCATGGAGGTAAACATTGTGATGCCGGCAGTACCAAAATACATGCTGTGGTCAGATCAGGAAATCTCCTGGTCGTTCAAAGATCACCCCAAGATAATGCCAAATTCGGGTGGTTACGCTCTTGTTGTAGACCCAATCATGCATGGGCCAACAACTCGAGTTAATTTCAGCAAAGTGTTGATAGACAATGGGAGCAGCATAAACATAATGTACCGGCACACCATGCGCACACTGGGGATAACAGAGAACATGTTACAACCAACTCACACAACGTTCCACGGAATCATTCCGGGGCTGTCCTGTTCCCCCATGGGAAAAGTCCGGGTGGATGTGTCATTCGGAGGACGTGATAATTGCCGGGTGGAGAACGTTCTGTTCGAGGTGGTAGATCTAGACAGTCCTTATCATGCACTGCTGGGGAGACCGACATTGGCGGTGTTTATAGCCTCCACTCATACAGCGTATCTCAAGATGAAGATGCCGGCACCTCGTGGACCCTTAACTGTGGTGGGAAACTACAAAGTCTCACTGGAAACTGCTTCCGCCGGATCGAATCTGGCAGAATCGCTGGTGATCGCAGAGGAAAAAAGAAGGATGCAAACTGCAGTTGCGCTGGCTCAGTCCTCACAATTGAGCTTAGAGGCAATGAGTGGCAACTTGGGCACACCGGCATTCAAACCAACCAAGAAAACAAAGGACATTGTGCTGGACCCGGCTTACCCTGAGCGTACCGTTCGTATCGGTGCCGGCCTGAATGAGGCATAGGAAAGCGCGCTCGTCAACTTCCTCCGTGAGAATCGGAATATGTTTGCCTGGTCTACTGATGACTTGGTAGGTGTTCCGAGGGAGTTGGCTGAGCACTCTTTAAATGTCCGGAAGGATGCGAAGCCGGTAAGACAGCCCTTACGCCGGTTCGCTGAAGACATGAGGAAAATCATTGGAGAAGAAGTAACAAAGCTGTTGGTTGCCGGTTTCATCGTGGAAGTACTGCATACTGAGTGGCTAGTCAATCCAGTGCTAGTCGAGAAGAAAAAAGAGGAGGAACCCAAAGCTCCAAAGGTGTGGCGCATGTGCATCGACTACACCAACCTGAACAAGGCTTGCCCAAAAGATCCTTTCCCTTTACCCCGGATCGATCAAGTGATTGATTCTACTGCTGGTTGTGAGCTACTGTCTTTTCTGGATGCTTATTCCGGTTTCCACCAGATTCCCGTGAAAAAGGAAGATCAAATAAAAACTGCGTTCATTACCCCGCACGGAGCTTATTGCTATGTCACTATGCCTTTCGGTTTGCGCAACGCTGGTGCAACGTACCAGCGCTGTATGCAAAAGTGTTTGTTTGATCAAATCGGGAAAAATGTGCAAGTCTATGTGGATGATGTCGTGATAAAAACTAAAGTAAAAGAAACCTTGATCGATGATCTGCGGCAAACATTTGACAACCTAAGAAGGTTCCGGATGAAACTCAATCCGGCAAAATGCACCTTCGGTGTTCCTGCTGGCAAATTGCTTGGTTTTCTCGTATCAAGCCGGGGAATCAAGGTTAATCCGGTAAAAATCCGGGCCATCGAAAGAATGACTATACCGCAAGATCTCAAGGACGTGCAAAAGTTCACCGGAAGCTTGGCATCGCTAAGACGGTTCATAAGCAGGTTGGGAGAAAAGGCTTTGCCACTCTATGCTTTGATGAAAAAATCTGATACCTTCGTCTGGACCCCTCAGGCAGACGCAACGTTCAAAGAGCTAAAAACGATGCTGGCAACCGCGCCGGTATTGGCTTCACCTCCAGAAAGGGAGCCCATGCTGTTGTACATAGCAGCAGCAAACCGGGTCGTGAGTGTTCTAGTTGTGGTGGCAAGAGAAGAGGAAGGAAAAACCGTGCAAAGACCGGTATACTACCTGAGCGAGGTGCTCTCCCTCTCAAAACAAATATACCCTCACTTCCAGAAAATGACTGATGGCGTGTAACTCACACGTTCGTTGGGAACCCCAAGAGGAAGGTATGATGCGCACAGCAGCAAGTTTTCCCTCAGAAAGAAACCAAGGTTTATCGAACCAGGAGGAGCCAAGAAGCACGTTGAAGGTTGATGGCGGCGGGATGTAGTGCGGCGCAACACCAGGGATTCCGGCGCCAACGTGGAACCCTGCACAACACAACCAAAGTACTTTGCCCCAACGAAATACGGTGAGGTTGTCAATCTCACCGAGCTTGCCGTAACAAAGGATTAGATGTATAGTGTGGATGATGATTGTTTGCGAGAGAACAAGTAAAGAACAAGTATTGCAGCGATTTGTATTTCAGTATAAGAGAATGGACCGGGGTCCACAGTTCACTAGAGGTGTCTCTCCCATAAGATAGCATGTTGGGTGAACAAATTACAATCGAGCAATTGACAAATAGAGAGGGCATAACAATGCACATACATGACATGATGAATATTGTGAGATTTAATTGGGCATTACGACAAAGTACATAGACCGCTATCCAAGATGCATCTATGCCTAAAAAGTCCACCTTCAGAGTTATCATCCGAACCCCTTCCAAGCATTAAGTTGCAAAACAACGGACAATTGCATTAAGTATGGTGCGTAATGTAATCAATAACTACATCCTCGACATAGCATCAATGTTTTATCCCTAGTGGCAACAAGACATCCATAACCTTAGAGGTTTCTGTCACTCCCCGCATTCACGGAGACATGAACCCACTATCGAGCATAAATACTCCCTCTTGGAGTTAAGAGCAAAAACTTGGCCAGCAGCCTCTACTAATAACGGAGAGCATGCAAGATCATAAACAACACATAGGTAATAGATTGATAATCAACATAACATAGTATTCTCTATCCATCGGATCCCGACAAACACAACATATAGAATTACAGTATAGATGATCTTGATCATGTTAGGCAGCTCACAAGATCCGACAATGAAGCACATGAGGAGAAGACAACCATCTAGCTACTCGCTATGGACCCATAGTCCAGGGGTGAACTACTCACTCATCACTCCGAGGCGACCATGGCGGTGAAGAGTCCTCCAGGAGATGAATCCCCTCTCCGGCAGGGTGCCGGAGGCGATCTCCTGAATCCCCCGAGATGGGATTGGCGGCGGCGGCGGCTCGGGAAGGTTTTCCGTATCGTGGCTCTCGTATCGGGGGTTTCGCGACGAAGGCTATTTGTAGGCGGAAGGGCAGGTAAGAGGCGGCACGAGGGCCCACACCACAGGCCGGCGCGGCCGGGGCCTCGGGCCGCGCCGCCTTGGTGTGTCGCCACCTCGTGGCCCCACTTCGACTCTCCCTCGGTCTTCTGGAAGCTTCGTGGCAAAATAGGACCCTGGGCGTTGATTTCGTCCAATTCCGAGAATATTTCTTTACTAGGATTTCTGAAACCAAAAACAGCAGAAAACAAGAATCGGCTCTTCGGCATCTCGTTAATAGGTTAGTGCCGGAAAATGCATAAATACGACATATAATGTGTATAAAACATGTAGATATCATCAATAATGTGGCATGGAACATAAGAAATTATCGATACGTCGGAGACGTATCAATGACCTATGGCGTGTTCATGGCCGCCACAAAGCTCAAGCATTACTTTGAAGAGCACCCAATGAAGGTGGTGAGTGAGGCACCCATTTCGGATATCATGTGCAACAAGGATGCTAGCGGCAGGATTGCCAAATGGGCAATTCAGATATCACCATACGTACCGGTGTACGAAAGAAGAGATGCCATAAAATCACAAGCTTTAGCTGATTTCTTGGTTGATTGGGCGGAAATGCAATACAAACCGCCGGAGCAAAAAATAAAATACTGGAAGATGCACTTTGACGGATGCAAGCTCAAGGAGGGTCTAGGTGCCGGTGTAGTTCTTACTTCACCAAAGGGAGATCATCTCCGGTATGTTCTGCAAGTGCATTTCAGGGCATCAAACAATGTCGCTGAGTACGAGGCTCTGATCCATGGGCTCAAAGTCGCAAAAGAAATCGGTGCACACCGGATCATTTGCTATGGTGATTCGGATCTTGTGGTGCAGCAGTGTTCCGGAGATTGGGACGCAAAAGATGCCAACATGGCCTCATACCGGTTTCACGTGCAAAAGATTGCCGGCTTCTTTGAAGGATGTGAGTTTCACCATGTGCCGCGGGCGGAAAATGAAGCCGCGGATACGCTCTCCAAGTTAGGCTCCTCCCGGCAGGAAATTCCTCCCGGAGTGGTTTGGCTCACCTAAGGATGCCATCAATTAAACCAAGTCCGGAATCGGAGTCAATTTTCGTACCGGAGCCACACGTTGTGCCAATGGACATCGACGAAGGAAACCCGGGGACTGTTCCGGTAAACTTGGGGACTGCAGGATCTAAGTCGGAAGAGGCTATGATGGTGGAAAATATGGAGATAGACGTACCGGTATTTCTGGTCCGGGAAGCACCAACTTGGGTTGAACCTATTAAGGAATTCCTGATCAACGGCACCTTGCCGGTTGACGAAAATGAGTCAAAGGGAATCCAAAGGAGATCCAAAGCTTACACCATCATCAATGGAGAGGTGTACAAGAGAAGTGTTACCGGTATCCTCCAAAGATGTGTGGAACCGAAAGAAGGAAAAGAAATGCTGGTGGAAATTCACCAAGGAGAGTGTGGGCACCATGCTTCATCAAGAGCGCTGGTGGCAAAAGTGTTCCGGCATGGGTTCTACTGGCCCACGTGACGAGGCGTTTCCTCGGCAATGCCCACCATGAGGGGCTTGGGTTTTTAGAGGAAGGCGACGACGGAGGTTCCGGGAGCGAGGCGGTACACGACGTACCCAGGTTCACGTCCCCGCGGTGGAGGATCGCTATGTCCTGCTAGCAATCCACTATATGAATATATATGTACAGGGGGCCGCCATAGGCGGAGTTGTTGGATCTAGTCTAGTTCTAGTTCGTGGGTTGTGATGTCTAGGCGAATCACCTCTATGATGTATGTTTCTGATTGTGTGTGTCCCTAAGGGGTGCCCCTGCCTGGCTTTATGTATCAGCCAAGCTAGGGTTTACAAGAGTCCTAGTAGGATTCATATTGGAGTCTTCTTTCCTTGTAGTCCAAGTTGTGGCGCGTACAGGTCCAGCTTGTCGAGTCCTCGTGCTGGTCCACCTTCATAGTTTGCACCGGGTATGGTAATGTCGAGTATCCGAAGGGTTATGCCCACTTCAGTAGCCCCCGAGTGTCTGGCCGAAGTGAAGCTTCGGGCAGGGACTAAAGTTGTCTTCGCCGAATGTCTTGATCATCTGTTGAATCTTGTGCTTGATGTAGAATCGAAGTTGCTTGTCGTCGGGTGCGCGAAGCGCTCCCGATGGGAGTAGCCCCCGAGTCCATGGGCGGGTGCTTGCAGCCACGCATAGACTCAAGTTGTACTACTCGAAGATCTTGATTGTTGATGCCGATGTCTTCAACTTTATTCTTCTTTGTTGGCGAGGTTGCCATATTTTTTATCGGGTGCGCGACTAGCGCTCCCGATGGGAGTAGCCCCCGAGCTTGTAGATAAATATGAAATAGTTATGCATAGGGTGTAAAAAATGCTAAGTCAAACACCGTAGACTTTTTCAAGTTCCGAGAACTTGATGCCGATGACTCTGGTGATGCCATAGATAGAGGAGTTGATGATTCAGATGATATCCCAGAGGAGCCGATGATTGAGATGATGGCCCTGAGGAGACGATGATTGAGATGATGGCCCTGAGGAGCCGATGATTTAGATGATGGCCCTGAGGAGCCGATGATTTAGATGATGGCCCTGAGGAGCCGATGATTTAGATGATGGCCCTGAGGAGCCGATGATTTAGATGATGGCCCTGAGGAGCCGAAGATTTAGATGATGGCCCAGAGGAGCCGATGATTGGGGTGATGGCCCAGAGGAGCCGATGATTTCATCGGGTGCGCATCCAGCGCTCCCGATGGAAGTAGCCCCCGAGTTTGGGCACTGATGCTTGCAACCGTGAGTAGACTCAAGTCGAGCAACCCGATGTTTACAGTTTTCTTCAGGTGCCGTTGACACATTGTTGTTTATTTCAAGGGGCAAAACGCACCTTGAGCATCGTTGATGCCATTTTTGGTAGGTACATGTATATGCACTTTTACCGTGTCAATGCCGTTGGCAAATTTTGAAGGAGCAAATCTTAATTGCCCGTTTAAGCGTATGTGTATTCGTTGGTCAGCAAATTGTTTGAGTGATTAGCTCGTGTTGCAGGTCTTGCTAAACCCGTTGTATGTGCAACTTTGCTTTCAACCGATGTATGTTTTGACCGTGGGTCGTTTTCAGTACGTGTTTCATGATCCTTGCTATCTCGCGGCACTCTTTGAGGCATCTATAGCAAAGAAAAAGAGCAAGGTCCCCGTTGCTTCATGATCCTTGCTATTTGCGGCACTCTTTGAGGCATCTATAGCAAAGGAAAAGAGCAAGGTCTTCGTTGCTTCATGATCCTTGCTATTTGCGGCACTCTTTGAGGCATCTATAGCAAAGGAAAAGAGCAAGGTCTTCGTTGCTTCATGATCCTTGCTATTTGCGGCACTCTTTGAGGCATCTATAGCAAAGGAAAAGAGCAAGGTCTTCGTTGCTTCATGATCCTTGGTATTTGCGGCACTCTTTGAGGCATCTATAGCAAAGGAAAAGAGCAATGTCCTCGTTGATTACCATCCATTGCAGCACTCGTATTTTCATAGGCTTTTAGATGATAACTTCAGGTATAAGAGGTCTTCATTTCCTCTTGAATTCCAATACACCAGCGCTCCCGATGGGAGTAATAATTCCAGCACACCGGCGCTCCCGATGGGAGTAATAGTCTTCATATCTTCTTGAATTTCAGATACACCGGCGCTCCCAATGGGAGTAATAGTCTTCATATCTTCTTGAATTTCAGATACACCGGCGCTCCCGATGGGGGTAATAATTCCAGCACACCGGCGCTCCCGATGGGAGTAATAGTCTTCATATCTTCTTGAATTTCGAAACACCGGCGCTCCCGATGGGAGTAACCGCAATAGCTCGAAGATATTCCAGGAGCCCCCGAGTAATTCCAGCGCTCCCGATGGGATCGCATCAGGTCGATATTAAATAAGATGATATCCATTGAATATTCCAGATGATAAATCCACCAAGCCGAGAGTGCATCGGGAGGAGATATATCCAGAGACGAAGAAGATATGTCCATCGAGTAATCATAGATGATGGAGAAAATTAATCCACTGATTCGGGGAAAATAAATCCACCGAGTAATCGAGAGTACTGGAGGTAAAGATGTAATGGCGCCTCCCCAATCATCGGGTGTGGCGAAAGAAAGAGGAACACTTAGTTCTGCAGGCGCAGTCGAAATAGTTGCGCCATCCAAGATAATTCATGCCGGCGGGTGCAGCCAAAATAATCCCGCGGCCAGAGATAGTCCATGCGGCAGGCGCAGCCGAAATAATTTCGCGGCCAGAGATAGTCCATGCGGCAGGCGCAGCCGAAATAATTCCGTGGCCAGAGATAGTCCATGCGGCAGGCGCAGCCGCAATAATTCCGCAGCAAGAGTAGTCCACGCGGCGCCTAGCGGACGTGGCCGATGAAGAGGACGCGGTTGACATAGCTGATCCGCTGCGGGTGAGCATCCGAATATATCGGGTCCGTAAAGTCGGGTCCTTGGCAAGCGAGCCCCCGAGTAAGAAGAGTGCGCGATGGCGGGCGCGGTCAGCCGAGCAGGGCAGTCGACGGGCGAGCTCCCGAATATATCAAGTCCGTGATACAACGAGCGAGCCCCGAGCGTGGCGACTATGCGCGGTGAAGCAATCAAAACTTGTTCCGATCTGCAGTCATATTACAGCGCAAAAAACTGTGCACAAATAATAGTACGAACCAAAAAATAATTGGAAGTATATCACCTGATATTTCTGTATCGGATGGTGAGCCGCGTGTGGCCGGAAGAAGTCAACGAAGAAACTTCCGGTGTAATCCGTGACGAAGTAGTCAGAAACGGTGGATTTAGTTATCCGTAGGTAGTGTCTTTCAATTTCCATAGCACTTAATCTTAGCCTGCCATGGGTATGGATTCCTTCCGTAGGTATTTCCGCTCGGGGCTGTCGCTATATACCAAACAAGTTCTGTCTGCCTTAATTTCCTTTCCTTGAATCTTGGAACTAGCCCTGGGATGGACGGACGCCTGACTTGATCCCGATCTGTCGCTTCGAACATCTGCTTCTCGTCTCCATGTTGGATTCCCGAGTGCATCAGCCGAAGTTTGCTTTTCTTTTTCTTCTCCGTAGGTGGCCGCTATCGTGTCTTATCGCTGATCGTAATAGACTGGTAGATGCTGCTTTTCTCGGCGGATACGACCGTATACCACTGCTTGTAGATGATGAACTTGAGCGCTTCGAAGTGTATGCCCTAGATGTAATCTCGGCATTTGTTGATGATGACGGATCCCGCCCGGATGACGAAATCCAGCCGACGCTTTCCCACAGACGGCACCAATTGACGAGGCGGTTCCTCGGCAATGCCCACCATGAGGGGCTTGGGTTTTTAGAGGAAGGCGACGACGGAGGTTCCGGGAGCGAGGCGGTACACGACGTACCCAGGTTCACGTCCCCGCGGTGGAGGATCGCTACGTCCTGCTAGCAATCCACTATATGAATATATATGTACAGGGGGCCGCCATAGGCGGAGTTGTTGGATCTAGTCTAGTTCTAGTTCGCGGGTTGCGATGTCTAGGCGAATCACCTCTATGATGTATCTTTCTGATTGTGTGTGTCCCTAAGGGGTGCCCCTGCCTGGCTTTATGTATCAGCCAAGCTAGGGTTTACAAGAGTCCTAGTAGGATTCATATTGGAGTCTTCTTTCCTTGTAGTCCAAGTTGAGGCGCGTACAGGTCCAGCTTGTCGAGTCCTCGTGCCGGTCCACCTTCATAGTTTGCACCGGGTATGGTAATGTCGAGTATCCGAAGGGTTATGCCCACGTCACCACGGCACTGGAAAATGCTGAGGATTTGGTGCGGAAATGCAATGGGTGCCAGCGGCAAGCCAAGCAAAATCATACCCCAGCATTCGGTTTAAAAACTATACCATTAACTTGGTCGTTCGCTGTTTGGTGCCTTGACATGGTTGGCCCACTCAAAACTGCAAGGAGCAGCATGACTCGCGTCCTAGTGATGGTGGATAAGTTTACTAAGTGGCTTGAGGTGAAACCTATCGCAAAATGTGATGGGCATACGGCGGTGAAATTCTTGAAAGATGTCATCTTGTGGTATGGCTACCCGCATAGCATTATCACTGACAATGGAACAAACTTTGCTCAAGGAGAGTTCAAAAGGTTCTGTGAGGATAACAACATCCGGTTGGATTTGTGCTCAGTCGCACACCCGCAAGGCAATGGCCAAGCGGAAAGAACCAATGCTTTGGTGCTTTCCGGTATCAAACCAAGGCTCATTGAACCGCTTGAAAAGACACCGGGATGTTGGCTCGATGAGCTACCATCGGTACTGTGGAGCATAAGAACGACTCCAAATCGGTCTACCGGATACACTCCATTCTTCATGGTTTACGGGGCAGAAGCCGTGATACCAACCGATATCATACATTATTCACCAAGGGTTCAACAATATACCGAAGAAGATGTAAAAGAGGCCCGAAGAAATGATGTGGACTTGCTAGAAGAAGCAAGGGAGCTGGCTTTGGCAAGAACAGCCATATACCAGCAGAACCTCAGACGCTATCATAGCCGGAAGGTTAAACCAAGAGTGTTCCGGGAAGGGGACCTGGTGCTACGCCTAGTGCAGCGCACTGAGGGGCGCCACAAACTCTCACCTCCGTGGGAAGGACCTTTCATTGTGAGCAAGGCTCTACACAATGATGCCTACTACTTGATCGATGCATAGGAATCAAAGAAGGGAAAGGCGGACAGTTCAGGAGAGGAAACTAACCGTCCATGGAACTGTGGTGACCCTGCATACCACTGCATGTTGTAGTATGCTAGTCATTGATATAACATTCACGGAGTACCATTCCGCAAATATTACATCCCTCAGAGTAGTACAACAGAACATAGCAGGTCCATAACTCATTCATTTATTATTACAAGCATAATGAACATATCATCTCGGAGCTCCTCTTGGGTCCTAAGAGGAATACTCCTGGGTTCGAGGCGAACCCAACTTAACTTACAATATAGAAGTTTAACTAGGTTATACATTATTCCATCGAGCAGCTAAGTACTAAGAGTTCGCACTGCTCGGATACTACTACTACTCGGTGATTCTAGACTTGATCTCCTCCGGAAGCCTCCCGGATTCCGTAGACTATAAGGTAGTCTACGCCTTCAACACCTCCAGAGAGGTCTGGTTCTTCATAGCCGATGATATCGGCTCCTTCAGGGTTGTCGTTGTCCTCCTCCAAGTGGTTCAGACAATCTAAGCAGGGGATTTAAGAGTGGTATGAGTACGAGCGTACTCAACAAGTTCATTATAGAAAAGAGGTGTTTAATGCACTAACTACGATACTAGACCAGAAAGTCTAATACCAATGCAAGTTTTGATAAACATTTCTTCAAGAGGTTGCTTTTATTCCAAAGAGCTATGTCCGTCAGCCTTCACCGGTTTACTAGAACTTGATGGAGTTCCTTTCCGGCCGCGTTCGCAGTTCCAAATCCCGGAACAGGGAGTGACAGGTCACGGTTCTTTACACTCTGCAGAGGTGTGTTGCTTTACCCATAAGAGATCTTAACCTTGGTGCCAACCGGGCAGCTTTCCCGTCCACACTTCCTATGGTGTGAGGCCCGGTATAAGGTCTAGCCAATCATGTTCCTACGCTACCTCGAACACCCACCCTTTGTTGCATGCCCCGACCCTGGGTCCACGCCGGTCCCATTATTCCCGTAGATTTCAGGGTGGACCCCGACCACGACGTCAATGCAGGGCTCTACCATACATTCCTACGCCGGTAGCTGCAACCCATCATAGACCGCAATACCGTGGGGACTTAAGGCTTCCCCAGCCTACCGCTTGTTCTTCGGGCGGCAAGTGTCTACGGACAATGCCGTGGGGACTTAAGGCTTCCCCAGCCTACCGCTCTCCCCCGACAGATACAATTGTCTACGGTAAAGCGCATCCGTTGATGAACAAGAGGTGGAAACACTTTTGGCTACTCCGTCCCACTCCGGATCTTATGGTTAACACGGGTATTACGGCACAAGAATCACTGGACGACATTTGTTGTTTAATCCTAGATGGATATAAACCCTTGCAATGGAACCTCCACCATATCCACACAATCCATGGTTCCATTGCCCACCACATAGTCATATTCATAGTTATCAAAGTAGTGGTTTTGGTTTTTATGCAATAGTGATAATCATAGTACTTTGCAAGTAATTTGATAAAGATACTCAAATGGTATGAGCAAGCGATGAACTTGCCTAAACACTGCAAAGTTTTGCAGTTGGATGGTGTGGACTGACCCTTGTCCTCTGGTTCTGAAAAATAGCATCATTGTCCGATAAGGGCAATGGTTAAAAAAGCAATTATGCATGATTCCAGTTTTAGGGTTTGTTCCCCCCTTCCGATGACATTATTATTTCATGTAAGAGGTTAATACTAAGATTGATTTGGAGATACTCTATTTAAAGTAAAATTACAACCTTGAAATGTTGTCAAGGTGTTTTTAAAGTCCAAAGACATTTTTGGACTTATTTTCATTATTGAAAATATAATGTGTGATTTAAATGATTATTTCAATCATCAAATTAAGATTTATTCTTAGTTGTCTTCAAAAATTCTCTTTGATATTTTATTTAGATAGAGAATTTTATGCTGATCAATTTTCATATTTTTAATTATTTTTTTAGAGCTTTGAATCATTTTCTATTAATTTTCAAAGTTTCTGGTTTATTTGAAAAGGTGAAATGTCATATTTACCCCTGGGCCCACCTGTCAGGGTGGCCCAGTGGGTTAACCCTAACCCGAGCCGCCCTTGGGCTCGGTCGGCCCACTCGCCCCTTTCTTCCTCGCGCAGAACCCTAATCCCCCTTGTCCTCTCGCGACTTTGCGGTCGCCTCGCCGCCGCCGCATCAATCCGACCGCCACCGGCCCTCCCCGCTGGCGAGGTCGGTGCCAATCGAGCCTCCGCTCGACGGCGCACCTTTGGGTCCGCGTCGATTTGGCTTTCGCCGCCGTTCCTGCTCGCCCCCAACCCTGCTGCGCCTCAATCGCCTGGATCCGTGAAGATCCGCCGTTCACCGGCGTCCCTGGCGCCGCCGTGATGAAGCTGGCGTTGTGGCGAGGTGGTGGCCTGGCCCGGCTTGGCCTGGCGCCGCCGTTAGCCCGGCGTGTGCCGCCGTGCCGCCAAGGTTGCGCGTCTCTGCTTCGCCTGTAAGTGGCTCCCTCTCTTTCTTCTTCCTCTACTCCGCCTCCTAGCTGAGCTACGGCTGTCTCATTGCTGCTGCCTACATGTGCCATT
>NC_061510.1:132202906-132412082 GCF_022539505.1 Lolium rigidum | reverse complement strand
CGCCCTCCGCGTTGCTTGCTCCTGGTACCCGGAGCTGAACCTGGATGCCCTCACCAGAGTGCGCGAAGGCGCGGAAACCGATCTGGACCCGATTCTCACCGCTAAGCGGTAGGATCGCGCGTACCACATCGCGGAGTACGCCGATGTGCGCACCTTCATCCCTCCCCCTCCTGACGTCCAAGATTATCTCGACGAGGAGGAGGATGAAGCCGAGGAGGAGCCTCTGGGCGACGCTGGTGCTGGCGACGCCCCTCCTGAAGCCCCCGCTGCCTGATTACCTGCCTGAAGATTTACCTGTGTCATGTTGTTTGGTCCTGCGTGTCTTAAAACAATGTCCTGTTAAATTCTACCCCGGTATGCCGGGGTTTAAGATGTAAAACTTAAAGTCCGCTTTTGGTTGCTGCACAACATGTTATGCCGGTAAGTTATACCGGTAGTTAATTATCTTAAGTTTGTCTTAGCATATTTGCTTTTGGTTTTGCTTTTATCCTGCACTGCAAAGATTTCCAAATTGTTTCCGCATCCAATTCGATGCACACTTGGTTCTTTTGCCTTGGCTCTGCCTGCCTTCTCTAGGCATTCTTTGGCGTATGAGCACAAGGTTCTTTCACCAAACAAGCATTTTCTTGAACTTAGAAATAACTTCGAAATTTTGTAAAAAACCGGTTTAACCGGAGTTAGTTAAATTTTCCGGATTGTTCTTTCCTCGCTCTCCCTCTTCGCAGTTCATGTGCTTATCTCCTACCGGTTTATCTTGCTTGCCATGAAGCCGGGTTGCGGACAGCAGCAAAGTCGAAGACTCCGGTAGGATTTAGCACACTACTAAACCGGAAAGAAAAAACGTTCAATAAGCAACCGTAGAACTGAAAAATAAACAAGTTACATGCGACTTAAATTGGGGTAGTCCCCGAGATTCATTCAAGGTTCCGTCATCTTTTATTCATAGCATGTAAGGTACAAAAAGGAACTTCTTACACCACAGCTTCAAGAGTAGAAAGGACGCAACAGAGCTACATTCCATGGACGCTTGCTCTCCTCTCCGGACTTGTCCGCCTTTCCTTTTTTCCACTCATGTGCATCGATCAAGTAATATGCATCATTGTGAAGCACTTTGCTTACAATGAAGGGACCTTCCCATGGTGGTAAGAGCTTATGCCGGCCTTCGCATGCGCTGCACTAGGCGTAGCACCAGATCTCCTTCCCGGAAAACTCTCGGGTTAACCTTCCGGCTATGATAGCGTCTGAGGTTTTGCTGGTAAATGGCTGTTCTTGCCAAAGCCAGCTCTCTTGCTTCTTCTAGCAAGTCCACATCATTTTCTCTGGCCTCTTTGACCTCTTGCTCAGTGTAGAGCTGTACCCTTGGTGAATCATGAATGATGTCGGTTGGTATGACCGCCTCTGCTCCATAAACCATGAAGAACGGAGTGTATCCGGTAGACCGGTTTGGAGTCGTTCTTATACTCCACAGTACTGATGGCAGCTCATCGAGCCAACATCCCGGTGATTTTTCCACCGCATCAATGAGTCTTGGTTTGATACCGGAAAGTACCAAAGCGTTCATTCTTTCCACTTGGCCATTGCCTTGTGGGTGTGCCACTGAGCATAAATCCAACCGGATGTTGTTGTCCTCACAGAACCTTTTGAACTCACCTTGAGCAAAGTTGGTTCCATTGTCAGTGATGATGCTGTGCGGGTATCCATACCGCAAAATGACATCTTTCAAGAACTTCACCGCTGTGCGCCCATCACATTTTGCGATAGGTTTCACTTCTAGCCATTTGGTGAATTTATCCACCATAACCAAGATGTGAGTCATGCTGCTCCTCGCAGTTTTGAATGGGCCAACCATATCGAGGCACCAAACGGCGAACGGCCATGTTAATGGTATTGTCTTTAAACCGGACGCTGGGGTATGATTTTGCTTGGCGTACCTCTGGCACCCGTTGCATTTTCTTACCAAATCCTCAGCGTTTTCCAAAGCAGTGGGCCAATAAAACCCATGTCGGAATACTTTTGCTACCAGCGCCCTTGATGAAGCATGATGCCCACACTCTCCTTGGTGAATTTCCTCAAGCATTTCTTTCCCTTCTTCCGGTTCCACACATCTTTGAAGGACACCGGTAACGCTTCTCTTGTATACCTCACCATTGATGAATGTATATGCTTTGGACCTTCTTTGTATTCTCCTTGATTCATTTTCATCATCCGGCAAGGTGCCGTTGATCAGGAATCCCTTAATAGGTTTAACCCACGACGGTGTCTCTCGAACCAAAAACACCGGTGCATCTATCTCCATGCTATCTACCAAGCATTGTTTCTTCCGGTATGGGTACAGCAGTCCCCGAGCTTACCGGAGCAGTGCCCGAGCTTGCCGGAGCAGTCCCCGGGTTCCCTTCATCGATGTCCATGGGTACTGCATGCGATTCCGGTACGAAAATCGATTCCGATTCCGGGCTTGGTTTGATCGATGGTGTTCTTAAGTGAGCTAAAGCTATTCCGGGAGGAATTTCTTGCCTAGATGAGCCCAGCTTGGACAAAGCATCTGCGGCTTCATTTTCTGCGTGCGGCACATGGTGAAACTCACACCCTTCGAAGAATCCGGCAATCTTTTGCACGTGAAACCGGTACGAGGCCATGTTGGCATCCTTCGCATCCCAATCCCCGGAACACTGCTGTACCACAAGATCTGAATCTCCATAGCAAATGATCCGGTGCGCACCGATTTCTTTTGCGACTTTAAGCCCGTGGATCAAAGCCTTATATTCAGCGACATTATTTGATGCCCTGAAATGCACTTGCAAAACATACCGGAGGTGATCCCCTTTTGGCGAGGTAAGCACCACACCAGCACCTATGCCCTCTTTGAGTTTGGATCCATCAAAGTGCATTTTCCAAGACTTCTATCCTCCGATCCGGCTGTTTGTATTGCATCTCCGCCCAATCGACGAGGAAGTCAGCCAAAGCCTGTGATTTATGGCATCTCTTCTTTCATATGCCGGCACATATGGTGATATCTGGATTGCCCACTTTGCAATCCTTCCACTAGCGTCCTTGTTGCACATGATATCGGAGATTGGTGCTTCACTTACCACTTTCATGGGGTGCTCCTCAAAGTAATGCTTGAGTTTGGTGGCGGCCATGTACACGCCATAAGTCATTTTTGGAAGTGAGGGTAGTTTTGTTTTGAGAGGGAGAGCACCTCGCTCAGGTAGTATACCGGCCTCTGGACGATTTTTCCTTCCTCTTCTCTTTCAACCACAACCACTACGCTCACAACCCGGTTTGTTGCCGCTATGTATAATAGCATAGGCTCTCTTTCTAGAGGTGAAGCCAAGTATAGGTGCTGTGGCTAGCATTGTTTTTAGCTCTTTAAACGCTGCGTCCGCTCGAGGGGTCCGGACGAACGTGTCGATTTTTTCATGAGAGCATAGAGTGGCAGAGCTTTTTCTCCCAACCTGCTTATGAACCGGCATAGCGATGCCAAGCTACCGGTAAATTTTTGCACATCTTTTAGTTCTCGTGGGATAGTCATTCTTTCTATTGCCCGGATTTTTACCGGATTGACTTCAATGCCCCGGCTTGACACCAGGAAACCGAGCAACTTGCCGGCAGGGACACCGAAGGTGCATTTTGCCGGATTAAGTTTCATCCGGAACCGTCTTAGGTTATCGAATGTTTGCCGGATGTCATCGATTAAGGTGTTCTTTACCTTAGTTTTTATCACAATATCGTCTACATAGACCTGCACATTCTTTTCGATTTGATCAAACAAGCATTTTTGCATACAGCGCTGGTACGTTGCACCAGCGTTGCGCAAACCAAAGGGCATAGTAACATAGCAATAAGCCCCATGCGGGGTAATGAACGCAGTTTTTATTTGATCTTCCTTTTTCAAGGGAATTTGATGGAAACCGGAATACGCATCCAGGAAGGACAACAACTCACACCCAGCAGTTGAATCAATCACTTGATCGATTCGTGGCAAAGGGAAAGGATCTCTTGGGCAAGCTTTGTTTAGGTTGGTGTAGTCGATGCACATGCGCCATACCTTTGGAGCTTTTGCCTCCAGGTTCTCATCTTTTTTCTTTTCGACCATTACCGGATTGGCCAGCCACTCTGTGTGCGTGACCTCCACAATAAATCCGGCAACAAGCAATTTGGTTACTTCTTCTCCTATGATTTTCCTCCTATCTTCAGCGAACCGGCGCAGGGGCTATCGCACCGGCTTGGCATCTTTCCGGACGTTTAAAGAGTGCTCAGCCAGCTCCCTGGAACACCCACCAAGTCATCGGTTGACCGGGCAAAGATATTCCGATTCTCACGGAGGAAGCCGACGAGCGCGCTTTCCTATGCTTGATCGATTCCGGCACCGATGCGAACGGTGCGCTCCGGGTAAGCCGGATCCAAGCACAATGTCCTTTGTTTCATTCGTCGGCTTGAATGCCGGTGAGCCCAAGTTTCCACTCATTGCCGCTAAGCTCAACCGTGAGGATCGAGCCGCCGCAACCGTTGTTTGCATCCTTTTCTTTTCCTCCGCGATCACCAGCGATTCCGCTAGGTTTGATCCGGCAGATGCGATTTCCAAGTGAGACTTTATAGTTCCCCACCACGCTCAAGGGTTCACGAGGTGCCGGCATCTTCATCTTGAGGTAAGCCGTATGAGTTGTAGCCATGAAGGCTGCCAATGCCGGTCTTCCCGACAACGCATGGTAAGGACTGTCTAGATCCACCACCTCAAACTCAACATTTTCAACCCGGCAATTATCACGTCCTCCAAATGCTACGTCCACCCGAACTTTTCCTATCGGGGCACAGGACAAGCCCGGAACGATTCCGTGGAACATCGTACGCGTGGGCTGAAGCATGTTTTCTGTTATGCCCAGCGTATGCATGGTGTGCTTGTACATGATGTTTATGCTGTTGCCGTTGTCTATCAGCACCTTGCTGAATTTTACTCGAGTTTGCGGCCCTTTCATGATTGGGTCCACAACCAGAGCATATCCACCCGGATTCGGCATAATTTTGGGGTGATCCTTAAATGACCAGGTAATTTCCTGATTTGACCACAGCATGTATCTGGGAACCGCCGCATCACGGCGTTTACTTCCATGGAGCGGCGGTGCACACTTTGCCTCGTCTCGTTGGCTCGGTGACAAAGACAACACAAGACATATGGGGGCCCTCGTAAACATTCCGGCCTAAAGGTACCGGTGGAGGTGGTTGATCATCGTTTTGCTCCACCCGGTTAACTTGCTGGTACTGCTGCCGGTTTGGCTGCACCGGTAAGGCGTTTGCCCCGGTAAGTGGCGGTGGCGGCGGTAGCTGTTGTTGCCGTGGCATGTCTTGTGGTGGTTGTGCATCTTTTACCGTTCCCATTTGCATCAAGTACTTGGTCCAGGTACAATCCTTCGTCAGGTGGTTCGACGGGTGTGCCGGATTCGGTGTGTGCCACCGGCAAGGTTGGTCCATGGCAGCTTCCATGGTGTACTTTGCGGGTTCTTGCCAGTTTCTTTTCTGGACCCGTGGTTTCTTTTCTACCCATTGTTTCTTAGGACCCGCCCACGGCTGTGATCCGGTTCTTTGCCTCCGACTGCCGCCGGCCTCGTAGTTTTCCGCCGCAGCAAGCAACTTGCTGCGGACCATACCTTCGATCCGGAAAATCTTCTCTTCTTTTGTTATTCCGGTTATCCCGGTGTTGCTCTTGGCGCAGCTGTTCCGGCTCAGGTTGTACTGCTGGCTGCGTTGGGTCTCCCAACGCATAGCTATCTGACACACGTATCATCTCTACCAATGTTGTCGGCATGTTCCGCTGCAGCTTTTGCCACAATGGTGAACCTCTTCTGCACCCACTGCTAAACCAAGCAATGGCCTGTGCCTCGATTACCCCTTCACAGGAGTTCCTTGTAGTGTTCCACCGGGCCGATAATCCCGGTACTGTTTCGTTCGCGCGCTGTATGCACAGAAGCGAGTTGCTCGCGGCCTGTTTGGCCTTTGATATGTGCTGCTGAAATTGCTCACAAAAGCCTCCTCAAAATCCAGCCAGCCATTTATGCTTCCTGCCGGCAAGTTGTTTAGCCAGATTCTTGCCGGTCCAACCAAAAACGATGGTATGATTCTCACGGCCCAATGCCGATTTCCTCCTCCTCGCTACGGTTCCTCCACCGCCTGCGACGTATACCGCGGTCACGTAATCCGCGAGCCGGTCTTCCGGCTTTGTAGTGCCATCGTATGTTTTTGTGTCACGGGGCAACATAAAGTTGCGAACCGGTGGTTTTTCTTTCATGATCCTTGGGCCAAAGCACTTTGGGCCCGGGGGACCTTCCTCCTCGATCATTTCTCGACAAGTACACTCTATCCAGACGGTGCCTCGCATCCCGTTCCGGTAAGTATCTCTCTCCCAATCGTTCTCCCAATGGGTTCCGGAATGCTGCCGGTCTTGCGGAATCAGCCTTCATCATAACATTCCGGTACCGCGGCCCTTGCCTGCCGGTACCTCGGGGGATCTATTTCCTCCTCATCGTACGCTGCCCTTGCAGCTCGATAATTTTGCCCGGTTTCTTGTCTACCGGCATGATTGTTTCCGGCACAGCCCTCTTTGGCGTAGCCTCTGTTTGCCGCTTGGCCTTTTCTGCCGGCACCATGTTGCCCGGCTTGTTGCTTTCCGGCAAGAACCGGATCGTACACAGTCATTTGCTGCGCATTCACTTCTTTTTCTCTTCTTCTGTCCGGATGGGGGGACGAAGCCTGCCCATGGGACTTGCTACCGGCATTCCTTGTCGAACGCGCGGATTTTGAGGCCGCGGCTTTGTTCAGCTTAGCCAGCTGCTCGAGCATTCTCGCTGCTCAATAGTTTCTAGCAGCCTCTCTAACACGCTCTTGTCTGTTTTGCCAAAGCATCTCCGGAAAGAGATTCATACAGCTCTACTCGCAGCTTTAGCAGCTTTTATAGTTTTATCCGGGCTGCTCGTACTTAGGTTTTTCCACGATGCTAACGTATGCGGAGATACTTTTGCCGGCAAGAATTTCCTTGCGCAAATCCTGATCTAGGTTGCGAGCTTTTAGCCGGTTTTCCGGCATCCTAGCAGCATGTGCGCTAACAGAAGCAAAGCCATGGGCAGCGTTATACTCACGTAGGGTTAGGTTCAGCTCGCGCTGCGCCCGGACGATGTCCTTGCCGCTCTCGAGCACCTTCTGGCGCTGCGCCTCCAACTCCGCCTGAGCCGCTGCCGGGTCGATGTTCTGTGCGATGGGGGTGGCGAGGACGTTCATCGCCGCTTGGAGCGGTGTTTCCGGTGGCGCGGACGATGCTCCCGCTGCACCTGCGTCGCGCTCCAGCGGTGGCTTGGCCGCACGGGTCGAAGCTGCATGACCAGCACCTTCACCTACAGCTTCTTTTCCTGCACAAACCACGCCGGTCATCATTACCTCGACGCTGCCGGCGGCGCGGCCAGCACAGAGCCATCTTGGCGGGTCCGGTGCCACCAGCACCGGCGAGAGGCGCTGGCGCATAGGGACGGTGCCGAAGTAGACGCGGTGGCTGCCAAACTCGATGATGCGGCCGTTCTTGGGGAAGATGCCGCCGTTGGCGAAGCAGCCCGCGTTGTCGTTGATGAAGTCCATGGCGTAGATGCGCTGCACGAGCGCGGACACCGTACGCTTGCCGGCGACCTCGAGGATGCCCGCCCGAATGTGAACTCCTGCAAGCGCCACTTCATGCCCCACGGTGGGCGCCAACTGTCGTCGTGGTGAACTGACAGATGCCATAGGATGGCTTAGATTGGGGCCGAATGGACGCTAGAGGATTTGGGTGAGGGTTTGCGATTAGATAGGAAGAACTTCTGGATGCTTTCCTCAAGAACACAACCAAAGGCCGGTATACAAGAAGAGAGACAAGAGGAAGAACTCTTTACTAGATCTCTAGCTTCATTGATTTCAACATGATTACAAGTGCATGAACACAAGCTCTATCGTCTAATCTCCTCTGTCGACACGCGCCCGTAAGAGGCAGTACCCCCTCTCCTTATATAGGGGAGAGGGTGGCTTACAGAACAAGGAACCCTAATGGCATCTTTGACTGGACAAACTACTTTACAAAGCTACTTTAATCATAGATGACGCCGGGGTCCTCTTTAATCAGGAACGCTGACGTCCTCCGGCTTCTTTCAGCGTCACCTCTCCCTTTGGCGCCAGGGCTCTGATTAAAGCCACTTGCTTAGCTCATCCTTGTCTTCTTGCTCTGAAGAGAATCTTTGACCAGTCCTGCCGACAGGCCCTTCTCTCCGATATCTTCTTTACCGGGTTCCGGCATACCCCCTTGGGGATACCGGTTTAGCTTCACTTAGCCCAAACTCCTACCTTTGTTTCCGGTAAGAACATTAAACCGGTATCTCGATGGATCAAACCATCCGGTTTGGCATGCCTTTGGCATACCGGGGGTTATCCCCCCAACATTAGTCCCCGAAGCTGGTATTGTCTAAAGGATTCTATCCTACAGACCATGCCAGGTTTTCATGCTTTTAGGATACCAGTTTAATCTCTTTGGCTTTGAGCTTGGTTCCGGCATCTTTACCCTTGTTCGTTTTCCTCTCTTTGCAAGGCATCTCCCGGCATCTCTTTTCTCCGGTATCACTTGCATTTACTCTTTCCTCGGCGAAGTCGAGAATATTTCGGGCCCCGCGCCTGTCAGTGACATGCGCACTGTCCACTGGTGCGCCAGTGTCAGATGTCAATTCGCTTCGACTCCCGCGCGCTCATTAAATGTACCACTGCGGATCCCACTAGCCACTTTGGATCCTGTGTGTGCCTCCGTGTGGCCTCCCATTTTCTCGCGTGTACTTCCTCGCCACGTGGCGGCCCGTGGTGCGAACCGTCGCGGGCTGCGAGGCAAACCGCCGCGGCCCGGCGGTTTTCGGCCCACCTCCTCTCTTCTTTATAAGGACAACCGCCCTTTCTTCTTCCTCTTCTCGCATTCCTCAACCTTCGCGCACAGTGCTCCTTGCCTCTGCGCCTTCGCCGCTCTCCGTCCGCCGTCGTTTGCTCAAGCTCCGTCGCCCGGTGAACTCACGCCGCGCTTCCGCCGGACCTCGTCGTGCGGGAATCTTCTGCAGCACCTTCGTCGCGCCCGCTGCATTCTCGCTTCCTCGTGACCCTCTTCACCTCGCCGTCGACGGTGCTCGTTGGCGTCCGTAGGTCCGCTCCTTCACCGGCGAACGTCTTCCCCAGCGACTGCGCCGCTCGAGGTTAGTGCCAATCTCACTTTGCTTGTCATTTGCTCGCTTTCTAGATCTTGGGTCGATGGTGTTCTTATTTCCTCTTTTCCTTTGATTTTCCTCTTACTCGTAGATCTTCGCGCGGGGTTCAAGTGTGGGATTTCTATTTTTTCGCCTTCCAATCCAATGTCTGGCGAGGAATCTTCCTCTGCTTCTTCTTCTTCCCTCTCCGTTGACCGTCGTAGACAATCTCCCGGCGAATCTACGGCCTCAGATCCGATGGATACCGATTCCGGCAACCAGCAGGGATCCGGTAGCCGTCAAGAGTCCGGTGGCCATTTAGAATCCGGTAGCCTTAGCCAAGCATCCGGTAGCCACCTGGAAACGAGTAGTTCTAGCGAATCTTCCGGTGGAGAGCCCTCCCCCATTACTCGTGGAGCCTGGATGGGCTCCAATGTTACTGAATATGAGATCGATTGGTTATACCGGTCCCGCAGGATTCCGGAAGGAGTAACCTGCCGGATTCCCGGTGACGAAATCGAACCGGATCCCCAGCCCGGTGAACATGTTGTTTTCCTTGCTCATTTTGAGCGTGGCTTCGGCCTTCCTGCCTCGCCTTTTTTCCGGGAGTTCTTAGATTTCTATAAACTCCAACCTCACCACCTTCCTGGCAATGCCATCTTCTACCTTTCCTGCTATGCCACCTTCATGGAGGCCTACATCGGCATTCGTCCCACTCGTGAGACGTTTGCCCGCTTCTTTTGTCTGCGGATTAATTCCGTCTAGGGCAAGGAAATCCCTAAGCCCAAGCCGCCTGTGGAGTGCGGATCTTGCATCGTTGGCTCCCTCCAAGGGAGCACTTTCCTTAAGTTTGCCGGCCTTGAGTCCTGCCGCGCCTGGCAAGGAACCTTTTTCTATGTGAAGAACAACGGCCGCGCCAATCTTATTGATCGTCCTCCGTTCCAAGCGGGGCCTCCTAGCAGAGCCAATTGGAGCTACAACCCGAAGACGGATCATGCCGAAACCAATCGGGTGGTACGCTTCTTAGCCTCTTTGAAGAAGGAGACCAACATCTGCTCGGATGATATCATCCGCACCTTTATTTCGCGCCGGGTGCTTCCTCTGAAGCGCCGTGTGCATAGGATGAGCGAGATGTATGGCCCTGGCGATCCTACCAAGATCACAGGCCGTCCCCTTAGCAGAAGGATGTTGTTCGCAAGGCTAAGCAGATTTGCCAAACCGCTATGCCGTTTGAATGGGAATGGGGCCTTCTTCCCCTCAGCACTACTAACCCTCCGACCCAGGAAGTAAGAGATTACGCAATTGGGGTTGTTTTTGCCGGTAACTTTCTGCTCTTGTTAACCCTCTTTTTTCGTGTTTCAGGCCAAGGACCGGTTCCCCCTCATCCAAGCAGAGCGACGCGGGATCTGCGTGAAGCGCGCTCTTGATTCCTTCGACCCAGATCCCTACATCTTTTGGAAAGATCTGAAGATGGGCAAGACCCCAGCCTCGCGCCTTGGCAGGTCTCCGCTGGAGCCAACCGGTTCTTCGGATGATCTAACCATGCTTGAGGTATTTTTTCTTTTCCAGTCTCTTCTTCTTCTTTTATCGCTTTCTTAAGCATTTTTTCTTAGCTACGTTTAACTTATAGATCCACGAGCACGCGCCGCCTCTGCGCGCCGAGGCCGGCCATGAGTTTGTGGACAAACTCATGGCCCAGGGCCAAAAGAACAAGCTGCCGGCATCTGATGCTGGTCCCAGCCAGGCCCCTCCCTCCAAGCGCTTCCGGACTGAGCCCTTGGGGGAGAAGGAAGTGGGCGTGCGCTGCTACAGGCGCAAGCAGATGCCGACTGCTTCCGGGTAAGTTTTTCATTTCCTTGCTTGCCTCTTTTTGCCAAGTTCTTTTTCCGGTCGCTTTTCTCCAACCATCTTTCTTTCTTTTTCTCAGCCCTGCGCTCAAGCTCGGGTCAAGGCCGTCGGGCTCTGAAGGTTCCGCAAGGACCTCAACCCCTCCTCCTCGCTCAAGCCCGGCACCATCTGGTGCCGGCAACACCTCTGCCTCCCTTTCGGGGGGCACAACAAGTTCGGGGCGTGCGGCCCCTTCATCATCAGATCACCGCACGGAGGAGGATCTTTCCTTCCTCCCAGAGAACCAGGATACCGGCGCCAGCAACATCGGCGCCGGAGAAGAAGAAGCTGCCGGGCGGGCGGAGCCTTCGGCTCCTCCCGTCCTTGAAAAGATGACAACTTCCGCGCCGGAATCTTCCGCGCCGGAAAGTTCCAACCTGGGTGACGCGCCTAGCGCTCCCCCTTCTCCACGAACCATTCTCATGCCACCGCCAGGTGCCCCTCGCACCAAACCTTCCGGGGCCGCTCCTACCGCGCCACCGCCCAAGTCCTCCAAGCTCATCAAGGGGAAGGCGACGGCCTCCAGCGCTCCTTCCGGCGGCCAGCAGCCCCTAGTGATGCACGTCTCCAAGGCCGCCAGGGACACCGCCACGAAGGCCACCGGCCTTCTTGGCCGTATTACTGAGTTCCAGCGCAGAGGCCAGGACCTGGGGCATCTCCTACCCTACGCCCAGAAGTGGAACGCCGCAGACATGACTCCGGCGACCCGCGGTTTGGGCAAGGACAGGCTGCCGGCACCTGACCCTGTTGGGGACCGGTCTTCCGAGGAGCACTTCATGCGGCTTCGCAGCGCCGTGAAGGAGCTCGACAGCGCGTGGTACGATGCCACGAACAACTTGATGGTACGTTTTACTAACTTTTTTCAACTTTTTCCGGTTTCCTGCTTCTGGATTTGTTCTATCCTTTCTTTAGTTTCATGTCGGTTTCTCTCTTGTCTATCTTCCCAGTCTCCGAGTTTTGTGGTGAGAGCGCAGCTTTTAGCACAAAACTTTAACTTAAAAACTTAGTGCGAAACCGACACTGCCAGTCCCCGAGTTTTAGGTTAAGAACTCTGTTCTTAGCGCAAAACTTAACTCAGAAACGCGCGAAACCGGCACTGCCAGTCCCCGAGTTTCGGGTTAAGAACTCTGTTCTTAGCGCAAAACTTAACTAATCTCTTTTTCCTGAACAGCTCACGGCTGATGCTCGGAAGGCCCTCTTTGAGGAGCTTCTATGGGAGCATCGGGAGCTCGCTGAGGCACATGATAAATGCCAAGGTAAATTTGTACCACCGGCATCTTTTTACCGGAAACCCTTTTTTCCTTCTGACATTTATAACTTTTGCTTAACAGTGATCCCGGAAGCTTCCATTGAGGCTCTCAAGGAGCAGCTCGCTGCCGCCCAACGTACAATGTTTCCTTTTCTCCTGTTAACTTGGTTTCCTTTTCATTTTTACCAGCACAATCTTGTTAAGACCTTCTTTTCCGGGTTGCAGGGGAGAAGGACCAGCTCATCCGGCAGCATCAGGAGGAGCTGAGCGCCCACAAGACCAGCTACCAGGAGCTCAAGTCCCAGCTCATTCAGCTGGGGCTTGATCATGACAAGGCCCTCAAAGCCACTGAAGCTGATGCAGCGGCCAAGATGGATGAGGCTCTGGAAGATGCCAGCAATGCCACCGTGGTATTGCGAGCTGAGCTGGAGGAGCTGGCCAAGGCCCGGAAGGGTGCCGAGGAGAAAGCTGCGCGGCTGGAGGAGGAGCATAAGGAGTGCAACCGGCTGATCCTGCAAACTGATACACTTGCCTACCGTAAGTCCTTTCCTTTTGCATTCTTTGACTACTGCATACGAGCCTTTTTTCTTCCGACCCTATTCTCTTTTCGTTATCTTTCCTTCCGGTCTCCTTTTCTTCCGGATTCTTTTCCTTAGCCTTTTTCTTTCTTTGCACAGGCCTCTTTCCGGACTCTCAGAGGTTTGCTGTCAAGAAGGTTGACGAGCGCCGCACTTCCCAGGGCCAAGCGAATCTTGCCGTGCCATGGACCCCCTTTGACCATCTGGTCGCGCTGAGTACGCGGGTGTCTCACATGCGCGCCATAGATCGCAACTTATCTGATATCCCTGATGTAGCCACCCAGCTCTTCAGGACTCTGTGGCCTGGCGAGGAGGTGTCGGATACTTTCTCCCTCATCAGCGACTGTCTCAAGGGCGCCGGCAAGAGGATCCGTGAGTGGCAGTGCTCTGCTGCCCGCGCTGGAGCAGACTCTGCCCTCCGCGTTGCTTGCTCCTGGTACCCAGAGCTGAACCTGGATGCCCTCACCAGAGTGCGCGAAGGCGCGGAAACCGATCTGGACCCGATTCTCACCGCTAAGCGGCAGGATCGCGCGTACCACATCGCGGAGTACGCCGATGTGCGCACCTTCATCCCTCCCCCTCCTGACGTCCAAGATTATCTCGACGAGGAGGAGGATGAAGCCAAGGAGGAGCCTCTGGGCGACGCTGGTGCTGGCGATGCCCCTCCTGAAGCCCCCCGCTGCCTGATTACCTGCCTGAAGATTTACCTGTGTCATGATGTTTGGTCCTGCGTGTCTTAAAACAATGTCCTGTTAAATTCTACCCCGGTATGCCGGGGTTTAAGATGTAAAACTTAAAGTCTGCTTTTGGTTGCTGCACAACATGTTATGCCGGTAAGTTATACCGGTAGTTAATTATCTTAAGTTTGTCTTAGCATATTTGCTTTTGGTTTTGCTTTTATCTTGCACTGCAAAGATTTCCAAATTGTTTCCGCATCCAATTCGATGCACACTTGGTTCTTTTGCCTTGGCTCTGCCTGCCTTCTCTGGGCATTCTTTGGCGTATGAGCACAAGGTTCTTTCACCAAACAAGCATTTTCTTGAACTTAGAAATAACTTCGAAATTTTGCAAAAAACCGGTTTAACCGGAGTTAGTTAAATTTTCCGGATTGTTCTTTCCTGCTCTCCCTCTTCGCAGTTCATGTGCTTATCTCCTACCGGTTTATCTTGCTTGCCATGAAGCCGGGTTGCGGACAGCAGCAAAGTCGAAGACTCCGGTAGGATTTAGCACACTACTAAACCGGAAAGAAAAAACGTTCAATAAGCAACCGGTAAACTGAAAAAATAAACAAGTTACATGCGACTTAAATTGGGGTAGTCCCCGAGATTCATTCAAGGTTCTGTCATCTTTTATTCATAGCATGTAAGGTACAAAAAGGAACTTCTTACACCACAGCTTCAAGAGTAGAAATGACGCAACAGAGCTACATTCCATGGACGCTTGCTCTCCTCTCCGGACTTGTCCGCCTTTCCTTTTTTCCACTCCTGTGCATCGATCAAGTAATATGCATCATTGTGAAGCACTTTGCTTACAATGAAGGGACCTTCCCATGGTGGTAAGAGCTTATGCCGGCCTTCAGTGCGCTGCACTAGGCGTAGCACCAGATCTCCTTCCCGGAAAACTCTCGGGTTAACC
This sequence comes from Lolium rigidum, assembly GCF_022539505.1. Taxonomy (NCBI): domain Eukaryota; kingdom Viridiplantae; phylum Streptophyta; class Magnoliopsida; order Poales; family Poaceae; genus Lolium; species Lolium rigidum. Next base: position 132,397,503 of record NC_061510.1, on the reverse strand, counting down.
TTCCGGCTATGATAGCGTCTGAGGTTTTGCTGGTAAATGGATGTTCTTGCCAAAGCCAGCTCTCTTGCTTCTTCTAGCAAGTCCACATCATTTTCTCTGGCCTCTTTGACCTCTTGCTCAGTGTAGAGCTGTACCCTTGGTGAATCATGAATGATGTCGGTTGGTATGACCGCCTCTGCTCCATAAACCATGAAGAACGGAGTGTATCCGGTAGACCGGTTTGGAGTCGTTCTTATACTCCACAGTACTGATGGCAGCTCATCGAGCCAACATCCCGGTGATTTTTCCACCGCATCAATGAGTCTTGGTTTGATACCGGAAAGTACCTAAGCGTTCATTCTCTCCACTTGGCCATTGCCTTGTGGGTGTGCCACTGAGCATAAATCCAACCGGATGTTGTTGTCGTCACAGAACCTTTTGAACTCACCTTGAGCAAAGTTGGTTCCATTGTCCGTGATGATGCTATCCGGTATCCATACCGCAAAATGACATCTTTCAAGAACTTCACCGCTGTGCGCCCATCACATTTTGCGATAGGTTTCACTTCTAGCCATTTGGTGAATTTATCCACCATAACCAAGATGTGAGTCATGCTGCTCCTCGCAGTTTTGAATGGGCCAACCATATCGAGGCACCAAACGGTGAACGGCCATGTTAATGGTATTGTCTTTAAACCGGACGCTGGGGTATGATTTTGCTTGGCGTACCTCTGGCACCCGTTGCATTTTCTTACCAAATCCTCAGTGTTTTCCAAAGCAGTGGGCCAATAAAACCCATGTCGGAATATTTTGCTACCAGCGCCCTTGATGAAGCATGATGCCCACACTCTCCTTGGTGAATTTCCTCAATCATTTCTTTCCCTTCTTCCGGTTCCACACATCTTTGAAGGACACCGGTAACGCTTCTCTTGTATACCTCACCATTGATGAGTGTATATGCTTTGGACCTTCTTTGTATTCTCCTTGATTCATTTTCATCATCCGGCAAGGTGCCGTTGATCAGGAATCCCTTAATAGGTTTAACCCACGACGGTGTCTCTCGAACCAAAAACACCGGTGCATCTATCTCCATGCTATCTACCAGCATTGTTTCTTCCGGTATGGGTACAGCAGTCCCCGAGCTTACCGGAGCAGTGCCCGAGCTTGCCGGAGCAGTCCCCGGGTTCCCTTCATCGATGTCCATGGGTACTGCATGCGATTCCGGTACGAAAATCGATTCCGATTCCGGGCTTGGTTTGATCGATGGTGTTCTTAAGTGAGCTAAAGCTATTCCGGGAGGAATTTCTTGCCTAGATGAGCCCAGCTTGGACAAAGCATCCGCGGCTTCATTTTCTGCGCGCGGCACATGGTGAAACTCACACCCTTCGAAGAATCCGGCAATCTTTTGCACGTGAAACCGGTACGAGGCCATGTTGGCATCCTTCGCATCCCAATCCCCGGAACACTGCTGTACCACAAGATCTGAATCTCCATAGCAAATGATCCGGTGCACACCGATTTCTTTTGCGACTTTAAGCCCGTGGATCAAAGCCTCATATTCAGCGATATTATTTGATGCCCTGAAATGCACTTGCAAAACATACCGGAGGTGATCCCCTTTTGGCGAGGTAAGCACCACACCAGCACCTATGCCCTCTTTGAGTTTGGATCCATCAAAGTGCATTTTCCAGTACTCTATCCTCTGATCTGGCGGTTTGTATTGCATCTCCGCCCAATCGACGAGGAAGTCAGCCAAAGCCTGTGATTTTATGGCATCTCTTCTTTCATATGCCGGCACATATGGTGATATCTGGATTGCCCACTTTGCAATCCTTCCACTAGCGTCCTTGTTGCACATGATATCGGAGATTGGTGCTTCACTTACCACTTTCATGGGGTGCTCCTCAAAGTAATGCTTGAGTTTGGTGGCGGCCATGTACACGCCATAAGTCATTTTTTGGAAGTGAGGGTAGTTTTGTTTTGAGAGGGAGAGCACCTCGCTCAGGTAGTATACCGGCCTCTGGACGGTTTTTCCTTCCTCTTCTCTTTCAACCACAACCACTACGCTCACAACCCGGTTTGTTGCCGCTATGTATAATAGCATAGGCTCTCTTTCTAGAGGTGAAGCCAGTATAGGTGCTGTGGCTAGCATTGTTTTTAGCTCTTTAAACGCTGCGTCTGCCTGAGGGGTCCAGACAAACGTGTCAGATTTATTCATGAGAGCATAGAGTGGCAGAGCTTTTTCTCCCAACCTGCTTATGAACCGGCATAGCGATGCCAAGCTACCGGTAAATTTTTGCACATCTTTTAGTTCTCGTGGGATAGTCATTCTTTCTATTGCCCGGATTTTTACCGGATTGACTTCAATGCCCCGGCTTGACACCAGGAAACCGAGCAACTTGCCGGCAGGGACACTGAAGGTGCATTTTGCCGGATTAAGTTTCATCCGGAACCGTCTTAGGTTATCGAATGTTTGCCGGATGTCATCGATTAAGGTGTTCTTTACCTTAGTTTTTATCACAATATCGTCTACATAGACTTGCACATTCTTTCCGATTTGATCAAACAAGCATTTTTGCATACAGCGCTGGTACGTTGCACCAGCGTTGCGCAAACCAAAGGGCATAGTAACATAGCAATAAGCCCCATGCGGGGTAATGAACGCAGTTTTTATTTGATCTTCCTTTTTCAAGGGAATTTGATGGAAACCGGAATACGCATCCAGGAAGGACAACAACTCACACCCAGCAGTTGAATCAATCACTTGGCAAAGGGAAAGGATCTCTTGGGCAAGCTTTGTTTAGGTTGGTGTAGTCGATGCACATGCGCCATACCTTTGGAGCTTTTGCCTCCAGGTTCTCATCTTTTTTCTTTTCGACCATTACCGGATTGGCCAGCCACTCTGTGTGCGTGACCTCCACAATAAATCCGGCAACAAGCAATTTGGTTACTTCTTCTCCTATGATTTTCCTCCTATCTTCAGCGAACCGGCGCAGGGGCTATCGCACCGGCTTGGCATCTTTCCGGACGTTTAAAGAGTGCTCAGCCAGCTCCCTCGGAACACCCACCAAGTCATCAGTTGACCAGGCAAAGATATTCCGATTCTCACGGAGGAAGCTGACGAGCGCGCTTTCCTATGCTTGATCGAGTCCGGCACCGATGCGAACGGTGCGCTCTGGGTAAGCCGGATCCAGCACAATGTCCTTTGTTTCATTCGTCGGCTTGAATGCCGGTGAGCCCAAGTTTCCACTCATTGCCGCTAAGCTCAACTGTGAGGACTGAGCCAGCGCAACCGCTGTTTGCATCCTTTTCTTTTCCTCCGCGATCACCAGCGATTCCGCTAGGTTTGATCCGGCAGATGCAGTTTCCAGTGAGACTTTATAGTTCCCCACCACAGTCAAGGGTCCACGAGGTGCCGACATCTTCATCTTGAGGTAAGCCGTATGAGTTGTAGCCATGAAGGCTGCCAATGCCGGTCTTCCCAGCAACGCATGGTAAGGACTGTCTAGATCCACCACCTCAAACTCAACATTTTCAACCCGGCAATTATCACGTCCTCCAAATGCTACGTCCACCCGAACTTTTCCTATCGGGGCACAGGACAAGCCCGGAACGATTCCGTGGAACGTCGTACGCGTGGGCTGAAGCATGTTTTCTGTTATGCCCAGCGTATGCATGGTGTGCTTGTACATGATGTTTATGTTGCTGCCGTTGTCTATCAGCACCTTGCTGAATTTTACTCAAGTTTGCGGCCCTTTCATGATTGGGTCCACAACCAGAGCATATCCACCCGGATTCGGCATAATTTTGGGGTGATCCTTAAATGACCAGGTAATTTCCTGATTTGACCACAGCATGTATCTGGGAACTGCCGGCATCACGGCGTTTACTTCCATGGAGCGGCGGTGCACACTTTGCCTGTCTGTTGGCTCAGTGACAAAGACAACACAGTACATATGCGGGCCCTCGTAAACATTCCGGCCTAAAGGTACCGGTGGAGGTGGTTGATCATCGTTTTGCTCCACCCGGTTAACTTGCTGGTACTGCTGCCGGTTTGGCTGCACCGGTAAGGCGTTTGCCCCGGTAAGTGGCGGTGGTGGTGGTAGCTGTTGTTGCCGTGGCATGTCTTGTGGTGGTTGTGCATCTTTTACCGTTCCCTTTTGCATCAAGTACTTGGTCCAGGTACAATCCTTCGTCAGGTGGTTCGATGGGTGTGCCGGATTCGGTGTGTGCCACCGGCAAGGTTGGTCCATGGCAGCTTCCATGGTGTACTTTGCGGGTTCTTGCCAGTTTCTTTTCTGGACCCAGGGTTTCTTTTCTACCCATTGTTTCTTAGGACCCGCCCACGGCTGTGATCCGGTTCTTTGCCTCTGACTGCTGCTGGCCTCAGAGTTTTCCTGCACAGCAGCAACTTGCTGCGGACCATACCTTCGATCCGGAAAATCTTCTCTTCTTTTGTTATTCCGGTTATCCCGGTGTTGCTCTTGGCGCAGCTGTTCCGGCTCAGGTTGTACTGCCGGCTGCGTTGGGTCTCCCAACGCATAGCTATCCGACACACGTATCATCTCTGCCAATGTTGTTGGCATGTTCCGCTGCAGCTTTTGCCACAATGGTGAACCTCTTCTGCACCCACTGCTAAACCAAGCAATGGCCTGTGCCTCGATTACCCCTTCACAGGAGTTCCTTGTAGTGTTCCACCGGGCCAGATAATCCCGGTATGTTTCGTTCGCGTGCTGTATGCACAGAGCAAGTTGCTGCGGCCTGTTTGGCCTTTGATATGTGCTGCTGAAATTGCTCACAAAAGCCTCCTCAAAATCCAGCCAGCCATTTATGCTTCCTGCCGGCAAGTTGTTTAGCCAGATTCTTGCCGGTCCAACCAAAAACGATGGTATGATTCTCACGGCCCAACGCCGATTTCCTCCTCCTCGCTACGGTTCCTCCACCGCCTGCGACGTATACCGCGGTCACGTAATCCGCGAGCCAGTCTTCCGGCTTTGTAGTGCCATCGTATGTTTTTGTGTCACGGGGCAACATAAAGTTGCGAACTGGTGGTTTTTCTTTCATGATCCTTGGGCCAAAGCACTTTGGGCCTGGGGGACCTTCCTCCTCGATCATTTCTGACAAGTACACTCTATCCAGACGGTGCCTCGCATCCCGTTCCGGTAAGTATCTCTCTCCCAATCGTTCTCCCAATGGGTTCCGGAATGCTGCCGGTCTTGCAGAATCAGCTTCATCATAACATTCCGGTACCGCGGCCCTTGCCTGCCGGTACCTCGGGGGATCTATTTCCTCCTCATCGTACGCTGCCCTTGCAGCTTGATAATTTTGCCCGGTTTCTTGTCTACCGGCATGATTGTTTCCGGCACAGCCCTCTTTGGCGTAGCCTCTGTTTGCCGCTTGGCCTTTTCTGCCGGCACCATGTTGCCCGGCTTGTTGCTTTCCGGCAAGTACCGGATCGTACACAGTCATTTGCTGCGCATTCACTTCTTTTTCTCTTCTTCTGTCCGGATGGGGGGACGAAGCCTGCCCATGGGACTTGCTACCGGCATTCCTTGTCGAACGCGCGGATTTTGAGGCCGCGGCTTTGTTCAGCTTAGCCAGCTGCTCAGCATTCTGCTGCTCAATAGTTTCTAGCAGCTCTCTAACACGCTCTTGCTGTTTTGCCAAAGCATCTCCGGAAAGAGATTCATACAGCTCTACTGCAGCTTTAGCAGCTTTTATAGTTTTATCCGGGCTGCTGTACTTAGGTTTTTCCACGATGCTAACAGATGCAGAGATACTTTTGCCGGCAAGAATTTCCTTGCGCAAATCCTGATCTAGGTTGCGAGCTTTTAGCCGGTTTTCCGGCATCCTAGCAGCATGTGCGCTAACAGAAGCAAAGCCATGGGCAGCGTTATACTCACGTAGGGTTAGGTTCAGCTCGCGCTGCGCCCGGACGATGTCCTTGCCGCTCTCGAGTACCTTCTGGCGCTGCGCCTCCAACTCCGCCTGAGCCGCTGCCGGGTCGATGTTCTGTGCGATGGGGGTGGCGAGGACGTTCATCGCCGCTTGGAGCGGTGTTTCCGGTGGCACGGACGATGCTCCCGCTGCGCCTGCGTCGCGCTCCAGCGGCGGCTTGGCCGCACGGGTCGAAGCTGCACGACCAGCACCTTCACCCACAGCTTCTTTTCCTGCACAAACCACGCCGGTCATCATTACCTCGACGCTGCCGGCGGCGCGGCCAGCACAGAGCCATCTTGGCGGGTCCGGTGCCACCAGCACCGGCGAGAGGCGCTGGCGCACAGGGACGGTGCCGAAGTAGACGCGGTGGCTGCCAAACTCGATGATGCGGCCGTTCTTGGGGAAGATGCCGCCGTTGGCGAAGCAGCCCGCGTTGTCGTTGATGAAGTCCATGGCGTAGATGCGCTGCACGAGCGCGGACACCGTACGCTCGCCGGCGACCTCGAGGATGCCCGCCCGAATGTGAACTCCTGCAAGCGCCACTTCATGCCCCACGGTGGGCGCCAACTGTCGTCGTGGTGAACTGACAGATGCCATAGGATGGCTTAGATTGGGGCCGAATGGACGCTAGAGGATTCGGGTGAGGGTTTGCGATTAGATAGGAAGAACTTTCGGATGCTTTCCTCAAGAACACAACCAAAGGCCGGTATACAAGAAGAGAGACAAGAGGAAGAACTCTTTACTAGATCGCTAGCTTCATTGATCTCAACGTGGTTACAAGTGCATGAACACAAGCTCTATCGTCTAGTCTCCTCTGTGAACACGCGCCTGTAAGAGGCAGTACCCCCTCTCCTTATATAGGGGAGAGGGTGGCTTACAGAACAAGAAACCCTAATGGCATCTTTGACTGGACAAACTACTTTACAAAGCTACTTTAATCATAGATGACGCCGGGGTCCTCTTTAATCAGGAACGCTGACGTCCTCCGGCTTCTTTCAGCGTCACCTCTCCCTTTGGCGCCGTGGCTCGATTAAAGCCACTTGCTTAGCTCATCCTTGTCTTCTTGCTCTGAAGAGAATCTTTGACCAGTCCTGCCGACAGGCCCTTCTCTCCGGTATCTTCTTTACCGGGTTCCGGCATACCCCCTTGGGGATACCGGTTTAGCTTCACTTAGCCCAAACTCCTACCTTTGTTTCCGGTAAGAACATTAAACCGGTATCTCGATGGATCGAACCATCCGGTTTGGCATGCCTTTGGCATACCGGGGGTTATCCCCCCAACATTCCATGCCACATTATTGATGATATCTACATGTTTTATACACATTATATGTCGTATTTATGCATTTTCTGGCACTAACCTATTAACGAGATGCCAAAGAGCCGATTCTTTGTTTTCTGCTGTTTTTGGTTTCAGAAATCCTACAAAGGAAATATTCTCGGAATTGGACGAAATCAACGCACAGGGTCCTATTTTTGCATGAAGCTTCCAGAAGACCGAGGGGGAAAGGAAGTGGGGCCACGAGGCGCCGCCACAACAGGGCGGCGCGGCCCAGGTCTTGGCCGCGCGGCCCTGGTGTGTGGGGCCCTCGTGTGGCCCCCCACGTTGCCCTTCCGCATACTTAAAGCCTTCGTCATGAAACCCCCAGTACCGAGAGCCACGATACGGAAAACCTTACTGAGACGCCGCCGCCGCCAATCCCATCTCGGGGAATTCTGGAGATCGCCTCCGGCACCCTGCCGGAGAGGGGAATCATCTCCCGGAGGACTCTTCACCGCCATGGTCGCCTCCGGAGTGATGAGTGAGTAGTTCACCCCTGGACTATGGGTCCATAGCAGTAGCTAGATGGTTGTCTTCTCCTCATGTGCTTCATTGTCGGATCTTGTGAGCTGCCTAACATGATCAAGATCATCTATCCGTAATTCTATATGTTGTGTTTGTTCGGGATCCGATGGATAGAGAATACTATGTTATGTTGATTATCAATCTATTACCTATGTGTTGTTTATGATCTTGCATGCTCTCCGTTATTAGTAGAGGCTCTGGCCAAGTTTTTGCTCTTAACTCCAAGAGGGAGTATTTATGCTCGATAGTGGGTTCATGCCTCCATTAAATGCGGGACAGGTGACTAGAAAGTTCTAAGGTTGTGGATGTGCTGTTGCCACTAGGGATAAAACATTGATGCTATGTCCGAGGATGTAGTTATTGATTACATTACGCACCATACTTAATGCAATTGTCTGTTGTTTTGCAACTTAATTAATACTGGAAGGGGTTCGGATGATAATCTGAAGGTGGAATTTTTAGGCATAGATGCATGCTGGATAGCGGTCTATGTACTTTGTCGTAATGCCCAATTAAATCTCACAATATTCATCATATCATGTATGTGCATTGTCATGCTCTCTTTATTTGTCAATTGCCCGACCGTAATTTGTTCACCCAACATGCTATTTATCTTATGGGAGAGACACCTCTAGTGAACTGTGGACCCCGGTCCATTCTTTTATATTGAATACAAATCTGCTGCTATTGTTCTTTACTGTTCTTTGCAAACAATCATCATCCACACTATACATCTAATCCTTTGTTACAGCAAGCCGGTGAGATTGACAACCTCACTGTTTCGTTGGGAAAAGTACTTTGGTTGTGTTGTGCAGGTTCCACGTTGGCGCCGGAATCTCTGGTGTTGCGCCGCACTACATCCCGCCGCCATCAACCTTCAACGTGCTTCTTGGCTCCTCCCCGGTTCGATAAACCTTGGTTTCTTTCTGAGGGAAAACTTGCCGCCGTACGCATCACACCTTCCTCTTGGGGTTCCCAACGGACGCGTGCTGTACGCGTATCAAGCTCTTTTTCTGGCGCCATTGCCGGGGAGATCAAGACACGCTGCAAGAGGAGTCTCCACAATCCAATCTCTTTACTTTGTTTTTGTCTTGCTTTATTTTATTTACTACTTTGTTTGCTGCACTTATATATCAAAACACAAAAAAAATTAGTTGCTAGCTTTACTTTATTTACTGTCTTGCACTCTATATCAAAAACACACAAAAAAATTAGTTACTTGCATTTACTTTACTTGCTTCATCATGTTTCCTCCTAAATTTATTCTTAAAGATGTACCGGTAGGGCGAGGGTCTATCCTCGGGAAAGATAATATAGAAGATTTTTTCACTCATATTAGTACGGTTGAAGATTTTGAAGATAGACACCTGGTAGAACTTGCTCCTACTTATGAAATTGCTGCTGCTTCTTTAGTACACATGTTAGAAGCTAGATTTGTTAACCTCAACCCCGTGGAGTGCCTTTTACATTGCCTCTTAACTTTGTTCAAGGGGATATGTGTATTTGGCTGGCTTATGTTTGTGTAGTATTTATCTGTTACCTTGTGCGCTCTCTTACTTCTCTGAGTAGACGGATGTTTTAGCGTGTCTCTATTGGTTATAGTTTTGCTGCCGCTAAACCCACCATATAGGCCCAGGCGGTATATTCGTCTGGCGAGCATAGCCATTTCTAGTCTCGCTAAGTACGTACCGGAGTTCGTTCCTTGGTACTTACTCTCGCCTTTTCTCTTTCTTTTTTGCTTCCTCCCTTTTGTCGGCAACCGATGGCCCGACTTCGACAGGTACAAGATGACGATGTTAGCAAGGTTACCCTTCCGGCTTGGCCTGGGCAGGGTTATGGACGCCATCTGGTTATCTTCGGGACTCTTAGTCCAATTTGTATCTTGTCCGTACTCGGACGTATTCGATCTTCTGTATGATTTGGATCTTTGTATTGTATATTTGTATCTTGGCTCGTTGGAGTCGTTGTTGTAATATATGTTTCTTGTGGGCTATATTGTAAGTCTGTTGTAATGTTACTACTCGTGTTAATTCGTCTAGCGTCACGTGTGTGATTCGTCGTGCACGTCGTGTCGGAGGGCGTCTCTGGATCGATATCGTGCGGATTTCGGCGGGATCGCTGGAATCCTCATGGTAGCGGTTCCGGGGCGTCACAAGTTGGTATCAGAGCTCAGGTTGATGGTACCCCACTAGTCCAACATGTAGGATAACCTTGCCATCGGATGTTGTTGTGTCTAGTGTTAAAACTATTTTCTGAAAACTCGTTGGATGGATCTAATTAGTTCTGAATTTTCTCCTTATCCCTATTCTTTCCCTTCTTACCTATGCGAGTTTTGAGTCTTCTTCCTTATCTGAGTTTTCTGAGTCTTAGGTCTCTACGCGGGTTGGACGATCTTTGCCCTCACCTATTAGGTCCGATCTTCAGAGAATCTCAACTTAAGCGCCTCATCGACAGCGGACCAATGACTTCTTGTTAGTGGTGTCGACCGTCCTACCCGGAGCAACAATTCTTGTTAGTGGTGTCGAGAAGATCAACACTTCGCCAGAAGAAGGTTCCACCTCGAGGTCGGGTGATTGTCAACATGGTACAAGAAGACCCGATAGTTTAACCAACTCCCCCTTGGCTTGACGTGGAACCTCGAGGCGAGGTTCCTTGTTAGTGGTGTCGATTGTAACGGCCCCGGGTAGTACCCCTAGTAGATTAGTTTTTTTTATGCACCATCATATCATCATGCATCATATCATCCACAAGATTTTATCAACTAAACATTATTTTAAATAAAAACTATTTTATTTCTCTGTCATATGGTTTATATAATAAACTTCCTCCCATTTTCGTATTTCATTTATAAACTAAAATCAAAATATTTGTAAATCTTTAAATTGTTTTGAAAATTGTTTTTGCCAAAGTTTCCCTCCATTCTTTCACTCTTACATTCTCATCTTTCTTCCTTGTTTCTTGTATCTTTATCTACCTTGTTATCTGTTTGCAATTTGCAAATTCCTAATATTTGCAAAGGACCACGTTTATTCTTTTCAAGCACAACCATTCTCTTGGTCCTATTCCTTTCACGGTAAGCCATCAGCAGCCCAGTGCAAAACATCTATTTTTCAGCCCATATCAACCGAAGCCTCCACGTCGCTTTCTTCCTCGTACGGCTGCCCATCGGAGCACTCCACATCGGCAGTGCATGGATGCGACGGCCAGGGATCCACCTCTTCCTCTATAAAACGCCTAGACGTCTGTCCCATCCCAAACCTAGCTCCACCCCTCTCCCTAGCCGCCGCCACTCTCTCTTCTCCCTCGTGATCCATCCTCCTCCCGACGGAAACCACAAGCAGCAGCTTTTTCTCAGACGCCAACCTCCCTGCTCGTTCTCTTCATGGACGTCTTCAAGACAGCGTCGTGCTGCTCCATATCAGGCCGCTGACCTTTCTGTCTCTGCTCCTCTCCGACACCCTGCCGGCGACGCCGCGCGTCCCTGCCTCCACCAAGATCGCCAAGTTGGCAGCAGCCTCCTGAAGCAGACATGATCGACCTCCAAGATCGCCCGGCGTTCGTCGTCCTCGTCGTCTAAAACACCGTCGGCATTCGCTCGACCAAGACCTGCGCCGCGCTGATGTTCTTCTCCTTCGGCACAACATGCAACATCGCAAGCACGCCATGGCCTACAGCGTGTTCGTCCTCGTCTAGCTCACGGAGATCGATCCGCCAAGAACTGCACGCGCCCAATGGAGGCCATGGCGTGCTTGCGATGCTGCATGTTGTGCTGAAGGAGAAGAACAGCAGCGCGGGGCAGGTCTTGGTCGAGCGGATGCCGACGGTGTTTTAGACGACGAGGACGACGAACGCCGGGCGATCTTGGAGGTCGATCATGTCTGCTTCAGGAGGCTGCTGCCAGCTTGGCGATATTTGTGGAGGCGCGTCCCCGGCAGGGTGTCGGAGATACTAGTGGAGAAGAGGCCTTTGGTCCCAAGCAAATGTCCCAGTGCTGAACCAAACCGGGTCCAATGGGGGCATTGGTCCCGGTTCGTTTCTGCCCAGGACGACCCCACCCACTGGCGCCTGTCCTGTAGTGGCCTTTGGACTCGGTTTGTAATACAAACCGGGACTAAAGGGTCCACCGCAGGGCGCTGCAGGCCGTGTCAGTCGTGGGGAACCCTTTAGTCCCGGTTTGTATTACAAACCGGGTCCAAAGGCCCCCCTCTAGCTATATAACCTTGCCCCTGCCCAAGTGTGAGCCACACTTGGCCATTTTTTCACTATCTTCACAAGAGGGGTGTATTGCTTTCCTCTCTTCTTCACATGCACAAGAGGTGTTCGATGAAATGCTTAAGAGAATTTGCCACTTGAGTTTACACAAATCAAGCCACACTTAACTTGCTTTTTTCTTCTTCATCGAGGTTAACAACTTTATCCTTTTCATCTGCAATTGATAAAATGCATGTGTATATATACATCGTGATGTTACGTAATGGTTTTGATCAGCTTAATTATATCATGCAGATGAATCGGCAATGGATGTACATTGACCGACGGTTTGACGAGTTCACTTCGGGCCTGGATAATTTTATGGCCGTGGCAGAGGCAAACAAATATGGTGGCTTCATGTATTGTCCATGTGTGGACTGCAAGAATACCGTAAATTACGCTCGCTCGAGTCTCATTCATAGCCACCTTCTGCGATCCGGTTTCATGCCCAGTTACTATTGTTGGACCAAGCACGGAGAAAGAGGGGTTATGATGGAAGACAATGACGAAGAGGAAGAGGATGATGACGGTTATCCCAATTTCCCTGAATACGATGATACTTGCGAAGGCAATGAAGACAATGAAGTAGAAGATCAAGAGGCACCAGATGAGCCTGCTGATGATGATCTTGGCCGGGCCATTGCTGATGCAAGGAGAGAATGTGAAACTGAAAAGGAAAGGTTGGCCTTCGACAAGATGATAGAAGATCACAACAAATTGTTATACCCAACTTGCGAAGATGGCCATAAAAAGCTAGAGCAGCCTGCTTGGAATTGTTGCAATGGAAGGCGGAGAACGGTGTCAACGACTCGGGATTTGGAAAGTTGCTGACAATAATTAAGAGGAAGCTTCCAAGGGGTAACGAATTGCCCGGCAGTACGTACGAAGCGAAGAAGATTGTCTGCCCTCTAGGATTAGATGTGCAAAAGATACATGCATGCATTAATGGCTGCATCCTCTACCGCGGTGAGTACGAGAATTTGGATGCATGTCCGGTGTGCACTGCATTGCGGTATAAGATCAGACGAGATGACCACTGGTGATGTTGAGGGCGGCGCCCCGGGAAGAGGGTTCTGCCAAGGTTATGTGGTATGCTCCTATAATTCCACGGCTGAAACGCTTGTTCGGAAATAAAGAGCATGCTAGGTTGTTGCGATGGCACAAAGAAGACCGTAAGAAAGACGTGATGTTGAGGCACCTCGCGATGGCTCCCAATGGAGAAAAATCGATAGAGAGTTCCCAAACTTTGCACGGGATGCAAGGAACTTACGGTTTGGTCTAAGTACGGATGGCATGAATCCTTTTGGAGAGCAGAGCTGCAGCCATAGCACCTGGCTCTGTGACTCTTTGTATATATAACCTTCCTCCTTGGTTGTGCATGAAGCGGAAGTTCATTATGATGACGGTGCTCATACAAGGCCCGAAGCAACCCGGGAACGACATTGATGTGTACACGAAGCCATTAGTCGAAGAACTTCTACAGCTTGTGGTCCCTAGCAGGTGTACGTGTGTGGGACGAGCACAAGCGGGAGGAATTTGACCTAAGAGCGATGCTTTTCGTAACCATCAATGGCTGGCCTGCTCTTGGTAACATTTCGGGACAATCAAACAAGGGATACAATGCATGCACACACTTGTTTACATGAGCTCGAAGGTGATTATTTGGAAAAAGGTCAGGAAGGTCGTGTACACGGGGCATCGTCGATTTCTTAGGCTTACCCATCCCGTAAGAAAGAAAGGCAAGCATTACAACGGTGAGGCTGATCACCGGAGGAAGCCTCCCCATCGTGATGGTGTTGATATATTTGGTATGGTCAAGGATCTAGATGTAATATTTGGAAAGGGTCTGGCGGACGGTGCTGATTCCGAATGACGATGCCGGACACGCGCCCATGTGGAAGAAGAAATCTATATTTTGGGATCTACCCTATTGGGAAGTCTTAGAGGTCCGCTCTTCAATCGATGTGATGCACGTGACGAAGAATCTTTGCGTGAACCTGCTAGGCTTTACGGGTGTGTACGGGAAGACAAAAGATACACCGAAGCACGGCGAGGACCGACAACGTTGGAAAGACCCCAAAAGCTGCATGAGAGAGTTAAAGGACGTCATTTATCCAGCTACGCTCTTACAAAAGCGAGAGAAGGAAATATTTTTTGAATGTCTTAGCGGTATCAAGGTCCCGTCCGGCTTCTCCTCCAATATAAAGGGAATAATAAATATGGAGAAGAAAACATTCAGAACCTCGAAGTCTCATGGTACGTCACGTGATAATGACACGGTTGCTTCCGATTGCATTGAGGGGGCTTCTACCGGGAAAATGTTCGATTGCCCATTGTGAAGCTATGTGCATTCCTCAATGCAATTTCTCAGAAGGTAATAAATCCAGAAATTCTACCGAGGTTGCAGAATGATGTGGTCCAATGTCTCGTTAGTTTTGAGCTGGTGTTCCCACCATCCTTCTTCAATATTATGACACATCTCCTCGTTCACCTGGTCAATGAGATTTCCATTCTCGGTCCTGTGTTTCTACACAATATGTTCCCCTTCGAGAGGTTCATGGGAGTCTTGAAGAAATATGTTCATAACCGTTCTAGGCCGAGAAGGAAGCATCTCCAAGGGCTATGGAACGAGAGGAGGTCATTGAATTACGTGTTGACTTTATTCACGACCTTAAGCCGATTGGTGTTCTCGAATCGCGGCATGAAGGGAGACTAAGTGGAAAAGGCACGCTAGGAAGGAAATCAATGATATGTAGGGACGGGATTTCTTTGACTCAAGCATACTACACGAGTTCTACAAAGTTCCACCTTGGTGGCTCCGTATATCGGTGACCACAAGAACTTTCTACGCTCCCGGAACCCGGGGCGGTCGAACGATTGGATTAGACGTGAACACATGTCGACTTTCGGCGGTTGGTTGCAAAAACATCTCTCGAATAACAAACATATTGAAGATCAGTTGTACTTGCTGGCCCGGACACCATCTTCGGCTGTAGTGACTTTCCAAGGGTACGAGATAAATGGGAATACATTTTACACGATCGCCCAAGATAAAAAGAGCACCAACCAAAACGGTGGTGTCCGGTTTGATGCAATAATGAATGAAGGCCCAAATGACACATATTATGGTTACATAGAGGATATATGGGAACTTGACTATGGACCTTCTTTTAAGGTCCCTTTGTTTAGGTGCAAATGGGTCAACAAAACGGGAGGCGGGGTTCGGGTAGACAAGTTGTATGGAATGACAACAATGGATCTCAACAATCTTGGGTATAGAGACGAACCATTCGTCCTAGCCAAGGATGTGGCCCGGGTTTTCTATGTGAAGGATATGTCTACCAAACCAAGAAAAAGGAAACATAAGGAAACAAATACATCAAACGATGAGCCAAAGCGCCACATAGTTCTTTACGGCAAAAGAACCATCGTGGGAGTGGAGGACAAGACGGACATGTCGAGAAGATTATAATCAGTTTGATGAAATTCCACCCTTCAGAGTGAACATTGATCCAAGCATCAAGTTAAATGATGAAGATGCTCCATGGTTACGGCCGAAGAAGATTAATTAAATGATGAAGATGCTCCATCATCAAGTTAATTGAAGAATGTTCATGGCACAAACGAGTATCTCAACATGGCAATCAATTTCCCATTTATTTTTGTGTAATCATGTAAGCTGTATGTAAGATATTAAAAGTGGAGATGCGCCACGGGAGATTTCCCAACCCTTTCCCCAACAACTGTTAGATGAGATGTAGTCGTTCGGGGGCTTGCAGGGAAAAAATTCCAAGGCGCGGTTTACGAAGATGTCGTAGGGCGTGTGCACCAACGACATCTTCGAGAAGCTGCGCCACGGGAGATTTCCCAACCCTTTCCCAACAACTGTTAGATGAGATGTAGTCGTTCGGGGGCTTGCGGGAAAAAATTCCAAGGCGCGGCTTACGAAGATGCCGTAGGGCGTGTGCACCAACGACATCTTCGAGAACTGCGCCACGGGAGATTTCCCAACCCTTTCCCCAACACTGTTAGATGAGATGTAGTCGTTTAGGGGCTTGCAGGGAAAAATTCCGAGGAGCGGCTTCCGAAGATGTCGTAGGGCGTGTGCACCAACGACATCTTCGAGAAGCTGTGCCACGGGAGATTTCCCAACCCTTCCCTTCATCCATGGGAATGAAACTCTGCTTGGCTTGTTGATCTGCTTGGCAAGGCGTATCGATGCTCCTTTTATAGGCACGGCACCTCTTCTACTTTGTCTTATTCCTTCGACAGGGCGTCGTGCGCTACATGATTTATCTCATCGAGCGGTGCGTCCACCCATGCGTTCTTATCCTGCCGACATCTTTAGTCCCGGTTGTACCCACCAGCCGGGACTAAAGGTTACCCACACGTCCTTATCCCACCGACAGTTTTGTTAGATGACACAAAAAAGGATCTTTAGTCCCGGTTGTACCCACCAGCCGGGACTAAAGGTTACCCACACGTCCTTATCCCACCGACAGTTTTTGGCACCACTGCGTTCCCGCCTATTTTTCGTCCCGCGCTTTCCACTGCTTCCCGCCTCCGTCCTCCCACCATTTTTTCACTATATATATGTTGGCTTGGCCTCCATTTACATATCACATCTAGACTCATATCTGCAAATGCTCATCACCAGGTCACATGGCTTCCATCGTATCTCTAACCCTCCGGGAGGCGGAGGCGCTTTGCGCGTCGAATTACCCCTGCCTGCCGGGCTACCGCGTCCCTACCGGCTGGTTGCTGAGCGTCGGACGGGTACCGGTCCCTCCTGTCCCTCTAGGTGTGGCGCGCGAGATGGCCATCACGAACCACTACTACTTCGAGCTCACGCCGGAGCAGCGGAGGAATCCCCAGTGGCATCCCGACTACAGCCCGACTTGGGAAAGCTTCTTCATCAATCGGCGTGAGAGGGCGCTCGCCGAGCACGAGGAGGGCGGCCCGCCTCCTTCGAACTTCAACGAGGCCGGCCGTCGGGCTGTGGTGGCGCAACCGAACTCTCCGGGCGTCATGGCCCACCGTGGCCCCCGCCTGCGCTACCCTCGGTCCCAGCCCACGCGTGCTCTCCCGCCGAGGTTTGACTACCGCGACCCCGATGCCGGCAACGATGATGACGGCGACTACGACGACTACGGTGGCGAGTACTATAGGGCTAGGCACGAGTATGGCTGAATGACTCGAACGGTCGAATCGGCCATGTATCTTAATTAATTTTCAGTTGAGCTAGGCACGAGTACTATAGGGCTAGGCACGAGTACTATCTGGCCATGTATCTTAATTAATTTTCAGTTGAGTTTTGTACTTTAATTCCACATGTAATCTGCCGGGAAACTTTTCTCATCATCAGCGTCTGCCACAACGACTTTATTGAAAATACAATAAAATAGATAATTAAACAACTAGTCTAGTCGCGATCTACTCGTTGTCGGAGGTTGTCTCGGTCCAAATGTCGTCCCACCGAGGGTCGTTGTCGGCCCAAGTTGTATTCGGGTTATCGAGCTCGAACACGGCGACGGCCCAACGGTGGCGCCTGTTGGACCTGCGTTGTGCCCGGAGGTCAGCGAAGAACGCGGCGGTGTTGTCGACGTCGTTGGGGAACTGCGCCCTCCACTGGCGCATCAACTCCTTGTCGTGCTCGGCGATTGCGATCCGGCGCTGCACCGGCGGTGGCGGCGACGGTCCTCGTCGTCGACGAGGCACGGCGTCGGCGCGAGGAACTCCGCCTCCTCTAGCGATTCGACGTACGGGAAGTTCATGTCGCACCGTGGCCGCCGAAATCGCCATGCGGCCGCGTCGTAAGCGCGCGCCGCCAGCTCCGGGGTGTTGTACGTGCCGAGGGTGAGCCGGAAGCCACCGGCGCGCATCTCGGCGTAGAACCTACCGTTCGGCCGCGCTCGGACGCCAAGGAAGCCGGATGAGCCGCGATGGCGCGGCGGCATCCCGGCGACGAATGAACGGAGGCGACGGCGACGTGTGGTTCCGCGCGCACGCGGCGCTTTATAGCACAGCGACGCGGCAAGTTTGGCGACAGGTGGCGCGGGGAAGCGGCGGGGCGTGGCACGTGGAAGCGGGATCTACACGTCGCACGGCGGTGGCGGCGGGGCGAGGCACGTGGAAGCGGCGGCGACACATGGCACGGGGAAGGGACACGTGTGGCGGTGGCGGTGGTGGCCAGTACATGGCGGTGGCGGTGGTGGGCAGTACATGGCGGTGGCCCGTACATGGCGGTGACGGTGGTGGCCAGGCGGTGGTGGTGGCGACGGTGGCCAGTACACGGCGGTGGCGACGGTGGACTGTACATGCATGGCGGTGGCGGCGGTGGACACGTGTGGCAGTGCGGTGGATTTTTTTTCATTTGAAATAAGGCGGGAATGAAACTTTTTTAAAAAAGTGGCCTTTGGACCCGGTTTGTATTACAAACCGGGACTAAAAGCCTTTTTGCGCGCGCAGCGAAAACGCAACAAAAATGGCCTTTAGTCCCGGTTTGTATTACAAACCGGGTCCAAAGGGGGGCCTTTGGTCCCGGTTTGTAATACAAACCGGGTCCAAAGGGGGGGTGGCAGTATAACTGCTCGTCTCCTTCCTCGCGCAAATCAATCGCGCGAGGAGGAGACCACAGCGCCGCCAGGCTGCCCCGCCCGACAGCGCCTCCGCCGCAAATCGCCACCGCCGCGCGCACCACCGCCGCCGCCCTCCGCCTCGCGCACCGCCGCCGCCGCCGTGCGCCGCCCGCGCTCCGTCTCGCGCACCGCTGCCGCCGTCCGCCTCGCGCACCGTCTCCGCCGCGCCGCCTGCGCTCCGCCCGCCGCCGACGACTCCTCCTCCACTGCCGGCCGCCTCCTCCACGCCCGCCGCCGCCTCCTCTCTCCACCACCGCGTCCTCCTCCACCGCCGCGCCCCTCCTCCGCCGGCAAGGTGAGCCGCGCGCCCCGGCCCCCTTTTTTTCTTATTTATTTTTGTTAATTAGTGTATTAGTATATTGTTAGTATATTATTAATTGTTAGTATAGTTAATTATAAAATTTGTTAGTATAGTTGTTAATTAGTATAGTTGTTAGTATATATTGTTAATGTGTTAGTGTGTTAGTAAAATTAGTTAGTGTGTTAGTAAAATTAGTTAGTTAGTGTTAGTAAAATTAGTTAGAGAAAAGTTAGAAAATTAGTTAGTTAGTGTTAGTAAAATTAGTTATAAAAAATTTAGTAAAATTAGTTAGAAAAAAGTTAGAAAAGTTACAAAATAGATTCATTTGTGTCGGCGCCGCCCCCCGCGCGCGCCGACGACTTAGACCGTGGCGGTGTCGAGTCCGTAGCGGTGCCGCCGCGACATAGACTTAGGGTCGCGAAATAGAGAAAGAGCGAGCGAGGAGGAGCGCCGAGTCCGTGGCGGTGCGGGTACTGCCGGCGCCCCTGCCGACGCCCCCAAAACAGGGTCGTCGAACGCGGCGTTAGTACAAAAGTAGTGAAGTTTTTTATTTAGCACAATATCATGTTTTTTATTTATATTAGTACATATATGATTTGTTTTCGTAGCTACGATGCCGCGACAGCCGCCGCGCCGTGGTCTGACTCTTCTAGAGGAGATGGAGCAGATGGGGGAGGTCCGGGACTGGGCTCCGCCGGGGTGGCACTGGGAGGTCTTAGCTTCCGGGTCGCGCACCTTGGTGCGGAATCCGGGTCCCGTTGTCGACCCGGATATTCTTTGGTGGAGGTCTTATGGGCCACGGTCGTTTCAGAGGGAGCCGGCCCCGCCGGAGGAGGTAGCTTAGCGCATTGAAGCGGAGGACCAGCACGTTCGCCGTTACATGTACGCGTTAGACAACATGTATAGGACCGGATGGAGCGTTATGCGGGGATCTCATGTTAGCTATGCTCCCGTTGTTGTTCCGTGGCTTTGGGGGTACACCCGGCGCGGCTCGGGACCCGGTCGGCGCCCTCTAGGACCCGGTCTGCGCGGTTGAGTGGTTGTAGTAGTGATTGATATGTATTAGGGTTAAATAAACATGAACCCGATCTATGTATGCATGTAAGCTGCAGTATCTGCTTTCAGCACTATATTATCGATCCTTAGTTAAGAACTACATATGTAACTCCATTTTCAGTTTTCTGCATTATCCTTAATTTGATCATATGATGGTTCCTATGTATAGCTTGCGGGTCGTTGTAGAAAGCATGGACGAGAGATGAAATTCAAGAAAATTTCATGGAGGAACTCATAGCAAACGGTACTCTGGATGATCGCGACGACGACGTTATTCCAGATGATGGCGGTGATGATGTCACCGCAACTTATTTGAATGACTCCGGTGAGGGAGCGGAGAATATTGAGGAAGAAGATCCTAGTGGCGCCGGTGAGGAACAAGATCATCATAATGGCTCCCGAACTGTAGTTATCACCGAGGTATATAAATTAATTAAGCCGCTGTTGATCGACTAGATGCATTAACTAATTAAATTGTACCGACTATGAACTATTTCTTTTTTAGCCCTCCGGATCGAGCACTTCTTCGTAAAGTCGAGGAAGCGAGGCCCGGCCAAAAAGTTGGATGACGGTGTTAGGCACGACATCACCCACATCGAAAAGGATGGTAAACCGATTGCTCCGGAGAAAGGTGCAAAGGCATTTATAGCTCAATGCGGAGTGCTTGTTAGGGACCACGTCCCGATCACCGTTCGAGAATGGCACAAGCCGAAGGGACTAGTGCTGTCTGCAGAGGAAGAAGCTCAAGGTCTTTATATCGATGATGTAGCCAAAAACAGCATTATGAACAAGCTCATGTCACATTTCAACATAGTACCCGAAGAGGGGGGGACGCCGAAAAGGCCAAGATGGAGCAGGCCCTCCGCGAGTTTGGCAAGAAGAAGATGGCCGAACTATTCAAGAGCCACAAGAAAAGATTGCGCCGCCTTATCAAGTTAAAGAAGACTCCGGACGGTGAGAAGGTAAAAAATCATCGGGACGAATTCGTGAAGTACGAGCACGGAGTCGGAAGAATTTAAGAGAAGGTCGGAAATAAATAAGGCAAATGCTGCGTTGAAGCTATATCACCAAATTCCGGGTCCGGGTGGATACGGGGCTAACCGTCCTAAGTGGCAGGCAGCTGAGGCGGAGCCGACCGATAAAGGGATCAGATTAGGGACACACGGTTGGATCGAACGGTGCAAGGAGTGGTTCTACGGGATTGGGGGAACGTTGGATCCTGAAACGAGGAAGTGCATCTATAAGAAAGCTCATCGAAGGTTCCCATTGAAGCCCTGGAAAAAGCACATAGGGACGTGGAGGCGGGGTTGTTCCAGCCCGAAAGAGAGAACGATGAGCCGACACGCGCCCTTGGGAACAAAGAACACGGCGGACGAACACGAGGCACGAAGGCTCCATTCCGTGGAAGTATGGCTTTCTGCGGAAAGGAAGAGATTTCCGATAAAAGCCATGAGAGGAGGAAGGCAAGGGAAACAGACCGCCTGGCTAACTTAGAGCAGGGTATGAGCAACATGAAAGCCCAATTAACCATGGTAACCCAAGTACTTACATCTCAGATGGCTCAGGGGCAGGCTGTAGATCCTGCACTGCTCAATGCCCTCGCCCCGCTGCAATCTCAACCACACCGGAAAAGCAGCGTGGCTTCCTCTCAGCAGGTGGATAATGATGATGATGACCAGGTGGTCGAGCCTCCTCGCTACCCCCCCCCCGTGGATGATCTCACTAAGAGCCGTCCTTGTGAGCTGCATGTTAAAGTTTTCAACCTATCCTTCAAGGCGGCGGTCGGCATCCTCTTACCTACAAGGTCTTACCATTGCCGTCCGGTCCAAGACGACTTTGCTGTTGTGATGGTGGATGAAGTGTTGAGAGATTATGAGGGGTTGGTGCTTGAGCACCCTGCAGGTGAAGATGGGGAAATCAAAGAGCTGGGAGAAGCCCGTAGAACCACCGTGCAATGGCGGAAGGAGAACATTGTGTTTCCGGGTGAGAAGCCAACAAGCGGGCCACCTCCGCCTCCTCCACCACCTGTGCGGTCTCCTCCGCGTGATGATTCTCCTCCGCGCGATGATGATTCCCCTATCCATGACCGGTCTCCTCCGCGTGAAAATACTCCGCCGCCTCCTCCTCCTCGTCGGGAGACTCCGCCGCCTCCACCTAAGCAAAAGAGGAAGCGGTCCGCGGCACCTCCTACGGCTCCGAAGAGATCATCAACTCCAATGAGGGCACGAGACTCCGGAGTTGTTACCACATGAGCGGATCGAAGAGCAAAGGCGTTTCTTGCGCCGAAGAAGATGTTTATTCCACCGCATGACGGTGAAGCACTTTGCCGAGACGAGAATGAAGAGACCTGAGCCGAGAGCTGATTATGACCGCTCTCTTGGACAGTCCTCTAGAGCGAGCAAAGAAGCAAAAAAAGTCGCCCAGCTTGGACAGCGGGACATTCGGGCCGTACCCCACTTCATCGTGGAGCCCTATCATGATCCAGAGACGGCATCGATGATCGAACGGGCGGCTAGAGCTCAGGGAGCATCAGTTGAGTACGAAGATTACTATCCAACGGCTCAAGTGGTAAACAAGTATAGATACGGATCTGATCTCGTCAAACCTGGCGAGCTCGCGCGTCTAGGGACTCAGATGCGAAGGTTGCATGATCGGTACTCGAAAGCCTGTCGAAGATGTGAAACCTACCTCACGGTGTATCTTAGAGATGAGCATTACTTCCGGGGGAAGACGAGATAAACCTTGAGTTAGAAGAACTGTTTCGAGTTATTCAATCAAGACGCCCTCGACAAAGCTGTCATCGGTTGCTACTGCTCGTAAGTGATTTATTTGTGTAATTAAGTTTGTAGCTCATTCATTTGCACTAACAATTATCCTCATTATATTCTTTGTGTACGCTATACATTTAATTATGCGGAATGAAGAAGCTGGAATACAAAAGAGGCAAGCTCCTACCGCTGGGGTTCATAGACCCAAACACAGTTCATGAAGTTACGGTTCGACGGTACCCCAAGGACACGAGAGGACAACATCGTAATGTTTTTAGAGAAGCAAGCGAGACAAAGAGGATATATTCTTTCCCTACAACTTCAAGTGAGTGTTATATATAACATACATTATGCTTGTGCACCTTCCACTTTATTCTCGTAATCATTGAGCTATGCTTGTGCAGTTTCCACTTTATTCTCCTAATCATTGATCTTCACCTTGGAGTCGTAAACGTCATGGACTCAAAACGTAAATAATATGCAGAATGGGCGGACATGGATGCCATCCTCCAGAGGTAGTTTCAATCAATTTCGTATTGGCATCTTCATCTGCTCTAATTCAAAGATATCATCAACTAATCAATTACTCATTTACTCATTATTTTTTGCCGGGCAGGGCTTGGAAACGGTTCATCAATACTGTTCCGGGTAAATGGAAACCGGAGCTTACATTTAAAGATTACCCTGTAAGTAGTACTATATATATAGCTATGTCCGTGAAACTTTATATATGATATTTACTTTCAATACGATGCTTGATTATTAGTTTGATCGAACTATTTTTTCGTAAAGTGTATGAGGCAGGAACAAGGGAATAACTTATGTGGATACTACGTCCGCACCTTCATGCGTGACATGTCCTGTCCCAAGGGTGGGGATGCCCAAATACACCACACTCGTGTACGATAACAAATTTTCACAATTAATCTTAATTAGTACCATCTATTGTATTGAGTTCCATTCATATATTGATCTCCTTTTTTAAATATAGATGACACGCCTGCGGGACACTCTCATAACAGTGGATCAAATAAAAGCAATTCAAGAGGAAATCGCGGGATTCTTTATTACCGAGGTCCTTACCCCAGGTGGAGAGCACTATCGGAAGATCGTGACGGCGGAGGAAATTCGTCGAGGAGATGTTGTATTGTAAATATGCATGCATTACGTGTACTGTGTTGACTATGTCAAGTACAGTTGACGATGTCTATATATATTCATGACGATTTTTTGTGGTTTTCTTGAATGAAATATATGCATTACTGAAACTCTGCCGCGGCAGAGAAACGCCCTGTTTCTCTGCCGCGGCAGGAACGCTGGTACAGCCTAAATCTGTGCCGCGGCAGAGAAATAGCAATTCTCTGCCGCGGCAGAGAAACCTAGGCCCGGTTCGTACCACGAACCGGGACCAAAGGCCTTCCACCGCGAGCTCCCTGGCCGCACCACGTGTCGATGCCTTTAGGCCCGGTTGATCTTTGAACCGGGACTAAAGGGTACCCCTTTAGTCCCGCCTAATTGGTCCCGGTTCGGGAACCGGGTCTAAAGGCCCAAATGGACCGGGCCTATTGCCCCTTTTTCTACTAGTAGAGGAGCAGAGACAGAAAGGTGCACCTCCTTTGTTTCACTCAAATAGGTGCACAGAATCGTCGCGGCAAACGCTTTAAAAACTGTACACTTTCGCTATCTACAGGAACTCGCTGCTGTCAAAATTCAGTTCGTAGTGTCACTTTCTTCAGCTAAAATTCAGCGATGCTTCACTTGGTCTGTTCCCTGTTTTATTACAAAATCGACTCTATAGCACATTGGTTCCGTCTCTGCTCCTCACAAGTGGAGACCCTTGTTCGACTACGTCTGGGTGCGCATTAAACCAACCTTTTTGACCTCTGCCTCGCTGGCGCCTAAGTGGCCTAGCATCCCCACCTGTCATGGACCGTGGCTATGCTCTAGCTCGGTGCAAAAATTCTCCAGCCCAAATTTCAAATTCGTTTTTCAGAATATCACAATCAGATGCTTTTCAAACTACTCCCTCCGTGCGGAAATGTAAGACGTTGGGACCATATTTCCGACCAGGTGAAAACAGGAAAAAAGACAACCTTGCCCTTCCTAGATTTTGAATCGGTATCTTCCCAGATTTCGAATCGCCCTCCGCCGTCGCTCTTCCTCGACCGCCCTCCGCCTCCGCCGTCGCTCTTCCTCGATCGACCTCCGTCTATCGCCCTCCGCCTCCGCCTTCGCGCTTCGTCGATCGCCCTTCGCCCTCGCGCCCAGGCCTCCACGATCCCTCGCTGAGAAGGGATCCCCCTCCCCAGGTCGCTCCTCCTGGCCTCCAGACCTGGGCGCTGCTTCTCGTATGGTCCCTTGGTCCCTTGGTCCCCTCGATCCCCAGGTCGCCAGGATCCCCAGAACGCGCAGCTCCGCTTGATCCTCTTCCTCGCTGCCCAGGAGCAGCTGGGAGCTGCTTCTCGATCCTCTTCCTCGCTGCCCAGGACACCAGGATCGCCTCGATCTCCAGCGACGCACAGCTCCGCTCCGGCTTGCTCCAGTGCTCCTGCCGCTAACAAATTGTTGTTGCTCGCCTCCGCCATGTTCGTCTCTGGCTCCGGCCAGACAACCTTGCAACATCACTGAAAAAACAAGATAAGTGGAGGAATAACTCAAGTCATACAAGCAGGCATTGGTAGTCTGTCATCAACAATTAAAATTCGAGTACTAACTGGCAAAGTCTGGCAGTAAGAAACACTAATATAGATAAGTTTGCACCTGCTTCTTCAGTGGAACTAATGTTTGGTGTCTTCTGCGATAAATATCTGCTTGCTCTTGATGTATCACCTGTGATTGTGAATGCTCTGTTATGCCTATAGCTAGACTGCTATGTTGTGAAAGACATCCCTGTGATACATAGATGTACATGTTCAAGAATTATAACTAAATAAATAAATAACTCGTGTCAAATGAAGAGATAAATATAGAAGTTTGTGTCAAACTGTCAATTCTGAAATTCTGTACAATGGTTATTTGTTAGATTATTTGCTTGTCTTGTCGTGATGAAGTGGTATGTGTTGCAATGGTAGGTGAATTAGCACCTAGCTTGGTTGTTCTTTATTGAGCCGAGAGCGGGTATGTAGGCATGTAGGTGCTGGTATATTTGTAAAGCATCGGCATAGCTAAAGATTGATGCCTATGATTGAGAACTTGAAATAATTGAGGACAGGGTTCTTCCTAGTGACAATGACACCACATAGTCATTCAGTAACTTCCAAAGATTCTATAAATAGTGGTTTGGCATAACAAAGATTCTAATAGCATGAAGTCCTTAACTGACACTTCTATGTTCCCACCCAAAGACAGGTAAAGCTGAAACTACCTAATAATGTTCTAGCTTCATCAAGAAGTACTCATATTTCCACTTCCACCATGACATCAGAACCGAAAGAAAAAACGATAGTATTCACGAGTGCATGCTCCACTTCACAAATAACTTGCACGAGTACGAGTACTAAATGATTTAGCCGTGTATGAGGCTCTTACCATGTCCTATCATCAAACCAGTTCCGAACTCCTACATGTCCCGAAAAAATAAACAAGGATGAGTAAGAAGACAAATGTCTTTTGCTGACGAAAAGAAACAAGTAAAACAATATACACCAATCAGACTAACACCACTTGCAGAGAGCCAACACTTTCTTAGATACTCATACAGTATTATAGTGGTAGGTAGGCTACATTAATTCTAAACCACTGAGAGAAAACGTGAGAACGCAAGACACATCAATGCAATGTTAAGCCATTGTTTCTCGATGAAATGAGCTGAGCAAGCCTCATGTGGGAAGAACTGCACTGAACTGAACTACTAGAACGGTTACTAGTTTGTGGATGACTAAACTTTTCACTTCATTTAAATCTACTAGGACGGAACTTAAAATCTACTAGGAGTACAAGCGAAAATAGCTTAAATGTCATCACAACACATCAGTCCGGGTGTAATTTAAGTGGTGCTACTGCTTCCTAAAGTCAAATCTGGTACTGACGAGGGGGTGACTGAAGAAATTTCTATGTTCAGGTCAGCAACCAATCGCTCTAGCTATGGCCCTCCTCTCTGTTGAACATGACTACATTGTCGCCACAAATTGCTTCCAAGGCACATATCTGAGGATTGATTATATCAGACTAAAGCAGGTGAAAACACATGTCCAGGTAAAAACTACTCCGAAGACACCCTACTTGATACTTAGTATAACTAGGCCACTGAATGTGCATGACACGTCTTAATTTCTCTGGTTCATTTCCTATAAATGGCACAAACCATGAATCCATGATTCTCACCCAATCTTAGGAATTTAACAACGATATTGACCACAAATGTAGGAATGAATTAACTATAGGGCTCACAGCGAGCATCCTCTGAGACAAGAAAAATGATTCCAGACCTCAGTTGGCCCTCGAAGAATCAGTAAGTAAAGTAGAATCATGAAGTTCAGCACGGTCTCATATCCATGACAGAAGCTACACGCTCATGCTTCGCAATTCTACTAAACAATTCATGAGTAGCAGAGGGTGAGAGAGGGGCCAACGGATTACCTCGTCCTCCTGCCTCTGATCGTTGGCGCGCAACTCCTCCTCGGTCAACTCCATTTCCTCCCGGCCAATCCCCACCAGCTCCTGGCCTCCCGCACCGACTCGAACGGCGCCGAGGTGTCGATCTCCGCCCTGCCTCCGCCGATGGCCGCAGACACTGGCGGGAACGACGAGGACAGTGGCGTCGTCGAAGCCCAGTGTCGACCTCCGTGCCTTTGCAGAGATCTGGGAGAAGTGGGAGGTCTTCTCCTGCTACGAGTGGAGCTCCACACCACCACCACGGTGGCTGCAGATCCACCCTTACCCTGGCTCGACAGATCGAGCCCCGCCTGTAGGATAAAGTTCTCATCAATCAAAGTATCGTTTAGGAACAAGTTCACCTGTTGTTTAAGTAGCTTCGCACGAGCTCGTGTCATTGGTCCAATCCTGACTTCATTGGACTTGAGGTTCACAGCAGGTTCATCTTCAGTTGGTAATGACGGAGGTGGTAGTGAGGTAGGGATGTCCTCATCGCCCCCCCCCCCCCCCCCCTCAAAAGGCGTCGACCCCGACGCTTCAAGGTCTTCTCTGTCATATGGTGTCAAATCAGCAACGTTGAAAGAATTACTGACACCAAACTCATCAATTGGAAGATCTATCGAGTATGCATTATCATTGATCTTGGCAAGCACTTTGTAAGGACCAAGCACCACGAGGCTTCAACTTAGACTTCCGCAGCTTCGGGAACCTATCCTTGCGAAAATGTACCCAGACCATATCACCAGGCTTGAACAACATCTCCTTACGCTTCTTATTCATCCTTGCAGCATTGCTCTTGCCTTTCTTCTCGATCAACTCTTTAGTCTTCACATGAATCTTCTTCACAAAATCTGCCCTCTTAGATGCCTCCATATTGACTCGCTCATGTATGGGCAAAGGCAACAAATCAAGCGGAGTAATGGGTTTGAAACCATACACCACCTCAAAAGGACATAGCTCCGTGGTAGAATTTACCGCCCTGTTGTAAGCAAACTCCACATGCGGCAAACACTCTTCCCACTCCTTCAGGTTCTTCTTGATCATGGATCTCAACAGTTGTGACAAGATTCTATTCACCACTTCAGTTTGACCATCAGTTTGGGGATGACAAGTAGTACTGAACAGTAGCTTCGTCCCCGACTTTCTCCACAGCGTCTTCCGAAGTAGCTCATAAACTTCACGTCACGATCAGAAACAATAGTCTTCGGGACTCCATGTAGTCGTACAACCTCCCCGAAAAACAGGTTAGCAATATGCGACGCATCGTCGCTTTTGTGGCAGGCAATAAAGTGTGACATTTTAGAAAATCTGTCCACTACCACAAATATAGAATCATGGCCTCTTTTAGTACGCGGCAAACCCAACACAAAATTCATACTTATATCTTCCCATGGTGTGGTAGGTGCCGGTAAAGGAGTATACAAACCGTGAGGCTTCAGCTTGGACTTGGACTTGTTGCAAGTAATGCATCTCTTCACATATCTATCCACGTCCCGCCTCATCTTTGGCCAATAAAAGTGGTCAGCTAGCATGAGTAGCGTCTTCTCACGCCCAAAGTGACCCATCAAACCTCCAGCATGTGATTCCTCCAATAAGAGCAAACCCACAGACGATTCTGGAACACATAGTTTGTTAGCTCTAAACAAGAACCCATCATGTATGTGATATTTTTCCCATGCTTTACCAAGAGCACATAAGCGATATGGTTCAGCAAAATCATGATCGATGGCATACAAATCACATAGTATCTCTAAACCAGGAATTTTAACATCAAGTTGACTTAATAGCATATTCTTCCTAGATAGAGCATCAGCAACAATATTATCTTTTCCCTTCTTATGCTTAATAATGTATGGAAAAGACTCAATGAACTCAACCCACTTAGCTAGACGCTTATGCAAAGTAGATTGAGCTTTCAGATATTTTAAAGCTTCATGATCAGAATGTATGATAAATTCTTTTGGCCACAAATAATGTTGCCAAACCTCAAGAACTCTAATTAAAGCATACAATTCTTTATCATATATAGGATAGTTCAACTTAGCACCAGAAAGTTTCTCAGAAAAATATGCAATTGGGCGACCCTCTTGCATCAACACACCACCAATTTCAATACCACTAGCATCACATTCAATCTCAAATTGCTTATTGAAATCAGGAAGTGCAAGTAACGGTGCAGAAGTTAACAATCTCTTCAATTCATCAAAATCATGATCTTGGGTTGCGCCCCACTCAAATATTACACCCTTTTTAGTTAAGTCATTCAAAGGTGCAGCAATAGTACTAAAGTTGGGCACAAATCTGCGATAAAACCCAGCTAGATCATGAAAACTTCTTACTTGACTCACATTCATGGGAGTAGGCCAATTTTGAATAGCTTCAATTTTAGACACATCTAATTCTACTCCATGCTTAGAGACAACATAACCAAGAAATATGACCTTATCTTTGCAAAATGTGCACTTCTCAAGATTACCATAGAGTTTATTATCACGCAACACTTGCAAAACATGTCGAATATGTATAGTATGATCAGATTCATTGCGGCTGTAGATTAATATATCATCAAAGTACGCAACCACAAATTTGCCAATAAATTCACGCAAAACATGGTTCATCAGTCTCATGAAAGTGCTAGGTGCATTAGTCAAACCAAAAGGCATTACTAACCACTCATATAAACCAAATTTTGTTTTAAAGGCAGTTTTCCATTCATCCCCTTCTTTCATCCTAATTTGATGATAACCACTACGCAAATCAATTTTAGAGAACACAGCAGCACCACTCAATTCATCTAGCATATCCTCTAAACGGGGAATAGGATGAAGATATCGAATAGTAATGTTGTTTATAGCTCTACAATCTACGCACATACGCCATGTACCATCTTTCTTAGGAACAAGAATAACAGGAATAACACAAGGACTAAGGCTTATGCGGATATAACCTTTGTCGAGTAGCGCTTGTACTTGCTTCTGTATCTCCTTCGTCTCTTCGGGATTTATTCTATATGTCGCCCTATTGGGCAGCGAAGCTCCGGGAATCAAGTCAATTTGATGCTCAATACCTCGCAATGGTGGTAGTCCTGCGGGTACCTCCTCCGGAAACACGTCGCCAAATTCCTGCAAAACATTAGAAACACCAAGAGGAAGAGGGGTCATGTCGTTAGAAACTAAAACCGTACCCATGTACAAAAGCACAAGAGGCATGGCCGTAGGATCCTCACTAAATTTTCTCATGTTATCTTTGGTGGCTAATGAAACAAAGGAATTCACTCGCTCATTTTTCGTTATATCACTCACAATATTACAATTCTCTCGCCTATCTAGAGGAGCATCCTCCAAGTTTACTTCAATCTTCTGACGAGACTCATTGACAATTTGTTGTGGTGACATAGGCTGTAAGTTAATTTTCTTGCCCTTGTACTCCAAGTGATATGTATTGGCACGGCCATTGTGTTGCACAGAACGGTCATAGAGCCAAGGCCGACCCAATAGTAGGTGACACACCGTCATAGGAACCACATCAAAATCAATGCAATCCTTATACGGTCCAATCTCAAACTCAACACGCACCATGTGGTTTACCTTCATCTCACCATTGTCGCTCAACCACTGAATATAATATGGATGCGGGTGCGGTAGATATTTCAACTTCAGCTTGGTGCACAACTCCTTGCTTGCTAAATTGCGGCAACTCCCGCCATCAATAATGACCTTGCAAGCCTTGTCAGGACCAACTAAAGCTTTGGTTTGGAACAAATTGCAGCGTTGAGTAGATGCACTAGGCAACACATTAAGAGCACGCTGCGATACAACAATGGTGCGAGCATCAGATGGATATGCATCTTCACCATCAGTATCATAGTCATCATCTTCTAGAGCATTAGGATCAACATCATCTCCAGTCTCATACTCATTGTCCTCATTGATAACCATGACTTTGCGGTTAGGACATTCTCTCTTGAAGTGACCCTTGCCACCACATGTATGACAAAGCATATCACGGTTGCGCGCTGTGGACATGCTAGAACCACTCGTACTTGCAGCAGATTCAGACTTCTTTGCATTAGTAACATTGGAGACCGGCTTGCTAGGCGGAGTAGAGTAAGGGGCGGAGCGCGTTGATGGCGCCGGCGCCGTAGATGGGGGCGCGCGGGGTGTAAAACGCCCAGCTCCCGTAGCACGACCTTTTACCTTTGCCTCATCAACCATTTGTGCTTCAGCTTCTCTTGCATGATGTAGCAATTGATTCATAGTGGTGTAACTGTAGTGACGAACAATGCCTTTGATATCATACTTCAATCCATTGAGGAAACGCTGCATTGTCATCTCAAGAGACTCACGGACACGGCCACGTTGCATAAGCAACTCCATCTCCATGTAGTATTCATCCACAGTCTTCACACCTTGCCTCAATAAGGTCAACTTATCATATATTGTACGCAAATAATTAGTGGGCACAAAACGAGAATTCATCGCCTCCTTCATAGCACGCCATGTGATAATTGGAAGCTCACCATCCTCTTGTCGATTACGAACAAGTGCATCCCACCAACGCAATGCATAGCCATCAAATTCGGAAGAAGCAAGCTTGATCTTCCT
Source organism: Lolium rigidum (assembly GCF_022539505.1). Lineage (NCBI taxonomy): Eukaryota > Viridiplantae > Streptophyta > Magnoliopsida > Poales > Poaceae > Lolium > Lolium rigidum. The sequence continues at coordinate 132,365,529 of NC_061510.1, read as the reverse complement.
ATCTTCAGTGTAATTCGGATGTAAGCTCCATAACTTCTCAATCTTAAGCTCCCAAGTGAGGTATTCTTCAACATCAGCTCCTCCTTCAAACTTGGGTATGGAGAACTTAGGCTTACCCAATCCATCTTCCTCATCTTGTCCACGACCATTGCGGCCAAGTGGAGCCCAACCACGAGGACGGTCACCACGACCAGGTGGGTCATCAGCGTCTTCAGCTTGTTGTCGTTGTTGATTTGTAAGATTCTCAACAGACATTGTTAAAGTTCGAAGAGTGCGCTGGATATCCGTCATTTGATCTTGCATGGCAGTGACGGTCTCATTAGAAGTATTCAGCTTCTGGGAGATCTCTTCGACCTTGCCCTTAAGCTCATCATCCTGAGTGCGGAATTCACGTCGCATCTCATTACGAAGAGCTTCAAACTCCCTCCATGTGATGATATCTGCGGAATCCTTGTTTTCCTGGTTAACAAGCTTATGATCACTAGTAGACATGATTAGTATGTTAGTGCACTAAAGCAAAAATATATGGTGGTACTCTCACAACTCACTCAAAACTGATAAGAAAAGGAGATCTTACCGTTCCAAAGTAAGTTAGTATTTCTTACCACTTGTAGTAACAACTAGTGCACAGATCTAGCGAAGCGAATATCAAGGGTATAAGAACAACCACACGACAAAGCAGGATATATGTGGGGCTGTAGGTAGGCTATCTATTTGCACCAATAACAAGCTCTAGCGCTGACCGTAGACAACCAAAGATACTCACACAAGGCGATAAATTTGGCAATGCAACTATATGGATGAAGAGTTGCAATGCACTCGAGAGACGCTAGCAAATCTCAACGGAACAGGCACAAGATTGCTCAACTACGGGTGCAGTTAAAGAAAACTTAGGCCTTCACTTGATTCTACTAGCACTTCACTTTTCTTTTTTGTATTTTTCTTCTTGTAACGCAGCTATGTAGCTCTTTTTGCTTCCTTCTATTTTCTGCTTTTTTATATATGACTCAACTCCTTGATAACACGGCCAACAATATATGCAAAGCACCAAAACTCTAATGAGCAGCCTGTCGAGCGGTAAAACTAGTCTCTTCTGGGGAAGTTCCTAGTCACTTATATCGATAGGCTGTGTCTATGGTTGGGAACAAGCACACTGTACGCTATGTGGACTCGGAGTAACAAAAACTGACACAATATGATAAAACTAGATGATAACGGAGACTCAAACCCTAACAATACTAGATGGAAGAAAAATATATGCAAAAACAACTATGAAAAAGCAACTAAAACTTGAAATTAGTGCAATCTAAAGCTATGGCAAACCCTAACCCTAATATTTTGGGATTTCTATTTTCGTGCCCCTGCTTCGTTAGTTGTACTCAGTTTTCCCCAGCTCGTTAGTTTTTCCTCAGTTTTCCCCTCCCTCTAGTTTGAAACCCCTCGAAGACGCGGGTTGCCGTCAGGTCGGAGGCCTTACCGTTACCGTGAGGTCGGTTCCTCGCCGACCGTCTCGTGCTGACGGGTGGATCCATCTACCGGCCGACGCGTGGGCCGTTTTATTTCCTGATTGTATACGCGGTGCTGCCAATGACAAATGGGGCCGCTCTATGGGGCTGCCGCAGCCAATGACCGAGTGGGTCGTCTATTTATTTATAGAAAATTATATATTGCCGCTCCGTGGGGCCTCCGCAGCCAATGACCGTTGTGGTCGTCTATTTTATTTAGAGAATATAATATAGAGCCGCTCCGTAGGGGCCGCCTCAGCCCATGGCACGTGACTATTTTCGCAGCTTAATCTAAAGTGACTCTTATGCTAAACATTGTGCATCCCGACGTTGACCTAGCAGTGGTGGCGAGCATAGCCGTTCCGACCATGCCGATATCGGCATCGGCATCGGCATCGTTTGGAGGATGTGGTGCTCGAATAATAGTGGAAATGGGATGTTATTTTTTACATGCATAATATATAGAAAATAGCTAGATCTCTAAATCGATGCATATGAAGCTACATATATATTCTTGGTCATAATCCCCTTAATTATCTAAAGGGGATGGATGCATGGCTTCACGTCGTCGTCGCTTTCATCGTCGGTATCTTCGTCGTCCGAGTAGTAGTACCTCCTGCACATTGTTCCGTCGAACACCTTCACCGTGAGCACATCATCGCCTTCATATTTGAAGTGTACGAACCAGCCGAAATCCACACCGTGCGCGATGGCGAATTTCTCCCAGCCCTTGTCGAGGTACATCCGGCCTTGTCCGTCAAATAGGACCTCCACGGTCCAGAGACGAGGACCGCGGTCGGCTGCTCGCAGATACACCTTAGCTGGCTCCTTGCCGTCAAGATAGTCCGCAAATTTTTTGGGAGTTCCTGCAAAGAGATCGAGCGCCGATCGTTTGAAATTAGGGAACCCTTGAAATTAAAGGTTTTTTAGAACATGCCCATAATTAATCACATGCATCATATATGTGGGAACGCGTACGTACCTTCTTGACCAAAGGGTCTTCATAGACGACGATGAAGAACTCCTCTATGATCAATGGCAGTGTTGACGGTGGTGGTGGCAATGATGATGATCCACTTCCCCTTCCCCTTCCCCTTCCCCTTCCCCTTCCGGTCCGCTTCCGAGACGTGGAAGCCATGGCAATGGATAAAGTGTATGTGAACGAAAAGAAGAGAGAGGCGGAACCTATTGACACAAGGGATGGCCGTGTGGGTGTTTATAAGGGAGAGATGACCGTTGTAGGGTTTACACAATAAAATAAGGAGGAGATGACCGTTGTGGGGGTTTATACACAATAAATTAAGGAGGAGACGACCGTTGTGGGGGTATAGTTTATCATTTTACCGTGAAAAGTAATGCCTAAAAGGAAAGTAATGGCTACAAGAAATCGGTGATGGTTTATCGTTTTTTGCGTGAAAAGTAATGGGTACAAGAAATGGGTGATGGTGTATCATTTTTTGCGTGAAAAGTAATGGCTACACGAAATGGGTGATGGTGTATCATTTTTGTGCGTGAAAAGTAATGGCTACAACAAATCGGTGATGGTTTATCATTTTTGTGCGTGAAAAGTAATGGCTACAACAAAATCGGTGATGGTTTATCATTTTTTTGCGTGAAAAGTAATGGGTACACGAAATGGGTGATGGTGTATCATTTTTGTGCGTGAAAAGTAATGGCTACAAGAAATCGGTGATGGTTTATCGTTTTTTGCGTGAAAAGTAATGGGTACACGAAATGGGTGATGGTGTATCATTTTTGTGCGTGAAAAGTAATGGCTACAACAAATCGGTGATGGTTTATCATTTTTTGCGTGAAAAGTAATGGCTACACGAAATGGGTGATGGTGTATCATTTTTGTGCGTGAAAAGTAATGGCTACAACAAATCGGTGATGGTTTATCATTTTTTGCGTGAAAAGTAATGCCTAAAAAGAGTTTATAATTTAGCTCGTGAAAAATAATGCAGAAAACCAAACTTTGCGTGAAGCTAACCGACGACGAGAGAGAGAGAGAGGGTGGTGGCCCCGACCGGAGAGAGAGATAGGGGTTATCCCGCCCGTTAGATCATACGATCAACGGTCGTCGGGCACGATCCGCGTGACATGGGCTAGACCAATCAGGGCAATGTTGGGCGTCCGTGAGAGTTTGTGAAGGGAGAGGGCAAACCGAGTAGTATCAAGAAACCAAGGGCAAGTGAGTAGTAAACAGACTAAGGGATTCAAATATGAGATTTAAAAAATGGAAAATGCGTGTTTTGTACAATGAAACCCATCTTGGCCTACCTCAAACTATTTGCAATACAAATCTACATGAGTGTGAAAATTATGGTCTCATTCGGACAAAGTATGTTTTGGGGAAAGCTGTTTTGGGTAGGGCTTATTATGGAAAACCATGCACCTTCATAGCTACTAGGTGATTTGAGAAGTGGCAATTTGTGGTGAAACTTGATTTATCTACGATTTATCTATGATTTGAGAAGTGGAAATTTGTGGTAAAGACTCCATGAGTAAGTGCCACTCCTTTTCGGAATTTTTTGCACATTAAATAACTCATTTAACTAGTTAATCCCATTTGTTGACTCTCTGTTGACCAGCCACTTGAGGGTAAAACCGAGTATATTGCACTAGCCAGTATTAGCACTCAAGGTGAAAACTGAGCATACAAAAAATGCTAGTATATGACTCGAGGATATACATGAGTATATCTAAATTTCCAGGGTTAGACTCGAGGACGCGTGTTGCGGTGCAGAAGTGGAAGAAGTGCCATTGTTGACGCGTGTCGCGGTGCGGACGTGGAAGACGTGCCATTGTTGACTCGGGTCGCATTTAGGACGCGTAAGCCCCTCTCTCCCTCCCTCTCGCACACAAGTACGTCTCATTATCGCTCACGCACGAAACCACCCCTCTCACGTCCCATCAACTTCTCCAAAAAACCCCAACCGCCGTACGAGCCCTCCCCTGCCGGCGATGGAGAAGAAGAATGCGCCGGCGGCCATCGCCCCGAGCCCGTCGCCTCCGAGCCCGTCGCCTCCGAGCCCGTCGCCGCCGAGCCCGTCGCCGCCGAGCCCGTCGCCGCCGAGCCCGTCGCCGCCGAGCCCGTCGCCTCCGAGGGCGGCGCATCCGAGGGCGGCGCATCCAAGCGCGGCGCCTCCGTGAACTCGGGCCGGTCTCACCGCCGACGGACCACTTCACAAGATCGGCGAATGCTTATTGGCCAAAGAGGAGTACGTGGACAGCTACTCTGCTATGAGGCAAGTCTCGTAGAAATTGGCGCTCGGGTTTACTCGATCCCGACGTGCACCCGCACGAATGGATCATGCTACACCACGCCCTTCCACGCGCCGCTGAGTTCACCTTCCTCCATCTCGGCACATCCCGCTACGTCACCATAGATCTATCTGCAGTTCGTGCAAGGTTCAAATTCCTCGGCTTTTCCCGTGGCGTCACCATAGATCTTATTTTCAATCTTAGTGCTGAATGTTATCTTTTCAATATATTTTAGATTCTACTTCCTCGGCTTTTCCCGTGGCGTCATCGTGCTTGCCCGGAAGAACCCACCGCACAAGATACGGCTGCTGAACCCACTCACAAAGAAATCGAACACGATGTTTGAGGCGCGAGATGCCATCTGTTTTTCCGAAATCGATCGCCGTTATCAAATCCCCGACTATGGTCTTCGTTGCCACACATTACCCGCCGGAAATTGGTTGGGTCGATGAGAGCACTCCAACTAAGGATATAAATGAAGATGGGGATTGGGGAGAAGGAAGATTTTCGATCAAGAACCATGGTTTCCGTTCCATTACCCCGTTCAATGGTGAACCGTATGCGTAGGCTGCGGACAATTTTGAGATCGGAAGAATAGTGTGCACCAATATACGAGTTGCAGCAGCGCGCGAGCACTGTCAAGATGGAGACACTAATTTCATTTCCAGAACTTGGACGTCAGAAGTTCTACCTTGTGGAGTCGGATGGTGAGCTGCTGCTTGTGTTGTTGGTCAGCGCGGCTTTGGCGGGCAGACCATTGGTGTACCGTGTGGACACTCGGAGCCGCTCTCTCCATCCGGTCACTAACATTGGCAGTAATGCCTTCTTCGTGAATTATATCCGGTGTATCTCCGTCGACACCGGAGTGTACCCGACACTTCAACCTCGGCAGCATCTACTACACGGATTTGGGTTATATCGGAGCGTACTCTCATGATACAAATGCCCGGGATGAGTGGCCACTACGTGTGGATAGAATAGGATTCTACGGTTTGAGAAATGAACACAGAGCCATACCGTTTGGAGGATGTATTGGCCTCACACTGCAGACGGAAGGAGTTCAATGAATATTTCCTTGGGGAATTGCACGAATGGAGCGACGGAGAAATATATGAGGAGGAATGAAGAACAAATTCATTCATCCTAATCTTCTTGTTGTCCATACATTGCGTGCGTGATCTTGTATATTTTTGCAGCTTAGTTTGTCGTGAACATTAACAATGTTATTGGCTGCTTTTGGCTGCCGTATGCAGTTTACCTATGTATTATACTTAGTTTTCTGATTATGCTGCTGTGAATTTATCATATAATAGCTTCTAGATTTGCTACTAGATTTGCTGCCATATTGGGCAAAAAACGAGGGCCAAAAGGCATAAATAACCCCGGAGATTTGCTACTAGATTTGCTGCCATATTGAAGAAAGACAGAAATAGAAGCTTCTCTAGATTTGATACTAATTTGGTGAAAAAGACAGAGAGAGAAAGAGGGGAAAAGGTGCTCTTAAAAATGCCAATTTGGGCCGAGAGAGACAAAACCCAGCTCCTGCTCACGTGCAACCAAACGCTTCTCGTCCTGTCCCACGCGGTCCCTTTCTACCAGCCCCACGCGACGCGGCCCCACACGACGCGGCCCCACGTACGACGCGGCGCAACACGTCGGCCACGAACGTCCAAATAAACGGATTCCTTCCGTCTGAGCTCCTTCTGCGGGTCTTCAGACAAAGGCTAGGGTAAAACTGAGGAAAAACTAAGGGGCTGGGGAAAACTGAGCACAACTAAGGAACCGAGGGCACGAAAATAGAAATCCCTAATATTTTTGGCTTTTTCTGGATAGGAAAACACTCACAACTCAACTATGGGGTGGATTGTGGATGGCTTACCGAGGGAACCCGAGAATCTGATACCAAGATGATAAGGGGTGGCCCGGTCTTCTCAGTAAGCAACGGTGGTGATGATGATCACGGGGTGATAGCAGCGGAGAAACACGACGATGTAGTGGATGATAACTTGTATGACGCAACGAGATCTCTCGATTGGTCCCTGTCGCCAATGCAACAACTGTCAACCCTGCAAGATATTCGCAACTCCACACACTTGCGCACGTAGCCGCCGACCACGAAGCGGTAAGTTGCAACCTTCTAATTCCCAATGGAACAGCAGATCACACAAGACTTTTCAGATCTACACAATATCAAGCAATATGGTGTAGGGGATTCAATAGTTTTGCAGAGCAAACAACTAAGAACTAGGGTTTATCTTAAACGTGGTCTAAAGCAGCTAGGGGGCGTCCTGGGCACTTATATAGGAGTCCGGGACGACTTCTGGTCGAAAAGATACAAGAATAACAGACCCAGAATAGATCTGGTCGAGACAGACTCGGACACGGCCGGTCTGGGGGCCGGTCGACCGAGCCTGGGACCGGGCTGGCTGGTTCAAACCGGGCTAGGGACCGGGTGGAAACCGGGCTCTGGAATTGTCGCTCAGTAACCCTTCCGGTTGCAGTCAGCAGAGCGCCCGGTTGGCGCCGGGGTGGATCCGGTGTGGAGCCTGGTTGGACCGGGCCAGGGACCGGGCGCGCCGGCATGGCGGCCGGTCTGACCGGGTGCTGGGCCGTCGTGGAATTCGTATTCTCCTCTCGCGCATGCCTCCCTCTCCTCCCTCGCGCGTCCATGAGATATCTTCATGTCCAGCTCCTTGTCCAGCTCCACGTCCATCCTCACGTCCAGCTGCTCCTCTCCTCCTCGTGCGATGCTTGTCTCCTCTTCAAACCTGATGATACATAAGTAATAGGACTTAGGTAGTATAAAGTTCTCATCAATCAAAGAATCGTTTAGGAACAAGTTCACCTGTTTTTTAAGTAGCTTCGCACGAGCTCGTGTCATTGGTCCAATCCTGACTTCATTGGACTTGAGCTTCACAGCAGGTTCATCTTCAGTTGGTAATGACGGAGGTGGTAGTGAGGTAGGGATGTCCTCATCACCAAATCAAACAAACTTTATGTCCATTTTGATCAGAAAAACATAAGGAACATGAATATGCCATCCATCCATCTGTTTGCATATCGCATCATGTCGAGCCGTGATAGTTTGTGCATTTCACCTCACATATATGCGGAGTATTTCGGATATCCACCTAAGGTTTCCCCGCTCCGTTTAATCTTGAAGTAGCGCAACCCTGCCATGATATGCCATGCTAATAAACACTTAACTTTGACGGTAGGAAATGCAACTCCAACTCTAATTTGATTGTCCGGCGTTCCGACTCCGATTAATATGGATCAGTTGCATCGCATCATCGCTGCCATGTCATGCACATCATCTTGATCATGCTGGTTCTTCTTCCGTAGTAGTAAGTTTGCATCCGTTTCTTGTTCCAGCATTTGCTTCTTCTCGGATAGGATCACGAAGTGGTGTTGTGAGATATGACAAGTTCTTCTGCAGCTTTTCACAGGCGAGCCCTCTCTCTTCACCTATTTTACATTTTGCTCTCCCTCTCACTGCTATCCTTATGTTGCGATTCTTTATCGAGTCACGTGTCCTATTCCACTTGTTTACCATAATAATCCTATATGTAACATTCCTTACCCATAGTCGTAGCTTGATGTTTGAGCCTTGCGAGTCGTAGGCATGTTTAGGCTCTGTTGTTTATCTCGATCTGTTATCAGGATATGTTGGGTTATTGGGAGGTTATCACATGCTATATCAGTTGTTAGAGATACACATGCTTTACTTAATTGTTAACAACTAAAATTGTAAGCAGAGGCATCTGTGAGCCCCTTTGCGAAAGCATCGGAACTTTGACTTGCTAATGTCCCCTAGGACCCGAGTTCTTGTTATATGTTCCGAGACTGAGCGCTCTAACCACACGTGGGTATGCTTACCGGGTCTCCTCTCGATCACTGCCGGAACCTACAGCTATGTCCAGTGGCCACAATTAGTTTGAATGTTTGTTTGTTTCTCTCGGGCGTGCAAGCTTGTTTCTTTGTGGTCAGATGATATGATGTTACTTTTGGGGAAGCCGTGTGCCTTGTAACCCCGTTGTCTCTTGCACGCTCGTAGGCGCGGTACGTATTGCTGAAGATGGATTCATCCAGCGGGCACTGTTTCCATCCGAAAGCCGTAGACGCAAACAGCTAAGTCCGCTTCGGAGCACAGCCGGACTTTGATACGGGTTAACTTAGTTAGGTGGCTTCCTGGACATTATTGTAGTGAAGGAGAGTGCGAGTCGTGATGTCCACCTGTCGCAAGTGGGTTGAGCGTGCGTGTGGGCACATTTGGGCACCCCTGGAGGGTTACAATCTTATCGATAAGCCGTGTCCGCGGTTATTAACGACTTGGAATTGCATAGCTTGATCATAGAACAACTTACACCGTTATCTTGTTGCTAATAATCTGATAATAACTTGCGTAGTAATATAGCATTACTACAACCAACATATAATAAAATTGTCAACCGTGGAGTGCCTTTTACATTGCCTCTTCGCTTTGTTGAAGGGGATATGTGTATTTGGCTGGGTTATGTTTGTGTAGTATTTATCTGTTACCTTGTGCGCTCTCTTATCTTCTCTGAGTAGACGGATGTTGTAGCGTGTCTCTATTGGTTATAGTTTTGCTGCCGCTAAACCCACCATATAGGCCCAGGCGATATATTCGTCCGGCGAGCATAGCCATTTCTAGTCTCGCTAAGTACGTGCCGGAGTTCGTTCCTTGGTACTTACTCTCGTCTTTTCTCTTTCTCTTTTGCTTCCTCCCTTTTGTCGGCAACCGATGGCCCGACTTCGACAGGTACAAGATAACGACGTTAGCAAGGTTACCCTTCCGGCTTGGCCTGGGCAGAGTTATGGACGCCACTGGTTATCTTCAAGACTCTTAGTCCAATTTGTATCTTGTCCCTACTCGGACGTATTCGATCTTCTGTATGATTTAGATCTTTGTATTGTATATTTGTATCTTGACTCGTTGGAGTCGTTCTTGTAATATATATTTCTTGTGGGCTCTATTGTAAATCTATTGTAATGTTACTACTCGTGTTAATTCCTCTGGTATCACGTGTGTGATTCGTCGCGCATGTCGTATCGGAGGGTGTCTCTAGATCGATATCGTGCGGATTTTGGCGGGATCGCTGGAATCCTCATGGTAGCGGTTCCGGGGCGTCACACTGCGGCGGCGTGTTCATGTCCCGAGCTCCGCTTCGATCTCCCGCCGCGCCGCCTCTACCACTTCGCCGACCAGTTCCGCTCCCCGTGCTTCTACGCCGGCAACTTCCTCAAGGGCGTGAAGTGATCCCCCGACGGCTCCTCCTTCCTCACCAGCTCCGACGACAACTCGCTCGGCATCTTCTACCTGTACGCCCACCTCTCATGCTCCCCTACCTTCTCCTTATACCCTCTCGCGGAAAATCAACTAAAGCGAGTAAGCTGCCTCGCTCCTTTCCCTGTCAGGCCGGAGGACGCGTATAGTGCTGGGGCCGAGCACACTGCCGCTGAGGCCGCCGTCGGAGGCGAAGGTGCGCTGCCGGTTTTGCAGCCCTTGTTTGCTGAATGGCTGCCGGTTTTTGGTTATTTTTTCCGTGTTTTGAGTTTCGAATTTTCAACTGCAGATTCCTACGGTGCGAGCCTCCAGGTAAACGAGGGCGAGCCAGTGTACGACTTCTGCTGGTACCCCTACATGTCGGTGTCTGGTGAGTGAATTGCGTCCTTTGTCATGTTATTAGGGGTGTTTGCAAACTGTCCATTAGTGCTGAGTGCAAGGTCCTGTGTTGTTTTGCAGATCCAGCCACCTGTGTATTTGCGAGCACTAGTCGTGATCATCCGATACACCTCTGGGACGCCGCCACTGGGGAGGTAGAATTGGCTGCTTATTCTTGTTGTATTTGGTGTGTGGATGAAGTGATGATGAATCCATTTCTGATGATTCATGCTGGTTACTGCAGCTTCGATGCACCTACAGAGCATATGATGCCATGGATGAGATAACAGCTGCGCTTTCGATATCATTTAATTCTACAGGATCTAAGTATGTGCAATGGACTCAATCATCTGATCTGCATTCATCTTACATATGAAAAAAAATGCTAAAATCGTAATGGCCATGGAAGTATCCAGCCACACTTCCTTTTTGATTGTGTTGCTCAATTCTGATATCGTGTTCTGTAGGCTCTTTGGTGGATACAACAAATCAATTAGAGTGTTTGATGTTCATAGGCCTGGTAGAGATTTTGAGGAATACTCTTTGGCTAAAGGCGGTGAAGGGCCAACTGGTAAGTGAAAGCGATGCACTTAGTAGTTCTTATGCTTCAAAAGTCAAAACAGCATGTGATTTCAGTTGAAGTTTCAAGTTTGAAACAAAGAAATGTGCTAATGTTGACTTCATCTGCATGTAACTTTTTTTGTCTGTTTAAGGGTTTTCCATGAAAAGAAAAACTACTTTCCATCACATGACTAAAAAGCTAATGTTCACGACTTGTTAAGTTTAGCAATTAATTTTTATATGGTGAAATTATGAGTAATACTGCCAGTTCATTACTACAATACTGATGAATGGAAGCTCAAGATGGTATTTATTTTAAATTTACATTATCAGACTCCAAAGTAAAATTGTGCCAGCACCTTGCTGTACCTCTTATGATATTTTCTTTAGAAATTATGCATGGAACTTTGGAAGCACTGCACTATTAAAAGCCAGGTTATAAAAATGTTGCTAGGACTTACGATCAGTAGCTTCATGCACAAACTGACAGATTCTGCACAAATATGTATTAAAGAGACCTTGATGGGTTCTTCTCAGATAACTTTTGGCCTATACTGATGCAAATGCTTTATTCAATCTTTAATGCTTTTGAGCTATTTTTCCTACAGGTATAGTATCTTCAATCTCATTCTCTTCTCAGAATGGGATGCTTGCAGTTGGCTCGTATAGCCAGACAACAGCTGTTTATGCAGAGAGTAACATGGAGCCACTGTATGTCTTACATGGCCAGCTTGGGGGTGTTACACAGGTTAGTGAAGCAACCATAGTGGCTTACCTCTTGCTATATAGATGACAGATAACAATCTTGAAAATCTGAGGTGCTCTTTTCGAAAGATGGAAATTATTTATATACCGGAGGGAGGAAGGTGACTAAAACTCCTCGCTTTATCAGCCATTGTTCTTGTTGACATAACTTAAGGTTCATTATATATCTTGGGGCGATGCTAGGTCATCATTTTTTTTTTTTAGGATCCATACATATTATGTTGGGATATTTGAAACACTGTAGACATAGTTTACAAGTAAGCTTTTGAACATATCTACTGTTTTACTTCCACATATCAACACATTGCTTTGAACAAATATAATTATTTTGTTGGGTTAATGTCTTATTTTAAGTGGCACTAGGTTCTTCTGATTTTTTTCAAACTGTACCAATTTCTGTTTATTGGAACCCTTTAATTAGGTTGTACCGATCGTGTGATACTACTACTAATCAGAGAGTACAATTTGATATAGAGCCATGTGGCAAGCATCTTGCCACTGGTGGGCAGGTGTGTGCTTCTCTTGCTTCCATTCATTCTACATCTTATTCCGAATCATTGAACCTCCGAAACATGATTTGTGTTCTGGTAGGATGGCATGGTCCATGTTTATGACCTTCAAGGTGGCCAGTGGGTGACAGGCTTCCAAGCAGCTGCCGGTATATGTTTCTTCATTTTAGCACATATGCATGTAAGTCCTTTGTGGTACACCTATGTGATCTTTATCTACTTGATCTTAGATACTGTCAACGGATTCTCTTTTCATCCCTACCTTCCTCTTGCTACCACATCTTCTGGGCACAGAAGGTTTGGCATGGAAGATGAATCCGAAGAGGAATCAAGCTTGTCAGGTGTGTGTGAATGTGTTACCCCCAGACAGACTTTTTGTATTTGGAATATGTTTGTGCTGCTTAAATGACAGGCTATGTACACTTTTTTTTTGCACACTTAGGTGACGAGAACTGCTGCTCTGCCTGGAAGTTTTCTTGCTCCCAAGAAACCTGAAAGCTCATCAAACCCTGAGCAGTGGAGGGCCAAGTGAAGATTTGGGAGTGCATGTGTAAAGATGGCGCGATGAGAATGGGCTAGCTGGTGATCGTAATGTACTCAGTCTGGATGAACATGAATTACTGACTGGCAGTAGTTCAGCAAGCCATGGATGCAGACCACTAAAACGGTGCGCTAATGATTACAGTGTACCGACGAGTTATTGAGAGAATTCAACGCTGTCCTGTTCCGGGCTGAGAAATTGCCATGCTAGGTAGTAACAAACTAACAAATTGAGCTGTCAACAGAAGCTGCAAACCGTGATAGGAGCTAATTTTTGTATCAAGAGATGTATCGATGAGATTTTGCCTGTATAAACACCTTGTATGTTGGTCGACTAAGAGAACATATCTGGCACTACGAGTCCTTTGTGTGCTAGTGGTTACCTCAACAATCTGCATCGTGTATGTCAAAAAAAAAAGCCTGCATCGTGAAGTCTCAGTAGAACTAGATATACCCTCTACCGTACTGCACTAGACATACTGATGTGCCTGACGGTGGCTCGGTTCAGTTAACCTTGCATTCCAGACCAGACGGCAGACGCACTATCCAGCCACCGCATCGTGCTCTTCCACCATGGCTTATCACGAGAGACCCGATCCAGGCGTTGCCGTTCGCGGGCGGGCAGGCCGGAAAGGCGGCGAACGGCTTAGCCGGAAGGGCGAAGAGGAAGGTGGGGCGGCCATGGTCCATGTGCTCTCGGCCGCTCGCTAATCTCCACTCTCCAGTGTTCCCCAGCAGTGCACACTGGCCTTCTTCCCCAGCTCCGGACTTCGCTCTTCCTCTTCAGATCCGCTGCTGCTCCGTCTGCGTGCTGACGTGAGCGACTGATTCTCACTGCTCCATTTTCTCTTTCGTTTCTTTTGAATTGGCCGGCCGCCGGTAGGATGCTCGGCCAGGACATGAAAATGCTTCGGCCAGGACATGAAAATGCTTCAGACAGGAGCAACCTGCTAAATATGGGAGGGTCTATCTCTGAGTCAGGCTTAGAAATTCTTCTTCTTACTAAGCACGCTGAGACATGATCCATATGATAGACGCTGTGGGGTCAAGGTCGATACGCTAGTACCTGGAGCAATTGTTTGCCTTAAGCTAGAGTACTAGTTTTGTTCCTTCCCTTCACCACAAACTTATTCTTTTATACAAATTGATCATTCTTAATTTATAGTACTGTACATGACTGTTAGCTTCTCTGTTTTTTTTTTGAGAATTCGGCAGGTGAGCTGCTCGATATATTAATAGAAGAAGAGGTTACAACCGGACTACAACGGCTACGGCCACGGCACAGACGCCGCGTCGAGCAAACAAGGTGGAGAAAGGGTCCACCACCACAAAGAGAGAAAGCGGACTACTCGCGAGCTACGGAGATCTTCGCGCCCGCCAAGTCCCATGCAGCCGCCTCGTCGGAGATCCGAGCCAGCAGGGAGCGGACCGGAGAGGGGGAGGCTGAAAAGACGCGGGCGTTTCGCTCAAGCCATAGGTGCCAGAGGACCAGGAGCGTCCAGGAGCGGACACGGGAAGCCTCCATGGAAGGCAGCCCCTCCGATAGGCCGGCCATCCAATCGATGGACCTGTGGTGGATCCCCCAAGAGGATGGATCGAGGGATGGAGCCGTGGCGATGGAAGCCACCCGTGCCCAAACCTGCCGCGAGAATGGGCACTCGATGAAGAGGTGTGTCGCGGTCTCGAGGCTCCGCATGCAAAGCGGACAGAAGTACCCATTCGGCCAACCACGGGCAAGCAGCCTGTCGGCCGTCATTAGCCTGTTCTGGACAAAGAGCCAAGCAAAGAGGCGGCAGCGAGGAGTGGCCCAGGGCTTCCAGATGAGCTGGACGAAGGCGGTCTCCATGGAGCCCACAAACTGGAGGCGATACGCGGAGGAGGCCGAGTAGCGACCATCCGGAGAGAAGCGCCAGGTAAACTTGTCGCGCGTGTCCGGGGATAGTACGACCAACTCAATGAGGGCGCGAAGGGCCACGAAGGACTCCAACAGGTGGGCAGAGACACGTGCGCGCAGGTCTAGGACCCAAGCACCTCCCCGCAAGGCATCCCGAACGCAGCGGTGCTTACGTCTGGAGAGGCTGTAGAGGGCGGGGGCTAGGGCCCTAGGTGAGGCCCCGAAGAGCCAGGAGTCGTGCCAGAAACTGGCTGAGGCACCGTCACCGATGTCGACCGTGGTGGCAGCCGCAAAGAGGTCACGATCCGAATCGTCGCATGGGACCGGGAGGCCAACCCAGGGGCGCTCCGGCTCCGTACGCTGAAGCCAGAGCCAGCGCAACCGTAGCGCACGGCTGAAGCGAGCAAGGTCCAGGACGCCGAGGCCTCCAAGGTCCCGTGGTCGACAGACGCGACCCCAGGCGACCTTGCAGCGTCCACCCGTGCAAGTAACATCGGCCGCCCAGAGCCAAGCACGACGAATCCTGTCAACCGCTTTCACAAGCCAAACGGGAGGCGCGAAAGCGGAGAAGAGGTAGGTCGGAAGGGCGGACAGGACGGCCTTGAGAAGGGCCAGCCGTCCGGCGTGCGAAAAGAGGCGAAGCTTCCACCGGGCAAGACGGCTGCCGAGCTTGTCCAGCAGCGGCTGGAAGTCGACGCGTCGCGGCCGGCGAAAACTCAGGGGCAGGCCCAGGTAGCGGCAGGGGAAGGAGCCCACGGGCGCCCCAAGCGGCGAAGAGATCGAGGCAAGGTCCAAGTCCTGGCAGCGGATCCCGTAGATAGTGCTTTTTGCCAGATTGACGTGCAACCCGGAAGCATTTCCGAAACGCTGTAAGATGGCGTGCACATGCTCCATCTCGGCCCGAACCGGGTTGAGGAAGACGGCGGCGTCATCCGCGTAGAGGGAGCAGCGAAGGCGCGCCTTGCGGCCCCGCAAAGGCGAGAGAAGTCCGGCGACCGTGGCGATGTCAAAAAGGCGGTGCAGCGGCTCGATGGCCAAGATGAAGAGCAGCGGGGATAGGGGGTCCCCCTGCCGGAGGCCACGGCGGTGCAGGAAGCGGGGTCCTACCTCCCCGTTTAGGATAACGCGGGAGGAGGAGGTGGCAAGCATCATAGCGATCCAATCCCGCCAGCGGTCACTGAACCCACGGGCACGCAGCATGTCCAACAGGTATGGCCAGGACACGGAGTCAAAAGCCCGCGCGATGTCGAGCTTGAGGAAGACGAGGGGGTTCCTGGCGCGGTGGAAGTGGCGGATAACCCCCTGGACGTAGATGAAGTTATCCTGGATGTTGCGGCCGCGGATGAATGCGCTTTGACCCTCGGCAATCAGCTCATCAATGCGCTTGGCCAGACGGACGGCCAGCACCTTCATGAAGAGCTTGGCGACGCCATGCATAAAGCTCGAAATAGGCTTTTCGCCCCGCTTTATAAATAAAGCCGCAACGGCCGAACCGATACAAGGTGGAGAGGAGAACCTCTTACAAAGCAGATCAAAGATAAAACAAAAAAGAACACAGAAAACCTAAACTTGCCACCGGAGACAGATGCACGAAACCAAGTCGAGTCGGGACTCAACAACAACGCCCCCAAGAGGGTAACGACGCAGCGCGCCGCCGCCGACGAGACCGCGAGGTCTAAGGTTTTCACCCGGAGCCAAACCACGGGGCGGATACCCACAACGACGCCCCCAAGAGGGTAACGATACCCGCAGGCATCGCCGCCGTTGGCGCCGAGGCGCTGAGTTTTCACCCGGAAGCATCCGCACACCGCACCCGAAACTAAGCCGCCCTAGTCCCCAAGCTAGGCTTCCGAAACATGATCTGGGAGTTGCCAAAGCCGAAGCGCCGCCAACACCAGGATCCCCCATCGTCTGCTCCTCGCCATCCCCATGACCGAAGGGAGAGACCACCACCACCGCCACGTTGCCCGCCGTAGAGCCACCCGCGCAGTCCACCTTCCGAGGCCGCCGCCCCGGCATCCCCACGAGCTCGAGCCCATGGCATGATCAGCACACCACAACACGAAACTGGCAGGGTATGACGACACCATCGCATGCAACCGTCAAAGCAAGTGGCATCCTAGGGGAGGGGATCCACCCACCGCCACCAGAGGAGCACGCCGTCCGGACGCGAGAGCATGGCCGAGGAGGCCTAGATTAGGCCCGGCCGCCCGCCGTGCCACGATCAAGCCCCTTAGCCAAGCCGCCGCGTCGCCGCGCCTAGGCTGCCGCCGCCATCCAGCCTGCAGCTTCATGCCAGACCTACCCAAGCCACCACCGAGCCGCCATGTGCTAGCCTAATGCCATGGACGGCGCCGCCGCAACCTCACTCCTCGCAAGATAGCCCGGCCGAGACCGCGCACCACCGCAAAGGAGCACCCTCGCCACGACGCCCGGGGACATAGCCGCGCCGTTACTGACGCCACCACGCCGCCGGTCAAGCCGGTCAATTTGTCGGCAACCCCAAACTCGCCACCGAACAGCAGCCAAAGCACCGCCTCCACCTTCTCGGACGTAGGAGGAACCTCGCGGTTCGCGCTGCCAAGGGCCGCCGGAACCAGGCCCACCTGGCCCAGATCCGGACCAGCAATGGTGCAGCATGGGGGGGCTCCGCCGGCGTTGGCCAAATCCAGACCCACCTGGTCCAGGACGAGGCCCGTCCGGCCCAGATCGGGGCCCGCCTGGCCCCAATCCGAGCGGCGCCGCCGCCAGCAACTTCCTCCGCCGCTGCCTTCCGTCGCTGTCCTCCGCCGCACGCCGCGTCCGCCCACACCTCCGCCACGAGCCGCCGTCGACCTGCCGGGCCGCCGCCGCCGGACCGAGCTCGGAGAGCCCCTAGGAGCACCGCCGCTGTCCGCTACCGCCCGCGCAGAGCCGCACCGCGAGCGGGCAGGGAGGTCCCGCCGCCGCCGGCACCGCGCGGGCTTTGCCCGGCGGCCCTCGCCGGCGGCGGCGGAGGAGGAGGGAGGAGAGGGAGTGGAGGCGAGGGGGCTAGGGTTTCGCCCGGTCGTCGCCCGCGGGGGACGACCCGAGCGAAGCGAAGCGTTTTCGACCTGCGTATCACGCCATGCATAAAGCTGATAGGCCGGTAGTCCGCGAGAGAGGCGGGGCTGTCGGTCTTCGGGATGAGGACGATGTGCGAGGAGTTGATGCAGGACAGGCTAGACCGGTTGGCGTTGTGCAACTGCTGAAAGGCCATTCACGTGGAGCAACGAGCAGGCGGCTCCCACCCTTGTCCGTCTGGACCGCGCTTTCTGCGACCCGGCTTGGGACGCGGCTTTCTCCGCATACAATAGATCTTGAGCCAGCAAGACTTGCGCACATGCTTAAATTGATCGCAAACTGGAATATTTTCCAGTCAGTCATTTATCTCACCTCTATCTTTGATAGGATCAAAGCTCCATATTCCTCAGGCTGCCACAAGTTCCCGCTCTCCAGTGCTCCTCAGCAGTGCACACTCCCTTCTTCCCCTGCTCCGGACTTCGCTCTTCCAGTTCTGCTGCTGCTAGCTCCGTCTGCGTGCTGACGTTAACGACTGATTCTCCACACGGCAGGTCTATTCCTGTTCCATATATATTTTCTCTTTTCTCCCGTTAAATAGCTTTGGTAGTTGCAGCTCGCCGCTGCCGAATTGGCCGGCAGCTGGTACGGTGCTCGGCCAGGACATGAAAATGCTTTCGATCGTGGTGCGTTGGGGCCAGGGAGGAGAGTGGGTCGCTCCTATTCAGACAGGAGCAGTGTGCTAGTCAAACAAAATATGGGAGCGTCTATCTCTGAGTCAGGCTTACAAATTCTTCTTCTTACTAAGCACACTGAGACATGATTATCCCAGATTTTACATATTTTTTTATATGAATGCTCACATGTATATGAAGGACGCTGTGGGGTAAGGTCGATTCTCTAGTGCCTGCAGCAGTTGTTCGCCTTATAGGAGCGCAGGCGTGGTGCTAGACTGAGCAGCCGCTGAAGAGGGGATGGCCGTGGTGTTGTCCTGCATATACGCGGGCGGTGTGGCAGGGACGGAGCCTCGCGGCTGCTTCGTCGGAAGCCCATGTAGCAGGGGAGAGAGAGGGAGTCAAGGATACGAGGGAGCTGGATTAATTAGTGGACTAGATATGATGTTTCTGCTATCGTAGGCGTGAATGATGAGAGGTAAGATCTCGTTAATCATTGATATGCTTTCTCTACTTATCTCGTTAACCATTGCCATTTTTTTGTATAGCCCCTCAGGCCAAGAGAAGGGCGCCTGTCCTGGCCAGCACGCCATCTCAAAGCTTGTTACATTTTTTTGAATTCATACTAAGTTGGTTGTGTGCTAGCTCTAATCTGTAGAGATTCTCATTTGGTTGTGTGTTAGCTCTAATCTGTAGAGATTCTCGTTTGGTTTTGAATTCAGAAACGCAACTGCACATTTTTTTATAAAGATCTTGTATCTCAGTTTTACCAAAGAAACAAATAACTAACTTGATTTATACAGTGAAAAACAAAATTGCATGTATTTTGCCAGGGATACGGTTGTGAAATAAGGGCATTTCATGAATGTCATTACCATTTATCGATAGAATTGCCATTACCAAGTCGCCTTCTAGCAGACCACTTGGGCCTGAGGGGCTATAGAAATAAGGGACTTTCTGGATAATATTGCCACTAAAAGTTTGTAGCTTGTTGGCAAGAATGTTCACCCGTTCGCACATCCTGCTTAGTTAACAAGCAACGATAGTATGGTACAAGCACAACGGCACAAAAGATAGTTCTACATGGGTGCATAGAGTATGCAGAGCATTTTAACGTCAAGTACATAGAATTTTAGATATTGCTTCAAGGTTTAATCTTGTCTAACTTGCAGAGCAGCTGTTTTGTAACTCCCAGCTCTATACTGAGGTCAACCGAGGCCGATTCCGGCCAGTCATAGTAATAAAACCGAGGTCACCACACACACCATATGGAGGAGACGCAACACATAAATTAAGATGCAAAATTTAGAGATATAAATGTATTTGTACTAATTAATTCTCCATCCTAGGCAAGAGTTGAGTTTCTGCGATTTTCTTTGTCTTATATCTCGCTGATCCCATTTTATATTTCTCTCTCGACACAAGATGATTACATAGCTAGAATAAATGTAGGTGGAATATGCTGACATGCTTCCTCACATGTGTTAGGATTTTTTTCTACTACTGGTAACCTTGACAAGGATTGTCTAATAACTGTAATATATTAATATTCATAGGTATAGCAGCAATTGTTGATGAAACAAAGGTGTTGCAGATTCATGTATGAGAATAGAACGGTTCTCAGCTTTTGCCTAATTGTAGTTTCTGTCCCTTTTTTATTATGTTAATTGCCAATGATGTGGAGGAAGTGGTTGAGAAATTCTTTCAGTTTGGATTTAAAAATTAGGAAAAAAATTATAGATGGAACTCAGTAGGTGAACTGGAATGAGTGGTTACTCCAGCAGTCCTAAGGATTAAATGCTTCAGCATGTTAGTTTAAGTTCCCCCAGTTAGACAAGTGGTCACTAGGGTCTGATCTCCTAATTTAAGTAATGTTATCATGGTGAATTAGGCCTCGCTGCATAGGAAATTTTATATCACCATGACCTCTGATGCATCAGAATGTACCTAACTACACTAACTAGGCCCAAAGATTGTGTAAGCAATTCATATAGTGGGGAGATTGAAGTTTGTGTTGGATCGGGACAACACATAATTAAGTTGATATTGGGTGAGGTAACAAGTCGTTATTATTTTTTTTTCGAGAAAACGCAAAGGACCTTTGCGTTTCATTTCATTGAAAAGATAGGAAATCGTTTACATCCTCCTAGGAGGCAGTTTACAGGTTGGGAAAACCAGAAAAATCAGTGTACATCCCAACTGGGAGGAAGGACAACACGTAAACCTTGGGCACCTGCCCTAGCCCAGATGCATAGCTCCTCCTTGATGTTCTGCAGCAGTAGAGGCATGGAGGGCTGGGCTCCTTCGAAGACGCTGGCGTTTCTGTGCTTCCAAACCATCCACGGGATGAGCAGGGCCGTCGATGCCAGGCCTTTGCGAAGCGGCATTGGCGTTTCCTGACGAGCCCGGCGCCACCAATCCATCAGGGTGGGTTCATGTTCTGGAGCCCTGGTGGTCATCCTGAGCCAAGCAAGCACCTCGTGCCAAACCTGCCGGGCGAAGGGGCAGTGGAGCATGAGGTGTTGCATGGATTCGGGTGCCTGGTCGCAGAGGAGGCATCGGGAGTGATGGGGCAGACCGTGTCGCGCCAGGCGCTCCGCAGTCCAACATCTGTCGAGGTTAGCAAGCCAGTGGAAGAACTTGACCTTCGGCGGCGCCCATGTCTTCCAAACTAACTTCCAAGAGCAACAAGATGTGGATCCGTGAAAGGTTGCTAGGTAGCATGAGCTGGCTGTGTAGGTGCCAGAGGCGTTCCACTTCCAAAGGAGCTGGTCTGGCACGGCGCTGAGAGTGGTGCCTTGGATCGCTTGCCAAATAAGCAGATACTGCCCGATCTCGTGGATGCCGAGCAGCCCTTGGATGTCCCTGGCCCAGCAGTTCTCGAGCAGGCCGTCGGCCACAGTCCTGGTTTTGCGACGTCGCTTGGGGACACAAGCATAGAGGTGCGGTGCAAGCTCTTTGACAGCCTTGCCAGATATCCATCGGTCCTCCCAGAATAGAGCGCGCTGCCCGTCTCCAACGCACATGGTGGTGGAGGCGAAGAACAGCGCGTGCTCATCCGCGGAGAATTGCAGGTCGAGGCCACTCCAGGCGCGGCTGTTATCGGTACGAGAGAGCCAAAGCCAGCGCAGCCGCAGGGCGAGTCCAGCGCGCTCAATGTCTTGCACGCCGAGACCCCCGTAGGAGATGGGACGGCATACCCGCTTCCAATTGACGTGGCAATGTCCTCCGTTAGCGGCAGCTCGCCCGGCCCAGAGGAAGCCGCGCTTGATCTTTTCGATCATCTTCAGGGTTTTCTTTGGCGGCGCATAGGCGAGCAGTTGATGGATGGGGATGGCGCTCAGGACGGCTTTAACCATGGCCAGGCGTCCAGGCTTGCTCATGAGCCCAGCCTTCCAGGTCGGGAGGCGACTGGCGATGCTGTCGACGATTGGCTGTAATTGGGCAGCAGTGGGTCTTCTCAGCGTCAAAGGGATGCCGAGGTAGGTGATTGGCAGCTCGACGATCGGGCAGCCGAGCTGCGCAAGCAGAGGCGCGGCGTCGTCGTGATTGCATCGCAGCAGGCTTGCAGTGCTCTTGGTGAAGTTGACGTTGAGGCCCGACACACGACCAAACAGATGCAGAATTTCCTTGACAGCTTCGATGTCACCGGGTATGGGGTGGCAGAATAGCACGACGTCATCGGCGTAGAGGGAGTTCCGCTACCTCTCTATTCACATTTTTCATACTTCGTCGTCACTGCTCAGCATCATCTTATTTTTTCTGCAGGGAGAAAAGAGACGCACCGGGGAGAAAGATAGATGGTGATGCACAGAGGGAGGAACTGAAATAAAGATGCTGGTGTTCATTCTGTTGATGTGTTACAACATGTTTGTTGTTGTATTATCTTATGCATAAGATCTGAGATGAAAGTTCTACATCCAAAGGAGAGGTCGGATTAAGTTGTATGTTGTTACTACAGTTACAAAAGCTTTCTTTTTCTATTTTTTTTACTTTGGTTATCAAAAGGTGAACATATGGCAATCTGAACAATGAAATGCACCGATATGCTCGCAAATCTTTATTTAATCCACAATACTAATGTCATTATATTTCCATCGTCATTTCTTTATTGCCAACTGATTGTGTGTCGATGTTTGGATGAACCAAGATTTATTGATGTGTCCGGTCATTTTTTTCTGGTATGGATACTTCAAATGGGATGGGATTAGTTCAGACACCCTCATGACCCCACTTCTTAATTAAATTGTGTTGCACCAAAACAAGTTCAGGTTGATTGGTTATCACCTGTGAACTGTCATTGTATTTGTAGAGTATTTTCCTAGAATCCTGAACTATCATGTTGAAATTCAAATGGCAGTATAATGGCCTGCTAGGAAAACATAAACATTGCTATAATAGTCACACATATGTTGTATTTGATGATTTCACCTTTTTTGTTTGCAGAACCAAATGATAGTTGCAAAATGTCTAGATTGAAGATGTATCAATTGACATCCTGCTTTTTCTTGTTTGCTGGTTGCTTTTCTGTCTACGTCTGCTGGTAGATGTGAGAGATAAACTTGTGTATAAATTGTTGTCCGGGTCTGTTTGTCTGGGAACTCTAGATATGGCATAATCACATTTAAATTATACAAAGATTGGAAGAAATAACTAGCTCCATTTGTAATTCTATATGGGATCATAACTAGCATTATCTGGGTTTTTTTTTGAGAATTTCTCTGCATTCATATCACGGAAAGATACAAAGTTGTTGACTAATCAAATTGCTCACCACGTGCATGACAGTCAATCTGCAATATAACTTGAGGTTGCATAACAACTCTGTCAGTTGAATCTGTTTGGCAAATGAGCTCTGGTAGCTAAGGAAAATAGCCAGCAATATTTGCAGAGCCTCTCCAGTTATTCCAGTTATTGCTTTTTCCCAAGAACAATGATACACGTAATACGTCAGTATTAGATACATATAAAAACATATTCACCATAGACAAGATTGATATACAACAGCAGCTTTCCGCGCCCCTATGGTTCGATCCTTGGAACAATCACATTTGAAGTTATCAAATTTTGGAACGTGAAAACTAAGGTAAGAGAGCAAAATATTATTCAGATCATACGATATCACTCATGTTTGAAAAATTCTTGTTGCAGTCAAACGATGTGAAGTTTGACGGCCATGTTGGACGAGCCATGGGCATGTCCTCAAAAACGGTTATTTTGTTGTGGTATCTTCCTTTTATTTTCTCCTGGGACTATAAACATTGTATTTCTCTGTCCAGATTTTTGCACATCAACTCAATGGACATCCAAATATGATAAATATCTTTGTTACACTTATTTATTACGATCACTTTACAGATTGCAGCCTTGACGGTGTCAAGCTCGAATTCCCCTCGGTCATCACAATGGCTACAATTGCCGCATCCTGCATGCTAGGGTCTCGCGTATTTGAACATATTTGATTCTTGCCATTCTCAGTATCACACAACAGTTTGGTTTGATGCGCAGATGATTAAATAAAGACTTGTATTCTTATTTTTTCTTCACTCTAGATTGGTATGAGTATTTTAATCCCCAAAAATATTTCCAGGTTGCTTCTTGCTGCTATCTCTATCTGACTGATTTAGTCGAAAAAGGAAATGGTTACCGATGCACAAAACCCATTTCTATTTACTTGGTTGAAATTATTCTTTTTGACCACTTGATTAACAAGAAATATCCGCGCTATCGATTCTAGGATGCAAGGATCACGAAGCTTACCTGACAACTCCTGGGTTTTATGGAACTATCTTTCGTCTTGAGCACCAAGACATATAGTATTGTAGTAAGTCAATTATTGGGATGTCGTGATTTCTTCTTATCTTTGTGGTGCTCGTAACTGAATTTCGCCTTTGAATTTTTAATTAGATAATCGTGTTTTATAGTTAGAGGATAAGTGTACTGGACTTTCAAAATCCATATATGCTTTATACACTTGTTGTTACTATTTAAGGAGCATAAATTTGTATTGATTACAGATTCTTTGTACTCAAGGTTATGTACTCAATGTTCTTCGGAAAATGCTGCCGATCAGCCGACCGATCGCGGTGGAAAATCGGTTGTTGCCGCAACCAGCACGTGGATGGGTCCCACTGTTCCTTATTTTAAGGCTGGCCACACAAATCCTCCTTCCTCTTCTAATTATCCGGACCTTGCCTCCTCCTCCTCACCGAGCGCGCCGCCGGCTGCTCCTCAGTTTCTACCCACCGAGCGCGCTGCCTGCTTCTCCGGCGAGCGCGCCGCGTGCTCCTTCCCCGGCGAGCGCATCGCTGCCCCAGCCCCCAGCTCCTCCCCGGCGAGTGCCTCGCTGCCCCAGCCCCCAGCTCCTCCCCGGCGAGCGCCTCGCCAACGAGTGCACCGCCCCAGATCCTGGCGAGCGCGCCAACGCTCCAACGCCTCCTCCGACGAGCGTTCTGCCGTCGAGCGCGTTGGCCGGGAGTGCGCCGCCGCTCCTCCTCCCCTGGCGAGAGCCTCCTGCTCCTCGCCTCCTCCCGACCAGTACGGCCTTTTGCTCTCCATCCAGCTGCGCCCTCCCCCTTCCCCGGTGAGCATGCTGTGCGCCTCCTATTGCTCAGGTACCTCAACGCCATGACCATCGGGGTACCACTGTGTTGATGTTGACGAGCTGTTGCCGCCGGCGCTGGAGGTACTGATGGAGATGGGCAAGGACATGTGGGGCTCTTTTTTGTTGTTGTTTTTAGTATTAAAAAATGTTGTAAATATATTGTGGATTTGTTATAAATATGTTTTTGGCTTGAGAACTATTGTTTTTTATAAATTTGTTGCTTCCTATTGTTGTAAACACATAAATTAGTTGTTGTTTTTATTGTTAATTAATGTTGTAAATATATTATATCGATTTGTTGTGAATATATTTTGGCATGTAAACTGTTGTTTTTAGTTGTTAATTTTGTTTGCTGGTTATTGTTGTAAACATCCAAATTAGTTGTTGTTTTTGTTGTTAATTAATGTTGTAAATATATTATCGATTTATTGTAAATATACTTTTTGGCATGAAAATTGTTGTTTTTGTTCAAATTGGGATTGTTGTAAACACCAAAATTAGTTGTTATTTTTGTTGTTAATTAATATTACAAATATATTATCGATTTGTTGTAAATATATTTTTGGCATGGGAACTATTATGAACACCCAAATAAAAAATGTAGATTTTGTTGTTAATTTATTGTTGTAAATATATTGGTGATTTGTTGTAAAGATTTTTTGGCATGAACTGTTGCTTTTCATTGAGTATTGTTGTAAGTTTCCTATTTTATTGTATTCTTTTGTTGTAAACAATTCAACGGTAGCAACGTGAAAGTAACGTGCATGCTGGAGAACAACTAGACGTACTGCAGGTTGATTTCGTAAAAAGTGAGGGGCTTAAATGCAAAATGAGTTAAAGCGCATCCCACCCGTTAGCTCCGGATCAGACGGTGCGAAGTACGACCGATTTTCGGTCCGCGCGTCGGGCATAGCGTTCCCCATGTTCTTCTGTGAATTCTTGAAGGAGGAAAAGCAGATCATTTTTGACTATATATTGTGGCATGTGACATGAGCCTGATGTCAATGATTGACTTTTTCTTTGTCCGTACTTTCTTCTGTAATTAGACACACCATAACTGATAACGTTCTTGTCATTATAAACTATATCAAAGCTAAGAGTAATGCTACACATACGGAATTGGCTTACGGAAATCATCTACGGAAGAGCATCATGCACAGCATATAGGAAGGTGGTTGCCGATTTTCACGGGAGGAATCAAAACAGAACCAATCAGTTTACTCCACATCATTCCGTAGGGATTTTTGTAACCACATGAGTCCGTAACTCTAGGATTATTGCAAAGCTAACCCTTTCTGCCGCAAGGAGATTACTTTGGGTACTGTTGATGGTCCCGTTTCCACCAATCAGGTTTTGGCACGATTGCATTTTCCCCTATTCACGAGCTGATAGTCCTGGACGTGCGGGACTTCCTTTCCCTTTTTCTCGCGTGAAAAAATCAGATCTGACCGGCTTCTTCTGGTATTACTACTTATGGTTTCCGGTTGCCCATTGTCAGGACCAGGCCTGACGAGGAGTTACACCTTCAGTTATGGACGGCTCAGATAGCTTCCGACAAGATCCAACGGCTCACAGCGATCGTGTTTAAAGTTCTGTCTTTCCCGCTTTATTTACCGTAGCATCTCTGTAATCACAATTTACCTGAACTAAGCGTGGCCCTGTCCTACTATATAAAGGGCAGGGGTGGGTGGATGGGAGGCACGCTATCTAATATGAAACCCTATTTTCCTGTTTATCGTCTCCCACCTTCCTCTGTCGAGCGCCGCCAGAGCGCCTTACCCTTCTTCCTTGCATAAACTCGAGTCAGTGAGCACCGGCTCCTGACAAAGTGGTATCAGAGCGCACGGCTCTCGGACCACGAGCTCGCATCGGCGAGGCTCGATCTCCCTCCCACCCCAACCCTGAAAGACCGCGGCGGCGGCACCTATCGCTACCCATGGCTGGCAGACCCAGATCCAGAAACTCCTCCAGATCCCGCAACTCCTCGCGAGATCGGAGCAACGATGATACACACGTCGTGGGATCTGCCTCGACGACGGACGCTGAGCTCGCAGCCCTCCGCGCACAACAACGACAAGAGCGTGACGCACGTTCGGTTGGTCGGCGACTCCGCAACTATCAAGCAGAGTCCGCGGCCTCCATCAACCTGCTCACGAACCAGATGGAGAACATGGTGGTGATGATGGAGCGGATGCAGACCTGCATCGAGCGGCTGTCTCAGCCGGAAGGTACGCCACAACCTGATACTGGCCAAGCTCCCACCTTTGTGACACCTCCACATCGCCCAAGCTCGAACCTTTCCCCAATCCAAGAAGTACCCACGCCACAAACCACACCACAAGCACCAAATCCACCACCTTTCCCACCCAACCTTGGACGATTAACACCGGAGCAGCTTCCGCTACCACCAAGCACACAAGATGCACGACAGAAAGCCGTGGTCACAGAGAGTGAACCCATCGTGTCCACTGCTGCGACTTCGTCCTCACGACCCAATCACGTGCAACGCACCAATCCTATCACACAGCCTCAATATTACCAGCCCACACCTCCTCCACAACATCAGCCACCACCACTAAACCCCACCACCACCCTCGGCCACCAAATTCCTACCCACAACATCCAGCCACACCCACCACCTACCCAGCCAACACAGCAAGCCTTGCCATTTACACACAATCAACCACTACATCAAACCTTCCCTTCACACCGTTTTCAGCCGCAGCAACCCTCCAGTGAACTACACTTGCGTACTCCCCATGTGGAATTACCCATCTTCACAGGAGAGGCACCTAGAGCTTGGTTACTAGAGTGTGAGGATGTGTTTAATCTGGTGGAAATACCGGTGACAAGCAGAGTCAAATGGGGATTGGCACATATAAGAGGACAAGCCAAAACTTGGATTAGCAGCTCGGGCCTGAATTTGCAGACGATGGCATGGTCAGATCTCAGTCAGGTGTTGATTGATCGCTTCCCAGACACAACAGCTAATGATCCAATGGACCAGCTGCAATTGCTCAAGCAAACCACAACGGTCAATGCATACATCGATCAATATGAGCAGTGGATGACACAAATGAAGAGGGAACGCAGTTACTTGCCTCAAGATTTCTTTGTGGACAGATTCACTAGTGGGCTCAAGGACAGCATCAAACATTTGGTGCAGTGTCAGAAACCTGAAACTCTGTTGTCAGCATATTGGTATGCACGAAAGTATGAGCAAGCTTATCTACTGAATGTCAAAAAGCAAGCCCCAGCTGCAGTGATTCCTAGACCATTTCCTCAACAACAAAACCAGAGGCCAAACATTCCAAGAGATAACAGAAACAGGGCACCCATCAATAACAGGGGTCCTAGGATGTGCTGGTACTGCAATGAAAAAAATTTCCTTGGCCATAGATGTCCACAGATGCAGAGAACACTGAATATGATTGCACTCCAGGGTTATGAAGAAGAAGAGGAGCAAGATCAACCTGTACAAATGATAATTGATCCACCACCACCAGACATCCAACAAGTGGTAGTGAGACCTGAACAAGTGCTGGAACAACAACCAGAGCAGCCACAGATACCAGCTCAGCCAGAAGAAATAGCTATGTGCATTTCTGCGGCAGCTTATACTTGCTCCCCTAGTGATTCTACCATATCTTTGCTTCTGAACTTCCACAAGGCACAAGCAGTAGCACTTGCTGACACAGGAAGTACAAGCACATTTATGGATATGTCTTTTGCCAAAGCACACAACATACCTTTGGTAGCTACACAGGCAAGAACAGTCAAGGTAGCAGGGGGAGGCACCTTGGCTTCTGGCTTCATGGCATACAAGTGCAAATTTACTGTCCAAGGCACAACATTCATGACAGATTTCAGAATCCTAGAATTACAAGGGGCTGACATCATTCTAGGAGTGGATTGGTTCAAGCAACACAATCCTGTGACTTTTGATTTCATTGGCAGACAGCTCACTATTGGAGTGCAAGGAAAATTGCTCACATTCAGGGACCACCTCCTTCCCACAGATAAGTTACTGATTTCATCTGACACATGCAACAAACTGCTGTCTCAAGGAGCTACTGGATATTTCTTGCTGTACACAAAGATGGATCAGTCACAAGATAGCTCAGATAAGGCTATACCAGTATCACCTGCAATCAGTACACTGCTGCATCAATTCAGGGATATATTTGAGTTGCCAAAAGGACTGCCTCCTCAACGTGAGCAAGATCATCAAATCCCATTGCTGCCTGGAAAGAAACCACCAAACATTAGACCTTACAGAATGTCCCATAGCCAAAAGACAACTGTGGAACAGATAATCCAGGAAATGCTACAGAATAAGGAAATAAGACTGAGTTCCAGCCCCTATTCTTCACCCATCTTGCTAGTGAAGAAAAAGGACAAATCATGGAGGCTCTGTACTGACTTCAGGGGTCTGAATGAACAAACAGTCAAGAACAAATTTCCCATACCAGTCATTGAGGATCTCTTGGACGAATTGCATGGTGCACAGCTGTTCTCTAAATTTGATTTGCGCTCTGGCTATCATCAGATTAGGATGCATGAAGCAGACATACACAAAACGGCTTTCTCCACTCACTTGGGTCATTATGAATACCTGGTGATGCCATTTGGGCTATGCAATGCACCAGCCACATTCCAACAGCTGATGAACACTATCTTTGCACCATATCTCAGGAAATTTGTGCTGGTATTCTTTGATGATGTACTGGTATACAGCAAAACTGCAGAGGAGCACAAGGAACACCTGGCCATTGTCATGCAAATATTCCAAGACAACAAGCTCAAAGCAAAACTGTCAAAGTGCAGGTTTGAACAAACACAAGTGGAGTATTTGGGACACATCATCTCTGGTAAAGGTGTGGCTACTGACCCTGCAAAGATTCAGGATATCATTCAATGGGAAACACCACAAACAATCAAGCAACTGAGGGGATTCTTGGGGTTGACTGGATATTATAGGAGGTTTATTCCACATTATGCCCTGATCTGCCAACCCCTTCACAAGGCTCTGAAGAAAAATGCTTTTGCTTGGGGAGATGAGCAACAACTAGCTTTTGACAAACTAAAGCAAGTCATGTCCCAACCTCCTTTATTGGCACTCCCAAATTTCTCCATCCCCTTCACATTGGAAACTGATGCTTGTGACACTGGCCTAGGAGCTGTCCTCATGCAACAAGCACGTCCCTTGGCTTTCTTCAGCCGTGCCCTTGGCCCTAAGAATGCAGCACTGTCAGTCTATGAGAAGGAAGCACTTGCTATTTTGGAGGCACTGAAAAAATGGAGGCATTACTTTCTGGGAAACAAGCTAATCATCAGAACAGATCAAAGCAGCCTCAAATACATTGCTAGCCAAAGGCTGCTGGAGGGAATTCAGCACAAATTGATGCTTAAACTGTTGGAGTTTGATTATATCATCCAATACAAAAAAGGCTCTGACAATACAGCTGCAGATGCCCTCTCCAGGAAGCATCACCCTTCAGATGCAGGACTAGCACAAGACCAATGTCAAGCCTTAACGATAGCTATTCCTTCCTGGACACTTGATATCACTGCTTCCTACTCTACTGATGAAGTGGCCTCCAAACTCCTACAAGAGGTAACAGTTGCTCCTAACAGTCATGCTAATTATTCTGTTCAATCTGGGATACTCAGGTACAAAGGAAGGATATATATTGGCACAGCAACTGATCTGAAGCAGAGAGTCTTTGATTCCTTCCATTCCTCTATATTTGGAGGGCATTCTGGAGCAAGAGTCACTTACCACAAACTCAAGCATAGCTTCTACTGGCCCAAAATGAAGAATTATGTAGAGGAGCAAATTACTGCCTGTCCTGTCTGCCAAATATCAAAGACAGAAAAAATCCAATACCCTGGATTACTGGAGCCTCTCAATATTCCCAAGAAAAAATGGTCTGAAGTGAGCATGGACTTTGTGGAAGGATTACCCTTAGCCAAAGGGAAAAATGTGATATTGGTTGTGGTGGACAGACTCACCAAATATGCCCACTTTCTTCCTTTGTTTACCGTAGCATCTCTGTAATCACAATTTACCTGAACTAAGCGTGGCCCTGTCCTACTATATAAAGGGCAGGGGTGGGTGGATGGGAGGCACGCTATCTAATATGAAACCCTATTTTCCTGTTTATCGTCTCCCACCTTCCTCTGTCGAGCGCCGCCGGAGCGCCTTACCCTTCTTCCTTGCATAAACTCGAGTCAGTGAGCACCGGCTCCTGACACCCATCCCTGTAAGCAGGTTTCTCTCTCTTCTATACTCACAATCCCCGGTTTCCCGGTTCACAACGTGGGACGGTCAAAGCGGCGTGGAGACCCCACATCGAGCAACCATCGATCTGCACGTCTTCACCGCTCCAATTCGCCATGCCAAGAAAAAAAATAGGAATTGACTGCTCTCCTCCTTCCCAACGCCGCCGCCCGCATCCTTCCCGGCGATCTCCTCTCCCTGCCTGGCCTTCTCTCTGCGGCTGGCTGACGAGAAGGTCGGACCCCTCCTCTCCTTCCCAAGGGGACTAGCGGCGCGGAGGAGCATCGGTCACCCTCTGCGCGCGCCGCCGTCGCGATAATGGAGGGTGTCGTTCGAAGATGTTCTCAACGGCCTCCGGCACCGTCATGTAGATGCACGCAGCGGCGAGCCAGCTAACGAGGTCCGGTCTCATCTTCTCTGTCGATGTCATCTCCGTCAGACCTCGCCGGATCCAGAAGAAACCATGTGGTCATTGATGTCCAGGAGGAGTATTGAATGTCTCCACCGACCCCTTTGGCTGATCTTCACATCTACATCCACCGGACTCCTCTCTCCCTGCCGCCATGGAGGATCCTCGAACCCTTTCGGCCATGCTATCGATCTCCGCAGTTTCAGCTTTGCCTGGGTATTCTTCAGCGTCGGCCAGACCTCTCACCGTCGTTCGGCTTCCGCTGGAGGACCAGCTGTTCGCGGTGATGCGTAGCCAGACCTCACAGCGCTGCCCTAGATCCTTCTGGATGGCGAGCTGTTCGCGGTGATGGGATTGGTGGTGATAGACCTTGCTGGCTCTGTGTGCTCGATGGTCGGATGAAGAGGGAAAGCTTCCAAGGCGGTGTAGCGGGAGACTCATAGAAATTTATATTAATCATAGAAATTTACCAGCAATGTCATGTTGTTTACTGATTGATTGATGTTGTAAGTTGCCATGCCACTATTGATGCCATGGCCGGGAGGCATTCCTCAGTGGTTCCATCTTCTGCTTTGCATGCTCCATCTCCGCTTGGAAGATGTATGTCTGCTGCTTCCATGGTACTTCTGATGGGAGAGTTGTTGGGTCATTTTCTGGTGGATATTTTTCCTCTTCTGGGTGGAATGTGAGTCAGCTGATAGTCCTGCTGGTGCTATCAAAAGTGAAAAATGACATGGTTATGAAGAACTTGCATCATTTTATTTTATCATCATGGCTTACCTTTGGTGAATCTGATTTGGGAGCCTCCTGGTGCCAAAAATCTACCACTGCCGCTTATTACTTATGAGAGAGGGATTCAGTTATTATCTTGGAAGCTCTGCTTGCACCGAAAGAAATGGGAAATCTGGTATTAGCTGTGTCTTGATATTTGGATTGGCGATTTCTTAAGAACAAGAAATAGTGCCCTCACATATTTTACTTTGTGAAAGATTAATGTTTTTTCAGCCCAGCATGTCTTCAACTGTGATAACTCCTGTGATATTTTCCATGTTCCTCTTTTAGAGGAGGCCTGCGATGCTCCTATTCTATTATTTTCAACAAAGCCTTCGTCTCGGAAAACTTCAGGTTTTAGCACCCCGAAGGTATATATAAAGTTCTCCCATGACACTATCCTCCCATAAGTTTTCATTTTCTATGAAAATCATACGATCATCTAAACTCGTTGTTGTTCTAGCTTTTTTTATCGATAGGCTTAATACATGAGGCCTGCTGCAGTGTTAGAATATTTCTTTGGAAGATAATAGATGTGGATTTTGCAACAACTCACAATTAAGACACGAGATTATGTGGACATGCTGGAAATGTCTTTCTTTAAATTTCACAACTACAGATTCTATTCATACTATTATTTCATATATGTTGGCCGGCACTTTTCATATGGTTATCATCATACATAGGCTCATATGGAAATGATTCTGATTGAGGTGGATTGATGTAGGCTGTTAGGTTCGGATAACTTATAGACACTGATTATGGCCTGTTGTTTTATATGCGCTGTGCAATAAAATCCAGAATCATTTGTTAAGATACCAGCTAGCTTATAGATATTTTTCTTTTATGAGTTCAGTGTACTTTTTATAAGGTTATCGTCACACAGAGAGGTCCAGTGTTGTGAGAATCATTTCTCCTTTAAGAGTGTGTTCTCACAACTTTCTCTGAAGAAATACTTCGTGAAGCTTCATTTTGAGAGTACAATGGTCAGTGGAGTGAGACAGATAATTAAAACCATTGCGGTTATTCAAACTATTACGTTTGCTTTAAAGATAAAAGGCTAGCAAGTTACTCCCATATGCTCAGAATTTATGTTCTCTCAATACCTTTTCCGAGTGCATTATAAATTTGTTTAAAGTTTTGATAAAAAAATGATCTATCCATACAAGCTTTTGATTCATTTGCTTGGTCATGATGGCTCTGTTATGATGCTACGATCTAGATTTTGTAACACTGAAGACCTCAGGGCATGCGCGAGCAGTAAATATAACCCTATGCACTGTTTTAAATTGATCATTGTTGCGGTGGTTTGTTTGCTCAATCAGTTCACACTTGATCTCCACACTTATCTTGCAGGAAACTTAAGAAAATAGAAATGCAGGCCCCTCCAGTAAAAGATGTCTCACCTCGATCTCGGCGGAATTCTCTTTTGCATCTTCCACGGATCTTGGAGAACAAGGACCAAGAATAGAATGTGTATGAATTGGGGTTCACTGTCGTTGACCAACTGGTATCTCCTGAACATTCAGTTTCTTCATCCTCCATGCTGACCTACACATGAGATTCATGCAGTTAGCTTAGCCATCTCATTCAATTAACTGCCGATATTTACTCAACCTTCAGATGATGAAATCTATGACAATATATTTCATCTGAACGTTTGGATTTTTAGTTCCACTGTTCATCTTCATATGAAACGCCTACAATTAGACATGTTCATCTTTTTACTAGCTAACATTACATATTCCTTTTTCGGTTTATTGTGCCAGTAATTATTACAAGAACTAGTGATTATTTACAATAAGCGTGTACTTAGACTTAGATGATATTGCAGGGCAACACAATAGAAAGGCTCCCTGCTAGCCAGCCAAGTGGATCAATTCAGATAGAAGCTAAAAGAGGGCCAGATCTACAGGCTCCAACCTTTCATGGTTGTTGGTCCCTAGAAAAAAAATACATAACAGCAAACCACCCCATAGAATCAGTATTGCCTCAGAATACAATGTGCGGCAGCCTGAAAACTTCCCCCTATATGCATACGACACAAAGTCATTTGATGCTATTCTGCCACGCACAGGAGACAATGTGCTCTTATCAGGTTTCCATAAAAAAACAGCCTACTTATTACAACCTGTATTACCTACCTCTCATGCTCATTCAGTTCTCTCCTTTACTGTCAATTTTAGATATCGTTGGAGTAGTGACCAGGCTAACTTAAAATACTAGACCGTTCAAGTGTTTGGGCAGAAGTTCAGGTGCATTTATTCTTTTCATCTTTTCAGAAACTGCACTGTCTTTTTATTTTATTTTTAGAACGGATCAGTGTTATTGATTAGCTAATAATGGGAATACCAATGAATGAGTGCAAATCCTGATGATTCCTCAGAACAGCCAGACGGCAGTATGTATGTATAGTCATAAATGATGGAACTGATTAAACGAGTAAAAAAGAAAGAAGAATCACCGGTTCTTCATGCAAGTTCCATGCTCTGAAAAAAGAGTGCCAGGTTTCTTTATTGTACTTTCTACCCAGGCTCTGCTTTGGTAAATTTTATTGATTGCTCACCATTCTGTTCTTTATTAGTATGAACTAATAAAAGCTAATTGTTTAGACTTTACTACACAACCAGGAATTTAACTCTGAAAGTTTGCACGGGGAAGTGCTCAGTGAGCTGAGCTTTAGGTATCTACATATAACAACAGAAACTGTTGACTGCTCAGACTACTATCCACAGTTGCTGCAGATATCGACGTAACTTAGCATATGTGTCTGCATATAACAACAGTAGGTGTTGGATGTTCAAACTATTGTCTACGGCTGCTGCAGCCATGAATGCAGCTCATTTGGCGCACATCATATTAGTATATGTTTGCTATTGCCATCTGATTCTGTGAGATGGCACCGTCAATAGTTTTTCTGTGTGTATTTGTACAGCTCTTCACAAATGTAATGAATATGTTAAAGGCTATCTTTTGTTTCCCCTATCTCTATACGACCTCTAATTTCTGTGATAAGTCGATGTGATAAAGGGTTATACCATCCATCTATTTTCTTTTTAGTTTTGCTTCTTCGGTTACAACTTATTTGGGCAGGCAGAAAAGGCGAAACATGATCTGTTGTGCAACTAGAAAGTAAGACTGAAGAAAGCAGGAGCTTCATGAAACTAATACAGGCCTAATATGAACAAATTAGTTCAAATGATTCAGAAAAGAGGAACATACCAGGTGGTAGCATAACACCTCAATTCGTCTTCCTGTACTTTTTGTGTACGGCCTACTAGCTTAAATCAGCTTCCATGCCTTTTTATCCGATGCCATCGCTTGCCACTGAGCACCTCCTTTCTACCTCTTACCTTGAGGCTCAGTGACAAAATCAGTGCTCCCAAAGATATAGATCTTGATCAGAAACAAAATCATATCGCTGCATGTTCCAGCAGAATGAAACTTCAGTTGATTTGAACAAACAAAAAGAATAAATCTGAGCATGCTGCAAGATCTAAAGATAGAGCATTCAGAGCATGCTTACCTATTTAGATAACCAACACGTCCTCCGCGTCCGCGACCTTGCTCACAGCATCCGCCTGATGCGTCCCACACGGACGGGTGTAGCACGGCCAGGGATACGCATGCAGAGATGACCGGGAAGAGGATAAGCCAGACCCGATGTCGCCGCGTCGGCGACCCCGCGACACACCTTCTGCCCGCCCAGTCCCTTCATACCCCTTCCGGCTGCCAGCTCCTCTTCCCTCCCGGCCAAAAAAAAGCTCATAACAGCAAAATCCAGTGGCGCAGCGCAGGTGGCTAAGATCGAAAATGCCAATCCGGCGTAGCCTCCCGGACCGATCTGCTTGCTTTCCATGTTGACTGCAAGCGACAGTGATCAAGTTTGCTCAACATTTCACAGGCTCTAACCTTGCTATTTTCCCCTTCGAAGCATCCTCTGGAGATGAAGACAGATGTAGGTGACAGCCTGACAGCTACTCTCCACCGATCAACTCACCCACGCAAACCACCTTTTTTGTTTTTCTGTAGAAGCACTGCCTCTTATCTGTTGCTCGCAGCCCACCAGTAATACTAAGTTACGGCCTAGATGGGCCGTAAAGTGGTCCGGCTCATGTCTTCGAATTACATACTTAATTGCACGATTCTGGAAAAGAAAAGAAATAACATCTACCTTTTTTTTGACAGAAAAATAACATTTACATGTTCCAGCCATAGATTACACATGTTTGTTTAGCAAATTTTGAAAGAAATCTACAGCACCCATTTGCTCACTCTTAGCATTCAGATTTTTTCCTTCAAAATATCTTCTCTTAA
Organism: Lolium rigidum; assembly: GCF_022539505.1. Classification (NCBI taxonomy): domain Eukaryota; kingdom Viridiplantae; phylum Streptophyta; class Magnoliopsida; order Poales; family Poaceae; genus Lolium; species Lolium rigidum. The sequence goes on along the minus strand of NC_061510.1, from coordinate 132,328,708 downwards.
TAATACTACCATATATGCTGTGAATTTGAGTTTGCCAATTATCTACAAAAGCAGATGTACAGATTAACAAAAGTAAAACAGCCTAATGATACAACAGATGATGCCACAATGACCCAGCAGACGGTGCCACTGAATCCAGATACGAGGCCGTATGTCTCCTTTATTCTCCACATCTATCTATTTATTGCTATCATTTTGGATCTCCTTTTTACATCTTTAATTTTACACGGACATCACTTCAACAGTCGCTAATAAGATCGGGCTTACATATATTCTTCAGATCCATACCAAAATATACAGACTAAGCAAGAGACAGTGCCACAACACTACAAGGCACAACTTTAGTTCCCTAAATAGAAACACCTCGAGGAGGATGCCCTTACAGACCCCCGCCTTCTTCTGCCAGCCCCAACACAACTCCATCTGCTACTCACGTGGATCCTATTGCAAAGATCCATCCTCCGAGGAGGAAGCCAGTGGTAGGTGACAACAGCTCCATCCACTCTTTTTTTCGCTGAAGCAACGCACGGGCCACTCACTGACTCTCCCCTCCGCCGGCTTCCTTATTTCGGACAACAACAACCCATCAGCAGTGCCACAATACAATCTAAATGGGCCTTGCAAAGCTCATGTAGATCTGCACTTCTGGCCCTCCCGACAGCAGATTCCCCGCCGCTTAGCCAATCCTTCGCCGAGCCCACGCCGACGCCATTCCCGGCGAGGCGTACATCAGGCGGTCTTCGTTGACATCGCGCCAACATCCCTTACTGATGTTGCCATGGATCTCGCAAATTTCCTAAACATGACGAGAAAATAGTTTCTTCTGTTCTCTGCTTAATTTCTTCCCACTGATTATGTGGGTACATATTTTGATACTCTAACATGTATTGATACACTATATATCTTAGTTTGTCTTCTCTTTTCAGAAGTTCAGCTCAGATGGTAATACTAGCATATCCAAATTGACAAGTGAACTCCACCAAATTCATTTCAGCAAGCTTTGAGAAATCTGATCAGTTATCTCATACAAGAAGTAAGTAGATTCCACAAAAATATCGATAAGATCTAATATATCATCAGCAGATATTATTTATAACTCCTAAAGTCTTATGTCATACAGTCAAACAATCACTTATACCGAATAGCCCCATCTAGCCTCCCCTCTCGAAGTATTCAACAATCCACCAACACAAACTACACCTCCCACACCCTAGACAGCATGGGCGCGGCGTGCGCCGCGCCACAAACTTCCTAGTTCCAGTTAAGAGTATGGAGAGATAGTTGAATGAGGGAGTGTCATTGCTTTATTTTCTAAGGCTATGCACCCTCCTTCTGTTTTTCTGTACGATCGATCACAAGAGCAACTATTTTTCATTACTTGTCAAAGAAAGAGAAGAGGCACGTTCCCTGAATTTTCATTATTTGTCAATAAAAAATTAATATAGCATCATCTCACGTTGTAGGAGAGAAAACTTTCATTTCCAGATGTGACATACTACAATACAGCAGAATGGTACTACCTTTCATGGATATCCTAAATTTTGTAAAGATATTCCAACCTATATGGTTGGATAAGATGGTAGACCTTCAACGAAATGGTATGGCAGTCAAGCGAGAAGGAAGCAAGTGAGAATTTCTAAATTAAAGTAAATAACAAGTGTGTTCACTTTTTATGCCGTGGCAATGCACAGTGATTCAACTAGTAAACTAAGAAACAGCCAGCAAATAAACTAAGAAATGGGAAGCATCATTTGACAGCAGCAGGTTCAAACATTTAACCAAACACATGTAATTTGAAAAGCCAAGCGATCAAATCAGCTAAAAATCTCAAGGCCATTTCCACCATTTCATACAAAGGGTTTATAACCAATAACATGGAAACTTCAGATTATAACAATATTGCAGATCTAGAAACTAACTAATCTAGAAACTTCAACCCTAAGAAATGGCTAGCAGTATTTGACAGCAGCAGGTTCAAATATTGCACAACCAGTAACTTCAACTGTCAGGCGGTTAAATCAGCTTAAAACAACACGACCATTTCAACCATTTCATACAAAGGTCTTAGGCCAATAAAACGCAAACTTCAGGTCAAGGACTTCATAATTTTATAAAAATATTCCAGATGCAGAAACTTCAGTCCTAATTCAACACTTCAGATAAACAGCCAGCAATCACACCCAGCAGTCTGCAATGAAAGCTTTTCATCAGAATACAATATATATAAATTATAAATCAATGCTGAACAAAAAAATCCATTAAAAAATGATCCAAATATAATAAGTGAACGAGACCTATCCAAAGTGACATCTCTTCTCTATGAGACTTGGGATTAGAAAGATACTTACCAAAAATGATAAATGAGCCAATTATGTGCTAGCAATTACCCCAGCCCAGCCTGCATGCAATCAAAAGCAGAACTACCTTCGATCAGAAGACAAAATCATTACAAAATCCAAATTCAATTGAAGTATGGTTGAAAAGTATAGTAAGACATGAAAGAAGGGAAAGGAATTGTATGACATGAAAGATGCAAGAAATGAGAATTAACAATCAGAACTCAGCAAGGCTCTGGACTAGGTGAGGTGTTGAATCAGAATAGGCTTCACGCACCTAGTTGGAGCGTCGTGGCTTGGCAGGGGCTGGGCTCGGTGGGAAATTTGGGAATAGACTTGGATCCACCCTGAATGATCTCGGTCGGGACTGAGGACGCAGTGGGCTCAACGAGGGCTTGACTGGGGTTGCTGGAGGCTGAAAGGAGCTGGCTGGGGGCGGAGTAGAGCTAGAACCTCCCTGTGCCATGTTCTTAGAGCCACTGCATACATATTAACATAGCAGAACAATTATGCAGATACTACCAAACACAATTACCAGACTAGTAATAAGGCTTAACACAACAATTATGCAGATACTACCAAACACAGTTACCAGACTAGTAATAAGGCCTAACAGAACAATTATGCAGATACTACCAAACACAGTTACCAGATTAGTAAGAAGGCTTATCGGTGCAAAAAAAAAACTAATACTCACAAGCACTTTCTAGTAATCGGTTTAATTCACATTATAAGCTGCTCATAATTAAGAATTATAGATATTTCTCACAAGCACTTTCTAGTAAGATAAGTATTTGCTGAATGAACATAACAGCAAATATTTATTCTAAAAAACAAATACTAATATTGCGAAGATATAAACACAGAATATGATTTTTTTCTAGAACACATTCCTACACACAAAACTAACAAAGTTCCAACCAGTACAACATCATAAACACAAACATAGAAGTGTTCAAGTAAGACACAACTGAACAGAATCTGTGAAAGAACATACCACGAAACGCAGGGTTTGGATAACAGGCTCAGTCGATGTTTTAGGAAGTTGAAACTGTGCTCCAATTCAGACAATCTGATCTTCACCTCAATGTGATTCGAGTGTAACGTCTGATGTGACTGGTCTATGCTGCGGTCAACATCATGAAATTTTGCTTGAGTCTTCAGATCAAATTCTTCGACAGACCTGTTAGTCTTTGCCTTCAAGTCAGCCAGCTTCTTATCCAAATCATGGATACGCATTCTGAGTTGAGCACGAGCATTTGCATTAGATTCAGCTTGCTCTTGCATCTTGGTCTTCAAGTATTCATCCATCTGCGACTTGGCAGATCCAATCACCTTGAATGAATAACCAGTACCAGACGCGAAGACCAGGAGGCGAATTGTTTCACCAGATGTTAGGATGCTTGCTGCTCCCTGAAACAAGATACAACTATGATTTTGACAAGTTTTCGAGTTGGAAATAATATATAACTTAGCATAGAAAAAGCAGTAAAAGTACACTAAATTGAAAATGTTAATTATTCGATAAATTCTAATGCTCCAATAGTATGAAAAACTGCAAAAAGTATGGAATAAGTAGATATTTGTTACAACGGGGATGACTTCATATTTACCTCGAAATAACTTTGTACTATATCATTGATAAAACCATATCAATACATTGATTATGATAGAAGGGGATCACTGCATATTTACCTCGAAATGTTTTTTTAATGCAGCAACAGAAAACTTTCTGGAAGCATCTTGAATGTTGCTGTTAAGATTGACCCCATTTTGAGTACCATTGCTCAAATGTCGCACCTGGGATTCAAATATTATAATCAAAACAAACGACAAAAATGAAACACTGAGCACTTTCACACACAGAGATACGAAACAGGTGCTACAGATATGATTTCCCAATATTGAGCAGTAACAATAGGAAAGACAATCAGATACCTAGATGCAAATAATATGAGTAGATAATGGGCCAATTGCTAAACATATGTAATTGGCCATCCAAGCTTAAATTAGCAGAAAGTAATCTAAATAAAATCTTCAACAGCAATAATCAGTAAACTCAAGATACCAGTTTATCGTTGCAAAGAAATACAGAGTATGGTTTCACATGATTAGTGTCCTCAAATACGCTGAGGAACATGATCACATGCAATTATAATCAGACTAATTAACAAATACAAATTTACTACTCACTCATTCCTTACGGAGGGAGTACAATTGATAAGTACACTTTCTCAAAATTGGCATGAATATCTAAATTGCCATAGCAGAGTACACATAAGACAGCAAGAACTAAACAGACAATAACCTTGATGCATCTTACACTGATAAGAGTGACTGTTTGACTCGGCAAGTAATCCAAATCCCGGTATAGCTGATAGGGTTTTTATGGGATTCAAATATTATAATCAAAACAAAGGACAAAAAAGAAACACTGAGCATGTTCACACACAGAAGCACGAAACGGGTGCTACAGATATGATTTCCAGAATCTACAAATACACTACAATATTGAGCAGTAACAATAGGAACAAGACAGGCAGATACCTAGATGCATGCCCAGGAACAACAAATAATACGAGTAGATAATGGGCCAATTGCTAAACATATGTAATTGGCCATCCATGCTTAAATTAGCAGAAAGTAATCTAAATAAAATCTTCAACAGCAATAATCAGTAAACTCAAGATACCAGTTTATCGTTGCAAAGAAATACAAAGAGTACGGTTGAAATATTCACAGGATTAGTGTCCTCAAATACGGTGAGGAACATGATCACACCCAATTATAAGAAGACTAATTAACAAATACAAATTTACTACTCACTCATTCCTTACGGGGGGAGTACAATTGATAGTACACTTTTTCTTGAGGGAAAATTCGCATGAATATCTAAATGGCCATAGCAGAGTACACTTAAGCCAGCAAGAACTAAACAGACAATATCTTATACTAGATAAGAGAGACTGTTTGACTCGGCAAGTAATCCAAATAACGGAATAGATGATAGGGTTTTTATACAATCAAACAGCGTGGAACTTTTCAAGCAACTTGGAATATGACCACGAGCACGTTGTTCATGGAGAACGAAACCCGAGACTACACACCAAACAACTAAGCCCTAAGCCAGCGGAACTAGCCTCTCGCAGAAATCATCTCTTCCTCGCACTAAACATTCGCGGAGGAGATAGCGAAAGCGTAAGCTCACCACTTGGGGATTCGTACGGCCGCCGCTGCCACCGACGAACATGCCGCTGCGGCCGAAGAACATGCCGCGGCCGCCGCTGCCGACGACGCCGCGTAGGTAGAGGGATCTGCGGAGGGCAGCCATGGTCACCGCCGCTCAGATTTAAAAACCCTAGATCGCCGAGATGCAAGTCGCCCTATTTAAGGACTCGGCGGCTTGCCTCGACTGGATCAACGAGCCGCGAACCGCGAGCAGCGGGTTGGGCTGGACCGAGCGCCAGGTTCTGCACTAATTGTTAGTCGGCCCAGTTCGCCTCTTTTTATTTTTTTCATTCAGTTCTCTGGTTTCTTTTTCTGATTTCTGTTTATTTTTTCTTTCTTACGATTTTAAAAATATTTAAATTTTAAAAATGGGCATTTTCATAAAAGTTTAAATTTAACAAATATTCTAAATTGAAATATTTAAAATTTAAATATGCTGAAATTAAAAAAAGGTCAAATTTAAAAATGTTCAAATTTAAAAAATTCAAAACTTGGAAAATATTTACTTTTTTAAAAAAATCTTCAGTTTTCCAAAAATATTCAAATTTGAAAATCATTCAAACTTGAAAGTTGTTCAAATATTTGTATATCAAAAATGTTCATGTTTGTGAATAATAGTTTCTTTCCTAAAGAATTGGATTATGAAAATTAAAAAGGAAACGTAATATAAACAATAGAAAAAAACGAAATGAAAAAAGAAAAAAGGGAGAATTACCTCCTAGTGGGTCGCGGCCCAACTAACCACCACAACCACTGAGGGTGTGCGGTGCAAACTCCGCGCCGACCAAGTCAGGAGCACCCTAATTGTTGTGTTTATCTCCATTGATAGCAAACTTACATTCCTAAAAAAGGCAAATTGACAGTCGATACACTTGAACAAACCAACTCAGATCAAGTCCAACCAACTCACGGGCTTAGCCTTCAATCAGTTCTTTATGTTCGTTTGATAATTGATTTTGTAGCTGGGGCTATGCAGAGGGATAGAGATTTGGTGCACATGGCACCGGTGATCTCGTTTTTAAAATAAATTAAAATCATATTTTTGAGTTTCTAAAAATTCTGACAAAAATATTTGCAAATACTTTATATTTTAAGCTACACAAAAAAGACAAAAATGCAGATCTGAGTAGTCATTTTCAAATCTACAAAAACATGTCAGATTTGTTATTTTTATCTGGCTCAAAGTAAAAAAAAGAATTTTGGGTTGAGATTTTCCATGATTGTGAGATGTATCACTAACAATCTACATAATTATTTTTCAGATTTTTTGATAACTAATAAAAAATTTAAAAATTTTTTTAAATAGCGAGAGCACTGAAGCTCGGGAGCCAAAAGCACTTTTCGTATGCAGAGGCCATTCTTTTAACCTCTAAAAAATTGAGTTCAAATATTTCAAAAAATCAAAAAAAATCCAAGATATAAAAAAATATTGTAATCTACCGGTGTGTAAATTTTCAGACTACAATATATTGTATATTAGGCTCACAAAAGATGGTAAACCTGGATTTTGTCTTTGGTGAACAATTGAATGTATATAGGTGCGACTAGAGGGGGTGAATATGGACATAATGGTTGGATTTGAGTACCCCTACATCCAACCGTTATGTCGCAATCCCGCACAACCGGTACTACCGCTTTGTGAAGCGGTACTACCGCCCTCGGGCTTAGGACACGTGGGGCTCAACCGGTACTACCGGTGCAAGTACCATCAAGGTACCGGTATGGGTTCCGTGAGCCTTGGACACCTGGCTAGTACCATAGCGGTACCGCGCCCGGTATCACCGCACGCTTTCCTTAACTGGTACTACCGCCTTTCACCAACAAGGGTGACTCAAGCGGTAGTGTCGGTTGGAGTACCGGCAAGGATACTGTAAGACCAGCCGACAAGGCGGTATCGCCAGCGGTACCTCGACCAGTACTATCGGTCCCAAAAGGACCTCCGGGAGGACCCCGCCTACGGCGACACAAGTCCGTTCGAGGTGGAGCACGATGCGCGCCGGCGCACGTGCTTCACGTCGGCGACGGCGCGGCCTCGCGCGCACGCCTGCTAGGCGGGCTGGCCGCCGCTGAAAGGATTGTATGCCACACCTAGGGGGGTGAATAGGTGCTAACCAATTTTTAGTTCTTTTTCAATTTAGGCTTGACACGAAGGTAAATTCTCTAGATATGAAACTATGTGAATTTACCTATATGACAAGGTTAACAACTAAGCAAGATATAGCTACACAATATAGGAGTGATAATCGGATAGAGGTAACCGAGAGTGGAGCACGCGGAGACACGGAGACACGGAGTTGATTCCCGTAGTTCCCTTCCTTTGCAAGAAGGTGATGACCCACAAGTATAGGGGATCGCGATAGTCTTCGAGGGTAGTATAACCCAATTTATTGATTCGACACAAGGGGAGGTAAAGAATACTTATAAGCCTTAACAACTGAGTTGTCAATTCAGCTGCACCTAGAAAAGCACTAGCAACGGGGGTGATGTGAAAGTAGCGAGTAATATGAGAGCAGTGAGTAACAGATAACACGACAGCGAGTAATAGCAATATGAGAGCAATGGCACGAGAAGATAGTTGATACTACTTCCAATGACATGTAGAACAAGTATATTATGATGAGAGATGGACCGGGGTTCCCAGCGATCTACACTAGTGGTAACTCTCCAATAAGTGACAAGTGTTGGGTGAACAAATTACAGTTGGGCAATTGATAGGAATCAAAGCATTAAGATAGAACATCAATTCATTAATCATGTAGGCATGTTTTCCGTATATAGTTGTACGTGCTCGCAATGAGAAACTTGCACAACATCTTTTGTCCTACCAGCCGGTGGCAGCCGGGCCTCAAGGAAAACTACTGGATATTAAGGTACTCCTTTTAATAGAGCACCGGAGCAAAGCATTAACACTCCGTGAAAACATGTGATCCTCACATCACTACCATCCCCTCCGGTTGTCCCGATTTGTCACTTCGGGGCCATTGGTTCCGGACGATGACATGTGCATACAACTTGTAGATACAATCTAAGCAATAAGTATAGAGCTCAAATCTAAGATCATGGCACTCGGGCCCTAGTGACAAGCATTAAGAATAACAAGATTGCGAGCAACAATAACTTCACAAACTTTATAGATAGACTAATCATAATGTATCATCCATCGGATCCCAACAAACACAACATCGATTACATCAGATGAATCTCAATCATGTAAGGCAGCTCATGAGACCATTGTATTGAAGTACATGGGGGAGAGTATACCAACATAGCTACTGCTAGAACCCGTAGTCCATGGGGGAACTACTCACGGAGCATGGCGGAGGCGGTGGCGTTGATGGAGATGGCTTCCGGGGCACTTCCCCGTCCCGGCAAGGTGCCGGGACAGAGTTCTGTCCCCCGAATTGGAGTTTCGCGACGGTGGCGGCGCCCCTGGAGTCTTTCTGGAGTTTCGTCAATTGGTGATGCGTTTTTAGGTCGAAAGGGATTTTATAGGCGAAGAGGCGGCGCAGGGGGGCACCTGGGGGCGCCACACCCTAGGCCGGCGCGGCCTAGGCCTGGCCCGCGCCGCCATGTGGTGTGGTGGCCCCTGGCCCCTCTCCGACTCTTCTTCGGTGTTCTGGAGCCTTCGGGGAAAATAGGAGGTTTGGCGTTGATTTCGTCCAATTCCGAGAATATTGCCCGAACAGCCTTTCTGGAACCAAAAACAGCAGAAAACGAGAACCGGCACCGTGGCATCTTGTTAATAGGTTAGTTCCGGAAAATGCATGAAATCATCATAAAGTGCAAGCAAAACATGTAAGTATTGTCATAAAACAAGCATGGAACAACAGAAATTATGGATACGTCGGGGACGTATCAGCATCCCCAAGCTTAGTTCTGCTCGTCCCGAGCGGAGTAAACGATAAAAATAATAATTTCTGTAGTGACATGCTACTTACATATCCTTGATCATACTATTACAAAGCATATGAAATGAATGAAATGACTCAAGGCAATTATCTATAGTTGCTAACAAATAGATAACATATAGCAAAACTTTTCATGAAGAGTACTTTCAAGGCAAGCATCAAAATTCTTGCATAAGAGTTAACTCATAAAGCAATAAATTCAAAGTAAAGGCATCGAAGCAACACAAAGGAAGATATAAGTTTCAGCGGATGCTTTCAACTTTCAACATGCATATCTCATGGATATTGTCAACACAAAGTAATATGATGAATGCAAATATGCAAGTATGTAAGAATTAATGCACAGTTAACACAAGTGTTTGCTTCTAAGGTGGGAGGAAGTAGGTAACTGACTCAACATAAAAGTAAAAGAATGGTCCTTCAAAGAGGAAAGCATCGATTGCTATATTTGTGCTAGAGCTTTGGTTTTGAAAACATATAGAGAGCATAAAAGTAAAGTTTTGAGAGGTGTTTGTTGTTGTCAACGAATGGTAATGGGTACACTAACTACCTCGCCAACCGGACTTTCAAGAGCGGCTCCCATGAATTTTTATTTTTGGGTGGCACTCCTTCCAACCTTTCTTTCACAAACCATGGCTAACCGAATCCTCGGGTGCCTGCCAACAATCTCATACCATGAAGGAGTGCCTTTTTATTTTAGTTTTATTATGATGATGACACTCCCCCCAACCTTTGCTTACACAAGCCATGGCTAACCGAATCCTTCGGGTGCCTTCCAACAATCACATACCATGGAGGAGTGTCTATTTGAGTTAATTAATTCGGGACTCGGGAATCCCATTGCCAGCTCTTTTTGCAAAATTATTGGATAAGCGGATGTGCCACTAGTCCATATGAGAGTCCGTCAAAAGTAAATGACAAGGTTGAAAGCTAAACACCACATACTTCCTCATGAGCTATAAAACATTAACACAAATTGAGAAGCATTTTGAATTATTTAAAGGTAGCACTCAAGCAATTTACTTTGGAATGGCAGGAAATACCACATAGTAGGTAGGTATGGTGGACACAATTGGCATAGTGGTTGGCTCAAGGATTTTGGATGCATGAGAAGTATTCCCTCTCGATACAAGGCTTAGGCTAGCAAGGTTGTTTGAAGCAAACACAAGTATGAACCGGTACAGCAAAACTTACATAAGAACATATCGCACGCATTATAATACTCTACACTGTCTTCCTTGTTGCTCAAACACTTTTACCGGAAAATATCTAGACCTTAAGAGAGATCAATTATGCAAACCAATTTTAACAAGCTTTACGGTAGTTCTCCACTAATAGGTTTAAACTACATGCAAAAACTTATGATCCACTTGAGAGCTCAAAACAATTGCCAAGTGTCAAATTATCCAAGACATGTGAGGCATTTTCCTTTTCCAACCAAATAAAGATAAGTATTGTAGCTTCCAACTTTTATCATTGAACATTAAAAGTAAAACGAAGAACAAGTGTTCATATGAAAAAGCGGAGCGTGTATCTCTCCCAATCAAGGATTGCTAGGATCCGATCTTATTCAAACACAAACAAAACGAAAATAAACACACAGACGCTCCAAGTAAAGCACATATGATGTGACTGAATAAAAATATAGTTTCAGGGGAGGAACCTAATAAGTTGATGAAGAAGGGGATGCCTTGGGCATCCCCAAGCTTAGATGCTTGAGTCTTCTTGAAATATGCAGGGATGAACCACGGGGGCATCCCCAAGCTTAGACTTTTCACTCTTCTTGATCATATATCATCCTCCTCTTTTGACCCTTGAAAACTTCCTTCACAACAAACTTCTCATAAACTTCATTAGAGGGGTTAGTACTCAAAAAATTTGAATCCACCTTGGTCCTGTAGTGGCACATTGCAAGAACTCAATAAAACATTAGCTACAGCCCTCTACGTCTAGAAAACCTCGCTTAAAGTCCACAAGAGACAATGCAAAAACAGAGACAGAATCTGCCAAAACAGAACAGCCAGTAAAGACGAATTTTAATAAAATACTTCCGTCGCTCAAATCAGAAAACTCAAAACTAATGAAAGTTGCGTACATATCTGAGGATCACTCATGTAAATTGGCATAATTTTCTGAGTTACCTACAGAGAATTTTGCCCAGATTCGTGACAGCAAAGAAATCTGTTTCTGCGCAGAAATCCAAATCTAGTATCAACCTTCGATTAGAGGCTTCACTTGGCACAACAAAACACAAAACTAAGATAAGGAGAGGTTGCTACAGTAGTAAACAACTTCCAAGACACAAATATAAAACAAAGTACTGTAGCAAAATAACACATGGGTTATCTCCCAAGAAGTTGCTTTCTTTATAGCCATTAAGATGGGCTCAGCAGTTTAAACGATGCACTCGCAAGAAATAGTATTTGAAGCAAAAGAGAGCATCAAGAGGCAAATTCAAAACACATTTAAGTCTAACATGCTTCCTATGCATAGGAATCTTGTAAATAAACAAGTTCACGAAAAGCAAAGTAACAAGCATAGGAAGATAGAACAAGTGTAACTTCAAAATTTTAAGCATATAGAGAGGTGTATTAGTACCATGAAAATTTCTACAACCATATTTTCCTCTCTCATAATAATTTTCAGTAGCTTCATGAATAAACTCAACAATATAACTATCACATGCAGCATACTTTTCATGATCCACAAACATATAATTTTTATCAAGTTCAAGAATAGTGGAATTAAAACTTTCAAACTTACTTTTATTAATAATATAACAAGGTAGTTGATCAATCTCAAGAGATATGGGACTCATAGAATAAGTCAAGGACTCTCCAATCCCATTTTCATTAGTAGTACAATTAATATTATCAAGTAACATAGGACCATCATCTAGAGCTTTATCATAAACATTTGCTAAGCAAAATTCTTTAGTACCATGCATTTCGACATCAGGCACAAACAAAGCATTATCATAAGATTTATCAAAGTAGCATGGATTATCATAAATAACAGTAGCATAATTATTCTCACAAGTTTTACTCATAGGGAATATTTCAAGAGAATCCACAGGAACATAACATTCAACCTCTTCCGGTAAGCATGGAGGACAATCAAATAGTGTAAGAGATAAAGAGTTACTCTCATTAGAAGGTTGGCATGGGTAGCTAATCCATTCTTCCTCCTTTTGTTCGTCGCTCTCCTCTTCCTTTTCATCCAATGAGCATTCAGGTTCATCAATTTCCTCCTCTTTTTCATCCAATGAGCTTTCAGGTTCATCAGTTTCTTCTTCCACCGATTCCTGCAAATTGCGAGTGCATTCTTGTGCATTAATGTGTCTCTCTTTATAATCAAGGATATAAGGATTCCGATTGTAGCATTCTATGCAAGAATTAAGGATAGTAGAGACATAATCTTTAAGGTCCTTACAAATAGCACAAGTTTCATAATTCTCAACCATGAAGGATTCTATCTCGGAGGCTCCCATAAATAAGACAAATTGTTCTACCTCTTCGAACCCATAATGAATATAGCAATTCCGATTATAGTTCTTAATAAAAAATTCCTCACTAAAGCCACATTGAAATTTAAGATGTTTAGTATTTAGTTGAGAGCAACAGTTTATATCATGGCGTCTAAGCAAGATTCTAGCAATTGTATTTAATTTCTCTATCATAGCACTCATTATTTTACCAGTTCTTGATTCTCTATAATTATTATAACATTCTATAAGCTCCAAGTAGGTTGTTGGTTCTCCCATAACAGCAGTTTTTAATTTTTTGGTTTTTCAAATTTTTATGGATTTTTGGGTATATGAGACAAATAAAACAAGACAAAAATAAACTAAGCAAAAGTAAACTACGCAAAATAATACTAGACAGAAATAAACTAAGCACAAATAAACTAGACAAAAGTAAACTAAGCAAAACAAAATAAAATAAAACAGAGAGAGAAGTAGAGTGTACTCCCCGTGTGAACTTATGAGTAGAGCTATGCCTCCCCGGCAACGGCGCCGTGAAAACGAGTCTTGATGACCCACAAGTATAGGGGATCGCGATAGTCTTCGAGGGTAGTATAACCCAATTTATTGATTCGACACAAGGGGAGGTAAAGAATACTTATAAGCCTTAACAACCGAGTTGTCAATTCAGTTGCACCTAGAAAAGCACTAGCAACAGGGGTGATGTGAAAGTAGCAAGTAATATGAGAGCAATGAGTAACGAGTAACACAGCAGCAGTAATAGCAATATGAGAGCAATGGCACGAGAAGATAGTTGATACTACTTCCAATGACATGTAGAACAAGTATATTATGATGAGAGATGGACCGGGGTTCCCAGCGATCTACACTAGTGGTAACTCTCCAATAAGTGACAAGTGTTGGGTGAACAAATTACAGTTGGGCAATTGATAGGAATCAAAGCATTAAGATAGAACATCAATTCATTAATCATGTAGGCATGTTTTTCGTATATAGTTGTACGTGCTCGCAATGAGAAACTTGCACAACATCTTTTGTCCTACCAGCCGGTGGCAAGCTGGGCCTCAAGGGAAACTACTCGGATATTAAGGTACTCCTTTTAATAGAGCACCGGAGCAAAGCATTAACACTCCGTGAAAACATGTGATCCTCACATCACTACCATCCCCTCCGGTTGTCCCGATTTCTGTCACTTCGGGGCCATTGGTTCCGGACAGTGATATGTGCATACAACTTGTAGATACAATCTAAGCAATAAGTATAGAGCTCAAATCTAAGATCATGGCACTCGGGCCCTAGTGACAAGCATTAAGAATAACAAGATTGCAGCAACAATAACTTCACAAACTTTATAGATAGACTAATCATAATGTATCATCCATCGGATCCCAACAAACACAACATCGATTACATCAGATGAATCTCAATCATGTAAGGCAGCTCATGAGACCATTGTATTGAAGTACATGGGGGAGAGTATACCAACATAGCTACTGCTAGAACCCGTAGTCCATGGGGGAACTACTCACGGAGCATGGCGGAGGCGGTGGCGTTGATGGAGATGGCTTCCGGGGGCACTTCCCCGTCCCGGCAGGGTGCCGGGACAGAGTTCTGTCCCCCGAATTGGAGTTTCGCGACGGTGGCGGCGCCCCTGGAATCTTTCTGGAGTTTCGTCAATTGGTGATGCGTTTTTAGGTCGAAAGGGATTTTATAGGCGAAGAGGCGGCGCAGGGGGGCACCTGGGGGCGCCACACCCTAGGCCGGCGCGGCCTAGGCCTGGCCCGCGCCGCCATGTGGTGTGGTGGCCCCTCGGCCCCTCTCCGACTCTTCTTCGGTGTTCGGAGACTTCCGGAGAAAATAGGAGGTTTGGCGTTGATTTCGTCCAATTCCGAGAATATTGCCCGAACAGCCTTTCCGGAACCAAAAACAGCAGAAAACGAGAACCGCACTGTGGCATCTTGTTAATAGGTTAGTTCCGGAAAATGCATGAAATCATCATAAAGTGCAAGCAAAACATGTAAGTATTGTCATAAAACAAGCATGGAACAATAGAAATTATGGATACGTCGGGGACGTATCAGAAGGTACGTCTACGTTTGGAGGAGTGTGGTTGTTACGAAAGTCAAACTAACGCCATGAAGGCTTCACTCAGGTCTCCGGTGAGCACCGGCACGAAGGCCTAGCCCACTTCCACTAAGGAATTTCCTCGAGGTGGAAACCGGGCCTTTACAAGGTTCTTGGGGCACACATCCACAACCAAATTGGAGGCTCCCAAATCTGACACAGCAGCAGCAGCAGATAGAGGTAACCTAGAGTGGAGCACGCGGAGACACGGAGTTGATTCCCGTAGTTCCCTTCCTTTGCAAGAAGGTACGTCTACGTTTGGAGGAGTGTGGTTGTTACGAAAGTCAAACTAACGCCATGAAGGCTTCACTCAGGTCTCCGGTGAGCACCGGCACGAAGGCCCAAAAAATCCAGCCGTTGGGACATTTCGAGGGCCGGATTATCCGGTGAAAGTGAGGGTCGGATTATCCGCCCCCCCCCCCCCGAAAAATCCGGCCTCTGGGAATTTCCGGGCAAAAGTCCGGCCCCTATCCAGGGTATTACTGCGCCACATCTCCAAAAGTCCTTAGCCGATTTGGGGGCGGATATTTTGCAAATATCCGGCCCGAAATATTCGGCATGGAGAATATCAACCTGCTTCTTTTTGTCTTGTTTTTCCACACAAAACAACCATATACATTCTCTGCACCACTTCATCAGACATTAGTGTATCACATATATTGACATCAAACATTCAAAACATAATCCGAGAGATGTTCTTTCAATCTCCCCATTTTTGGTGTTTGATGACAATATACGGATTTGCAATAAAACCACTAGAGAGAACTAACATGTTGGCAAAACATAGAGGCACTCCCCTACATGTGTGCATACAAGTAATTTGCATTTGAATACAAATGCACAACATATAGGTGTGAGGTGCCTCAACACAAGAGATATCTAACATGAGCTCAAATGAGAGACATAGGCATATATATATATATATATATATATATATATATATATATATATATATATATATATATATATAGGATAAATACTTCCTACTCCCGGGTGTAACTACACCCACATCTCATATACTACCATACGGAAGTATATAACATACTTTATTGGTTTGAGTATGTTCATACACTATATCTAAGATACTCCATACCAACTTTGGTGAAAAAAAATTAAATACACCCATAGTTTACACTATATATACAAAATACATGCATATTTATACGTAAATAAATAGTGTACGTAAAAAAATGTACATACTACCTACAAAGTAGTATATATACTACCAAAATATTCTTATATACTTCATACTACATGTATATACTCTTCGGTATGATAGATACTACATAGATTGTGTGAAACACACGTGGGAGTAACTACACCGGGTGTAGCATGAATATGTCCTATATATATATATATATATATATATATATATATATATATATATATATATATATATATATATATATATATACAGCACTATTCTCGCAACCGGTTGCAGAATAATATTCTGAGCACCGACTTGTACTTCCCTGGACACAAGGTTGTACTTCCCGGATAACAGGGTTCAACTTTCTGTCAAACTTACCTGAACTTCTCATTTTCTTCAGAGCTACTGATTCTACTTCGTGTTTCCCAACCATTTGTCGGAACTATGCAAATGATATACCGTTGGATAGATAATGAAAAACCGCAACTTTTTCATGTTCACACTTTTCACAGATTTTGCACGGTTTAAATTTAATTTTGAAAATACGAAAACACTTCTATGTGGCCAGAAAACGAACTTTTAGTTCGGTTTTTGAATCGCTTATCGAAACTGTGCAAATGATATACCGTTGGAAAGATAATGAAATTGCGCAACTTTTTTATGTTTTATATTTTTTCAAAATCCTCACAGTTTTTGAACAATTTTGAAAATACCGAAATGAGGACGTACTCAAAAAACGAGCGGACAGTAATTTGGATGATTTGTTTCAACCGTATATCGGAATGATGCAAATGATATGGCGTTGGAAAGCTATGGACTAGGCGCAACTTTCTTATTCCAATTGTTTTCTCTAATTCTTTACAGTTTAGTAGAATAACATGAATTACTGTCCGCCTGTTTTATGTGACGGGCACCAAATGATTTCCCACGCGATTTTCATGCGGTATATTTAAACAATGCAAATGATATACGGTTGGAAAGGTCTCAAAATGGCGCATCTTTTTCGTATCTACCATTTTTGCCAACTCCAAACGATTTGAAAGTAATTTTAGAAGTTTTGAAATCATGTTTCCGGTATATTTTGTGGGATAACAATTTGAATTTAATAGATTAGATCAATTTATTTGTTGTAAAATGTTGTAGGTAATGAAATTAGACATATACTCTACCATATAAAGCTTTTGGTGACAATGATTGAAGTGGTTGGTGATCAAATCGTTGAGATTTGAACAATAGATTTCCGCCCCATAAAAACAGAGCATTGAACTTCCTTCGACACGAACTTGCACTTCTAAGGAAATGCGGTTGTACTTCTCGGCGCTGTTTCATGAAAGTGTTCAGTAAAATGACTATAAGTTTCTCATACGGTATTCGTTTGAGGTCCATGGCCACACAAAATGCTCAGCACAACCACGCGCATCTGAACTTCCGACGACATGTCCTTGTACTGCTTGGCCTTCGTGGTTGTACTTCCTGGAAATGTTTTGATACTAGTGTGTTTTACAAAAACTAGCATGTGTGCTTCAAAATGATAATGTTAGATTGTCCCTATATTCTATTTTAAGAGATTCTGCACTTCCCGGATCTTAATATTTGAACTTCACAATGTTGCTATGTGAACTTATGTGGGGGTATTTTCTTCATGTAATTACTGCTTGTACTTACTGTTGTCTCCGCCTGTACTTCTCAGAATCACTGCTCGTACTTCCTTGTAGATGACGGGATTATTTTGTTTTTTCTACATTTGGACTTTGTCGGGTTTCTTATACTTCCGATATTAAGTGGGTGTATTGCTTGTGTTGAATGGTTGTACTTCTCATTGTCAAGTATATAAACTTCTTTACGGGTGATGGGATTATTATTGTTTTTTCCTATGTGAACTTAGGTGGGAGTATTTTTCTTTGAACACTTTTAATTCATGTAATTACCGCTTGTACTTCCTGTTGTCTCCGCCTGTACTTCTCGGAATCACTGCACGTACTTCCTCGCAGATGACGGGATTATTTTGTTTTTTCCACATTTGGACTTTGTCGGGTTTCTTGTACTTTTCTATATTAAGTGGGTGTACTGCTCGTGACGAATGGTTGTGCTTCTCGTTTTCAAGTATATGAACTTCCTCGCAGGTGACGGGATTATTTTTGTTTTTTGTACATTTGAATTTTGTTGGTTTTCTTGTACTTCCTATATTAAGCGGGAGTACTGCTCGTGTTGAATGGTTGCACTTCTTTCGCAGGTGACGGGATTATTTTTATGTTTTTTCTAGATTTGGATTTTGTTGGTTTTCTTTTACTTCCTATAATAACTGCTTGTACTGCTCATGTTAAATGGTTGTACTTATCTGTGTCTAGAATTTGAACTTCCTCGCGGATGACCGGATTATATTTTTTTATTCATTTGGATTTTCTCGGTTTTCTTGTACTTCATATATTAAGCAGGTGTACTGCTCGTGTCGAATACTTGTACTTCTCAGCGTCAAGTAGTTGAACTTCCTCGTGGATAACAAGATTATTTTGTTTTTTCTACGTTGGTTTTCTAGTACTTCCAATATGAAGTAGGTGCACTGCTCATGCCAAATAGTTGTACTTCTCAACCACAAGTATTTGACTTTCACTCCGGATGACTAGATTATTTTGTTTTTTTCTCCATTGGTTTTCTAGTACTTCCAATATTAAGTGGGTGGACTGCTCGCACCAAATGGTTGTACTTCTCAGCCTCAACTATTTGTACGTCCTTGCGGATGACGATATTTGTTTTTTGTTTTTTCTTCATTTTGTTTTTTCTACTCTTGCCGGTGTGGAGGAGACCTGGGGAGGTCAAAGCCCTCCTGGCGATGGAGGGGACCTGGGAAGGTCGCATCCCTGTTGGCGGCGGAGAACACCTGAGAAGTCACCGGGCTGGGTCACCGGTGGTCGGAGCACCGGGTTGGGTCCCTGCTGGCGACGGAGGAAGCTGGAGGGTCTCCGACCGCGGGGAAGAAGAGAGGCCGACGGCCATGAGGAAAAAGGGCGGGCGGCGGCGGCACGCGAGACTTGCAGGCATCGGCGCGGCGACCCTCGTGGCGGCGGCGCGGGGACCATCTAGGCGACGGTGCGCGGATCCTCGACGCGGTGGCCGCGCAGTGGCCCTCCAACCAGCAGCGCAGGGGGCGTCCGGGCGGAGTTGGGGTTGGGGATGGTCGTCCGGCGTGTGTACTTCTCGGACTGTGGTTATTATCCTTGCTTTCATTTAGTAACATGTACTCCCTCCGGTCGTCTTTAATCGACGCAGGATTAGTTTTAGATATGTACGTAGAGAGCGTAGTGGTCGCGTCGATTAAATCAGGTCAGAAGTAGTACTTTATAAGGATTAACTAGCTATACATCACAAAATATTACCATGAGCTGACTCGATGTTTATTTGTTCTTCCAATAATTATTTGTATGTAGTTCTCAAACTTTGCTGATTGAACTTCCCGCATATTTATTTCCTTTATTTTGCGACATTTTCTAAAACCTTCACATGTGTTCTGCCCTTAGTAATACGCTGAAAATCATTTGTTTAATCATTTTTTTTAAATGATCTAGAAACAAACTACAAGCATACATTACCTAGGAAACACTACAGCCTCATGGTTGTCCTGCAATCGGAGAGAGCAAACACATTTTGATTTGTGAGCTGGAAATGATGCCCCAAAACAATAGCGGATCCTTCGGTTCCTTTTCATAGTAGCACTAAACACTGCTAGCTTGTCACAACGAGTTTGCAACTTCGGAATGACTGTACTTTTTTTTAGAACCCATGTGTACTGCTCGGGAACAATGCCTTGTACTTCATGTAAATGATTGGTTAAAGTAGCAATCTTGCTTGTGCGTAACTACCTAAAAATTATTTGTAAATTGACAAGAATGACACACATGTGTCTGCACTTCATGAAAACTAGGCATGTTCTTCCGGTGGTTACCAGCTGCACTTCGGAAACTAGTACTGCAGTAATCGTTTGTCACAGGCAGTCATAAATCTGAATTTGGGCAGTAACCTTGCAAGCATCAAGCACTACACTAGTGTTGCTGCTGCATGCCAACAAAAAAAGAGAACTAGCTAACTGACCCTGGTCTAGCCGGAGCCGGCAAAGCGTATTTGCCGTCGGAGGCGCAGCTTCAGGAGCCACTCTCGCGCGACGAGCAGGTTTCACGCCTGGAAGCCGACGAATGGAGCTCGGGGATAAAGGCTGGAGGGGCCAGGGGATCAAGGAATCCTGAGACGGCAGAGAGACGGCGTCGGCCCAGAGACGGTGACTAAGGAACAGACAAGTTAACTATAGAGTTAATCAAAAAAGTGCCTGGTATCTTTTAGAAATGAACCATGTACTGCTCCTTAACCGAATGTGGCTGCTATCTTTTACAAAGCAATGTACCCCGGTACATGAGCAGTGAACAGCCGTGCAGTTCCGTGAAGACAGAAATAGAGGTAGGGGCAGAACTGACTAACACTGACTAATACTATGCCTGAACTCCCTAAAGTACATAAATTGTATGCCTGAAATGACAAAAACTATATATCTGGGCGGATCGTTTTAACCTTCTCATTGGGTAAAGCATGTAGAAAAAGTGTCAGGCATACGTTGTCAAAAAAAATCGAATCAAACTAGAATGGCATCCACAATTTTTCAGAGAAATAGCAAGCACGTGGACACCCAGGTCTCTCTTTGTGCCTCGGAGAAGAACGCGCAAACAGTGAGCGCTTGTGCAGGCCAGCGACCTAGAAATTTGGCTGATGCTAGCACTGAAATGACAAAAGAAAATGCAGAAGGTGAGCTTATTTCTTGCAAGTATATACTACACCACCCGCTGCAATTTTTGTCAATGCTGAACGCATGTAAATTCTGCCTTTTGCAAGACTGTACTGTTAGTAAAAAAACAGATGGACTTACAGGTTGGAACAATCGTACTTCCTCTAGTTGTTGCCGCTGCGAACAATACCTATTAGCCAATACATGATCAATTCAATCATTCGTGCCGGATCTGGCGAGTAGGTGAACCTGCCGGCGGCGCGAGGGGGAGGCGAGGTGCGGGCCACCGGGCGGTGACGGGGGATGGCGGCACCTGGGACTGAAGACCGGCGCGAGGTCACCTGGGAATCTGTGGCAGCTCGGGGTAGAGGAGCTGCGGCGGCGCGCACGGATTCTGGCCGGCGGGGACGCCGGCGTCCGCTGGAAGAGCGGCGCGCGGGGAAGGGGCGGCCACGCGCGGGGGAAGGGGCGGGCGGCGCGCGAGGGAAGAGGCGGCGGCGCTCGGAGGAAGGGGCAGCAGCGCGCGGGCCCTCTGGTCGGCGGCGCGCCGGGCCTTAAGGCGGCGGCGCGGGGAACCTTGAGGTGGGGGGGGGGGGGGGCGCGCGGCGGCGCGGGGCTTCTCCAGGCCGGCGGTTGGGTGGCCGGCGGCGGTAGGCAGGGGAGGTTGGGATCGAAACAGGAGGGTGGGGTTCGTGCGTGGGCAGGGTGGGTTCGTGGGACTTTTTTCTTTCTTTCTTTCGTGCGGGTCCGCGCGTATATAGGGTGAGGTGGTGCTCAGAATAATATTCTGAGCGCTATTTGGCTCCCTGGGGGCAGAATATTATTCTGCACCCCGCCCGTCCCGCACGCGAGCCGTCCGGCCCGAACGTCCGCGCCTCGTTCAGTCCTGCGCGCGACATACAGTAATAAACTTGCTGCATGCGACATAAGATTCTGCCCCTCTCTTCCGTGCGCCCGCTCAGTAGCAATAGAATATAACCACTTCTGCGTCGTAAGGAAGTTATGGGCTCCGTAACTTTCTTGAAACTTTGGTCCAGCAGCGAAACGAACATCCATTGTACCATTAGAAGTGTGGAAAAGTACATGTGACATCCATTGTACTATTAGAAGTGTGGAAAAATACATATTGTTCATCCTATAGCCAAATGACTTAAGTGTTTTAGCAATTAGATTACGTCCAAAACTAGGAATCAATGTGCACCTAATGTAATTTTTTACACACTCCATTGTACCATTAGAACCTTAGAAGAATATTAATCGACCATCAAACAGATTCATATGGCGTGACAAAAGAAAAGTTATCAGCAAGCCACACTCCGCCTTCTGCTCGCAATACACATAATGTCATGTAAATAATTAAATACATTTCTTCCCATTAAAATTGGATAAAATGTGACCTAAGAATTCCAGGTGCCAACACAGTATAGGAATCCTGGCATAAAGAAAGTGTCATGATGACTGGAGGGCATTGTAACACTGATGCTCAATCGCATCCATAAGAACTACAAGCGTGGACTCATTTGCCCTACAATAAATAGTGGAAACAATCTATGTAACAAATTACATTGTCCAAATGGCAGAATCATCTGTTGAGTGAAATGCTAGTTCCTTTCCATTTGCCATAATTGCCAGGCTTGCTTAGTTGAGAGCAGAAGCTATATGCCATTCCCGTTTAATGGTGAGCACTTGATCTTTGATGTCTGAAATGGTAGAAAAAACTATAAGAAAATTTCAAAAAGTGTAAAAAACATATAGAGAAAAAGAAAATTAAGCTTTAGTTATAACATGTGATTGTATGGTGTCACTTTGACGTCGATCTGGCCATGGAAAACTTCTTCAGTTGTCTTGCCATTGGCAGTGGTTGTGTGCTGCGTAATTCGTCAGTACAGACCCCACAGATCTCGTAATTCGACAGCACGCAATTAGAAAATTAAGGAACAGACTAACAGATACATGTATGTCAACACACACAAAAAATTACCAAATGGCGTACTTTGACCTTTTGACCTGGCCGCCCATCGAAGCCACAGATTGCTACCTGTCGCTAAAGCTAGCCACACGCCGCCATAGTTTCAGAACTATGACCCGCTTATAGCTACTGGCCTAGTGCTGATGTGACAAAAATGAGATGATCAATAACATACTGGATTTTTTAAAAGCATGGATATAATCATGTGGATGCATAAATACTAAACGGGGCCAAAGAAAAGCATGTCTATAGCAGTGGTACAACTACTTTATTATTGTTCATTTTCTACAAAATCAGAATGGCCAACAAGCTAAGCAGTATAGTTCATCAAAAAATCATCGTACATCAGCTACGATGAATACATCACAGTGCGGAAGCCACATAATAACTAAATAAGTTGCATTAGCATCCATAGCTTTATTTGCTAAAGCCGTATTTTATTATTCTGTTAAAGAGTCTACCTACAGACCTGCACTTGATCACTGATATCTACAAAGTCATGTTGTTTTCGGTGCTGTCACGGTTTAAATTTCTGAACAAACATTTAGGTCGACGGGGGCGGTGACAGGGAATTAGTTTTTGTTTACATACTATTTACTTACTGCGTTACATACAATTTTCCTGATGCAAGAAAGTTATAGCATAGTTGCAGTATTCACCAGGATATTACCTCCTTTGTTCAGTCAACCAATGCAAGGCCGGCAGCCACCAGGAGATTACAAAACTGTTATTGACCTTCCTTGCACGCCAGGCCTACACACAGGAATTAGGTAAAAATTACGAATCAACTCTTTTTTTACGGAAGGGAACATAATACACAGATTTGCAAGTACCATACGACAACAAATTTCCTCTTTGAAGATTACTGAACAAATTTCCTATGACATCTAACTGAAAGAAATACCAATTCATTGCCAAACTGCACCATCAGAATTTCAGTGTGTGTGTTTTCTGCCCGAGCCAATTTGACTACAATCATCTCCCTAATTATGAATGCAAACACCTAGCAACTGTCATCGCTTTGCAATAAAAAAAAGCCAAAAATAAAAATTTCATGCAGAAGGATTATGGTAAAAATACATTCGGGTTTGCAGCAGGACGTAAATTCCTAATTCATTACCAGTATGCATTTCATAATAGCAAATCAAATTTTGCATAGAATCTAGCATGCCCATTAGCACTAGATTGGAGATACCGTTGCAGCCAACACCTAAGAAATTATGCATAAGTACTTATCGCAAGCTTTATTTTTTAGAACAACAAACTTATGGCGAGTAAAACTGAACAATTGCTAACCAAAATGATGCACAGTGGGAAAGAATTGACCGACACTTACTCATCCAAATTGGTAGAAATGGGGTGGTACTGAAGAGTACTGGTGGGAAATGTAGAAGCAGCCAGCGCCAATCACAGGTTGCTTACCACCGAAATCAGAGGAAGCAAATCGACGCAGCTACATCATAAAAAATGGAAATTACATATCCAAAAGCAGCCTCTCACCTTGGGATGATTTAAGTATTCGTTTATATAAAACTGGTTTGAAACTTCGATGCTGTGAGACACTGTTAAGTAGCATCATGTAGAAAAGAGCGACTTGGGTTGTAGTAAAACAGATTCTAAATCAGCTAATTTATCCTGAAACTGAGTATGCTTTTACTCTGGTTATAATTAATTAGCTGCCAAATCTTTGTGGGAACAACCATCAACAGAACATTTTATGCTAGGTTCGTATCATTGAACTTCTGAAAACCTAGCTATTCTAATAGATGAATGAATGTATCTTACAGGCTATAACTAAGTACTAAGTAGCACGAACTTTCACTAATACTAAGATCGACTATGCTCCATGTCTACAAATTTGGATAGCAAACTAGCTTTTTAAACATAGTAATGAAGATATCTGATATGGCAGAGTGCCTATTTTGCTAGCCCACCGGTACCTGAATCTATAGTATCCATGTATACAGTACACACTCGTGCCCACATTCATTCAGCCATTCAGTTGTTTAGTGATTCACAGTGATATCCTAATTCCTAATCTATACCACTGAAAAAGCATGTATACCGGTTGATTTATACTTAATAAAACAGGTGCATTTTACATCTACTTTATTTTTCATTTTCTACAAAATCTGAACACCCAACAGGCTAAGCAGTATAATTAAGCAAAAAACATCATACATCAACAACGATAACTAAGTGGCAGTGCGGATGCCGCAGAATAACTTAGAATCCATAACTTTATTTACTAAAGCCGTATTTCAGTTGTTAAAAAGTCTACCTACATCCCTGCACTTGATCAGGGATATCTACAATGTCATGTTGGTTTCGGTGCTGTCACAGTTCAAGTTTCTGAGAAACCATGTAGGTTGACTCCAGTGGTGCTGACAGGGAATTAGACTTTTTTTCTGACATACTATTTGTTTGCCCCTTTTTTTCGTGACACAAGCAAGTTATAGCATAGTTGTAATCTTCACCAGGACATTAGATCCTTTGGTCAATTAATCAATGCAAGGCCACTTCACCTCAATTTTTAAATCTAAAGAAATCGGCAAAAGCTTTATTCAAACGGTTGGCAGATTCATGTGAACTCAAACCTAGTTTAACAAACACTACAACAAATATTATTTATCTGACTCCAATACAATTACTTTCGAACTTCTTAACACCTGTGCAATGTGATTACTGAAATTTTTTCATGTTCTGATGGTTATTACTCTGAATTTGTTTCCTTAAAATTACCATCTAGTTAACAGGACAATAGAAAGATCGAGTTTGCAAACCTGTAAACTACAAGCCACTGTTGATATTAAACCATAAAACCAACATCTCAGAGCAATAAAAAAAAGTAACCTCTAAAGGTCAACAAAGGCACCTGTTTCCATGTGCGTGCAGCATCTCAAGTCCTCAACCTTTTCACATCAAAGCTGCATACGGGTTTGCAAAAATAATTCTGGAACTGACGGCAAAGAGGTAATGTTCCTTACAGTAGAAGACGGCCGGCGAAAGCTGCTGCGTGGATGGTTTCACGGTTGCATAAACTTGGCGCCGGCAGCCTTTGCTGAGGAAGCGCTGCATGATGCTAAAAGGCCAGAAACCACCCGCCTACAACATGCGTTTCCGCTGATTCGGCCAGCCGACGAAGACGCCGTCGATTCCGCCGGCCGATGAAGACGGAGCCGGTTCCGCCGGCCGACCGCGACGCTGCGGATGACACGGTCGGCGCAGAGCCCATCCCCCGCTCGTCTGGACACTGATTTCGCCCGAAGCAGTGCCGCGGTTGCCGCCCACGGCGACGCCGATGCCAACCAGCGCCGCCGGCAGCCACCACACGCCGCGCTGCCCAATACCGAGGAACCAGGCCGCTCCCCATGCCGCGGAGTCGACCACCCGTTACTCACCACGCCCCAGCTGCAGTCGCCCGCCGCCGGCCGAAATCCCCAGCTGCCGCCTGCAGCCGCCCGCCGTCGGTGGAAATCCCCAGCTGCAGCGGCTCGCTGCCCCGCCGCAATCGCAGCTGCAGCCGCTCGCCGGCAGCCGCAATCGCCAGTGCAGTCGCTCCCCGAAATTCCGAAACCGCCGACCGCACACGATGCCATCGATTGACGATGGGCTAGTTGGTAATGATTTTGTGTACGTGGCCTAGCTTCTGATAGCGGTGGGGAAAGAAACCGTCGTTGTAATAATTTGGGGGGATCCCACGGTATGATTGCTGCACCCTCATGGAGCTCTCACAGCGCTTTGAATTTTCGGCCGTCCGATCGAGCTGACGTGGCGCGATCTCGGTCGTCGTTCCGTCCAGGGCGCTGAGGCCCTCCCGTGAACCCGCATTTTATCCATGGGTCGCTAAAAAGCCCGCTCGGCCCGATGTCAGCGCTCCACCAATCCCTCGCTTCCGGTAGGAAACCTACCCAATCCCTGGCCGCCTCGCTCGCGCACCTGCCTCCCGCCGCCACCCCGCGCCGCCTCTCCCCTTCTCCACCCATCGCGCCGCCCCTTCTCCTCCCGTCGCGCCGCCCCTTCCCTCGCCTGCGCATGGCAGCGCCGCCGTCCGCCGTCGCGGCACGAGCATGCGGGAGCAGCGGCGTCGTCCGCAGCGCCGCCGTCCGCCCCTTCCCTCGCCTCGCTCCTATCCGCCGTCGTCCGTGTCTTCCGCGCGCTCCGCCCGCGGCCGTCGGCGGTGGCCGCTCTTAGTCCATGGCAGCGCCTTGTCGTGGATTGGGTTAAGGTGAGGTCCTGCTTCACCGATGGGGATTTGTTGCCGTCATCATTTTTCCCTATTTTTTCCCTCTTCCTTTTCCTGTTTCTGGGGTGAGGGTTTCCGCCTCTTTTTGGTGCTCTGGTTTGGTTGAGGTCAGCGCCTGTTTATTTAGATTTTTTGGCTCACAGATCTGCCCCTGGTTTGTTTTTGCCTATTTTTTGTTCCTTTTTCTGTACGTATTTCTGGAGGTTAGGGGTTGCTTCTTTGATTTTCCCCCTTGACCGTGCTTCTGGATTAGGGTGCCACCACTTTTGGATTCTGCTCCATGTGGTCGGCGATGGCCAGCGCTGCCACATGCTGACGCTCCGCCGTGGGCTGACCAGTCGTCGTTTTGCCGGTAAGATTTCGTTTCTGCTTGTTTTTTGTTTTGTTTCTCTGCATGGCCTTGTTTCTGAAGTCAAAGCGAACCTCCTTTTGGATTCTTCTCCTTCTTAGTTGGGTGAAGCCTTTTCCCGTTAAATTTGGTCTCTTCTTGTTTCTGTTGGATTCTTCTTCGGTGGGGATTCTCTTCTTGGTCGTGTTTCTGGAGTGTGGGTACAGCCTCCTTTTGGATTCTTCTGCTTCTTCGCTAGGTGATGACTTTTCTTGCTAATTTTTGTTTCTTCTTTCTGTTCTTGGCCGTCGGTTTCTTTCCGAAGAGATGTCTTTCCCATGTTTTAATTGATCCCCGCGGCTTGCCCCTAACGTGTTCTAATTAGGTCTTCTCTTCCGTCTTTGCAGGTCGTCACCTTGCTGGGATTGCCTCGTCGGGTCGTTGCGGCTGCTTCCGTTGGTCTGCTGTTAGGTTGTGTTCGTGGTGAGTGCCCTATGCTCCATCCTTCTCTGTAGCGGTAGATTATTATGTTGGCTACCAAACTGTTTGTACTTGATAGTGATCGTGGAGGCTTCATAATGTGTGCGTGTACCTGATAGTGATCGTGGAGCTATGCAAATTTGTTTTCCACTGCAGCTGGTGCATTCGTTTGTCATGTAAGAAGAGCACAAATCACTCTTATTTATGATTAGAATCAGTTCGTCTTTGATATCCACATCACACAATGTATCAGCAATAGTTTTAGATTGTACAGAATTTACCAAAGAAATTTTTTTGGCTTGCAAATTACACACATTTGCTTTACTTTCTAACCTACAAGCACATGTCGTTCAGTCACACAATAAAATCAATGATTGATGAAGAGGTTGGAACTGTGAATAGATCCCCACATCTTACCCCTAAGAGCATCTCCACTCGTCCCCCCGAACAGGCCCCCGGCGAGCGTTTTTTCCATCCGGACGGCGTAATTCGGCCCAGTCGCGCCCCCGGTTCCTCGTTTTCGTCCGGATTTGGGCCTAAATCCATCCGGCGATCCCACGCCATCCCCGGCCCCCCGGGGAGCGCTCGGGGACTCCGGACGAGTGAAAAGCGGGCGTGGACCCAACTTGTCGGCGACAATGGCCTCCGATCTACGGCAAAACCCTCGTCTTCCCGATCTACGGCAAAACCCTCGTCTTCCCGATCTACGGCAATGCCCTCGTCGAACGAAAGCTTTGAACTCTCAAGTGGTGCAACATAGATAGATTATATATATATTTCGAATATAATTCGAATAAACATAGAAATTACATATAAAAACTTTAAAACTAAACTACTTCTTCTTCTTCTTAGAAGGCCCCGCCTCATCGTCGTCGCGGCGACGCTTCCGGCTCGTCACCTCCTCGTCGGAGGAAGTTGAGTCCTCCTCGTCGTCGTCCTCATCGGCCTCTTCGTCCTCCTCCTCCTCGC
The DNA here is from genome assembly GCF_022539505.1 of Lolium rigidum. Taxonomy (NCBI): domain Eukaryota; kingdom Viridiplantae; phylum Streptophyta; class Magnoliopsida; order Poales; family Poaceae; genus Lolium; species Lolium rigidum. The sequence goes on along the minus strand of NC_061510.1, from coordinate 132,299,718 downwards.
TCCTCCTCCTCGCTCCTGCTCCTCCTCCTCTTCCTCGGCCTCTTCCTCGGCCTCGCTCCACGGCCTCTTCGTCCTCCTCCTCGTCGTCAAACTCGTCCTCGCCGGCCGGCGGGGGGAATCGTCGCTGCCGGACGATGCAGCTGGATCCCACCAATGGCGCCATCCAGGCGGCTTCCCCTCGCTGTCGGTGTCCGATGGCCAAGAGATATCGCTCATGGTTGACGGAGGATGGTGACGAGAGAACAGATGAATGGCTCAGCCCGTCGAAAACCGTTTATGTAGGTCTCTCGACGAAAGAGAGCGCCGGTTGCTCTTCCGCGGAGTTCGTGCTCCATTACGGCGGTTCTCGCATCGAGGCCACTTCGACCGTTCCCGACGAGTCGTTTCGGCTCTCCAGTCCACTTCGCGACGGTTCAATGCGGCGAGGGAACTCCGACGATTGCCCTTCCCGGTGACTCGCACCGTCGCTATGCACGCGGTGGGTGCGCGTCCATGGGCTCGCGGCTGGAAAAATGGGCCTCCCCAGGCCAAAAACTACATCCATCCGGCGCTAAATTTCGCCGGATTTGGGCGTGGGGAGCCCAAACGAGTGGGGATGCTCTAATGTGTTTTCTCTTGGTCTGCTGCTCCGGCTTTGCAGATCGTCGCCTTGTTGGGACTACCGCGTCGGGTGGGCGTGGCTGCTTTCGTTGGTCTGTTGTTAGGTTGTGTTCATGCTGAGTGCGCTCTGCTCTAGCATTCTCTGTATCGGTGCAGTGTTCTGTCGGTTACCAAACTGTGTGTACTTGATAGTGATTGTGGAGACTTGGTAGTCGTGGTGTATACTTGATGATGTGTGTGTGCATCTCAGTGATGGTGGAGGCTTCATGATTAGTTTTTCTCTGCATCTGCTGCATTTGTTTGCCCTGTAAAAACTAAAAGGAGCTTAGCAGTATTCAGTCTTCCATATCCACATCACACAATGTATCAGCACTTGTTTATTAAGAAAGCCTAAAACGTGTATATTTTTAGATGGTCTGGATCTTTTAGATTCTTTCTTTTATTTGCCGGGTTTCATTCTCCTTACGTGATTTCTTTTAGTTGTGTGTTCCGTCTTTGCAGGTTGTCGCCGGCCAAGACGACATTTGCTCCTGGCTGCCATTCGAGATCGAGGTAACATGTACATAAGAAAATAGTGTTGCCAAGAGATTGTTTTAGCTATAAAAGGTGATCATTTCCGGCTGCATTTGCTCCTGGATATATATATATATATATAGATGAGCTTAGTTTGCTCTTGCCTGTATGATTGAACCAGCGCATGTTTTCTGCATTTTTTCTTCTACGTATACGGTATATTTTTTCTGCACTGTGTTGCTCTGCTCTTGCTTTAGCCTTTAGTTCTGTTGAGCTTGTGGTACGGTTGAACTATCCTGGAGGCCAACGGAACAGCTCTGTAATATTTGTAGCGACACCATCGTAACTGTACATGTTTCATTCCCTAATCATAGAAGATTAATTTTGTTTCCAGCATGCAATTTTTGTTTGTGCTTCTTTACTAGACAAACGGACTAATAGTGTTGCACTTCTGCTTAGAGTAGAAACTCATTTGCCTCTCTAATACATTCATTTTCTTGCTATTAGAACTACCTTCTTATAATTTATGAACAAAATCTTTCAGATATTTAATAAGCATAAATGAATGCTCTGCTAAGAAACAAAACAAGGGACTTGTCGATGGTAAGCACAAGGGAAGACACTGAAGGAACTTGTGCACTCACTCTGGAACCTACCTACATATTTTATTTTGTCTTGCGGTGTTACTGGCTGAGGTTTGTCTGAATGACCATTGATCTTCTTCTTTACATGTCCTTGTGCTTGCTGGGGATGCCCACACGAATAAGTTGATTAACTATATGTATGCACTATTACATTTACCATGATCAACATTTGAAAGATGAAGTTGAACATCATTTACAAATATTTCATGGAATTAGGGACTAAATCTCGAGACTTTGTTTGAGGCAAAAGAGTGAGTTCTGAAATAATTCAGCTCTGAACATATGTTATCTTTGTGATGTATTGTTTCCCATATTATTTACCTGCTTTTCCCTATGCTTTTACATAAATTGTATCTCACTGTGATGTGCTCATTTGAGTTTAGCTCCTCATTATGAATTGATTTTTTTGAATTCTTCTTATGTTGGGTCATGCATTGGATTAATTCCTTGGCATCATTTCTCTTTTTTTCGGTTTCTCTGCATTATTCAGATGTAAGTTGGCTCATGTTTAGTTCTAATTTTATCTAAACTAGCATTGTTTTGCTCTATACCTGATTTTATTTGATTGGATAGAAATAATTGATTGAAATAAATTATATGTAGTGGAATAGAGAGACGCACTTCGTATTTGGAAATATAAGCAAAAAAATATGATGCTTAATGATTCAACGACGACAGATGGTTGCAGAGCATCGGCAGCGTGGCTATAGGGCATTAGGGCGGGCAGGCCGGAGCTGGTTTGGTGAAGAAGAGCCGACATGTAATTGGAGAAGAGGGCAGCTGTCACATAATTATTTTAAATCTTCCGCCCAAGGTCAGGATTCATCTCTCCATCTTTTCCCACCACAATGAACCAAGGATAATGTGAAGTAATATGTGCAAAAAAAATTGTTTCTTTGATGTGCAGGTTCGATTTTCTTCTGATATTCTTACTTGCAAAGGCTATCTGACGTAAATAAGTAATTTCCATTGTTCCGGAGTAAATAAGATATTCTCACTTGCAAAGGTTATCACAGGTGGAAGTGGAGTAGATGGGGCAGCAGCGGAAGGAAGAGGAGATCCGGAAGATCAGCTCCCGCTTAGATTACTATGTTGTATTGACTACAACAGCAAGGTGCTCACACACTCTCTCTCGCTGCATTTTTTACATCTTTGCAAATTGCAATGGTCAGATTTAATCAGGCTTTATTTCTTGTTTCTCTTCTTACATATGTATGTTGTCGATAAGCCTCCTATTTTTTAGTTTCGGTCATTAGTGCTGGTCGATTTGGTTGTCTCTCTGAACTTTCCCAGTTACCCCTTTTTATTTCTCTTTCTGGTAGATTTTGCAGTCGATACAGCAGTGTATTTGACCTCTGTTCGACCTGTGTTGTGTGAGCGTTATTCCTCCAGATGCTGATTCTATCAACCAGTTTATGATGCCTTTGTATATTTAGCTCATTATTTGCTTGAGCTCAGCCTACTCTGCCATTTTCATCGTGCACAACGCCTCATAGGTTATGAATCCAAATGAATGATTTCATTTGGTTTGTGGTGCATGCCAATTGTGTATGATCTAGAAATTAATTGAATAGTAAGATCTTGGTGATGGCTTTTCAATCCATTAGTGTATGCAACATAAGGTATGTCCCTTTGATTTTGCTATGCTTATCATCATCGGGTTAGGACAGTTTTTGTGTGAGTGATGCTTATGCAGTTCATCTTTATGTTGCCACTTATTTGGTGTATGCAATACAATGCAATGTATACTAGAATATTTCATGAGATTAGTTTTGTTCTGTACTGTCACTTGATGGTCTTGCATCTCCTTACCATGCCAATGTCAATATGTGCTTTGGTGGTGAGTTACTCTCTATCTCTACAACATTTTAGTTTGATCCTAAGTAAGCTCAGCGGAAAACGTGATGGTGGGATACTTTCTCCGCATTACTACAGATTGAGTTTGTTCATTTATTTAACTTACGAGTGGAATCACTCCTGAATTGCTGACTGTTACCCATGGCATTCACTACCTTGATCATGTTACAACATTTTGCAGCTTCATAAAAGGTTTAAATCACTCTTAAAATGTGATTTGAATTGTTCTTTTGTGTGCCCACTGTTTTCATACTATATTTGATTTCAAAAATATTTTGTAGCATTAGAGTTTCACTCAATATAATTCAGTTTTTCAGATTTTATCAAATTCCGTTTGAGCTGAATACTTTACAGCATGTCAATAATAGTTTACATCTTTCTTCTGTAAAATTTACAATTTTTTCAGAGATCTTTTCGTTGCCCAAATGATTTGAAAATAGAGTGCAGATATCAGTTTCAGAAAACACAATCAGTTTCAGATTCATAGTTCAGGGGACGTGAGAGTAAGACGTTGTAGAGGTATTCTTCCTCGTGGTAACCATCCAAAGCGTAGCAGCGCCGTGCTTGCTGTTCATCATGTTCCAGCCCATCCTGTTGTCCATTCGATCATCTTCTCCAGCTCTAACCTTACTCAGGCAACGTTTCCGACCATTCCAGTGAGCCTCTGGCCATACCACCATGTCCTTTAGCTTCTATGTACCGTGGTGCATCTTTTTGATGTGCGTGTTGCTTCAGATGGTCAGCTGAGTCGAGTTGCCGATGTGACCGGTCGCTACCACCGTGATCTGAACACCATGGACTTGCCATCGACAACATCGATCACCAAAGTCTCTTCCTCCTTGACTGACTACACCATTGAGTTTCCAAGTAAGCTGCAACCAGTACCATACTACCATGTTTGTTCAATAGATATTGGATAAACAAGTAGTTACACTGCACACCTTTAATCTTCGATCAGTTTGCGATTTACCTTCTATACAATTCTATACAGGAAGATAACTATTGATATATATTTGCATGTATCCTTTTTTGTCCTATTTAATATTGAGATCTTTTAATTTTCTTGCCGTTTTTCAAAGATCCTTAACATAAGGTAACAGCAGAGTTTTAGCATTTGTCGAGGTTTTAATGCCAAATAAGACTATCCAAGTTATTTTGACACTGGTTTATCATTCCAGTCATATTTGCAGTGATTTCATTAGGTGAAGCACTACTTTCCTCTATTCCCCATTTAATTGGCTAATTCAGATTTTTTGTGTTCTTTTCAGTTTTGTTACCAAGAATTGCAGCTTGGCCATAAACGACAAAAGCTTGAGCAAAAAACAGTCTGCGGGGACTAATCAAGATGTGTGAGTAAATTACTATCAGGTGACCGGCTTCCTATGTGGTTTCTTCTTGCTATGTGCCATCGTGTAATTATACACGATATGCCCGCATGTGTAGTCATAATTGTTGTGAGATTTTTTCAGCTCTTTTATTCAGAATCATTGGTTCATGTGGTTTACGACTTCTTTGAAACCGTCTAAGATGCTTCCTCTTATTCTTCTATATGCACATATTATTATTTGCTTGAGCTCCAATTTTGGATGATCAGTGACACCAAGTCACTGCCTCATCATGATTCAGTTTGCTATTTCATGATCTTATTAGGAACCTTCTTGCGTTTGATTTCCCTGTATTTTGTTGAAAATTATCTTTTCACTACTCAATCTTTGTTTCAGGTCCTTATGGATGATATTAGTGTTCGTTGCAAAAGGTATGTTGAACTGCAGGTCTTTTCCTATATAAGTAAACCTTTAGTAGGCGCCATGTCCTTAGTGACCTTTATAGTCATCTCAACTGACCAGCCTTCATGATTCAGGTAAAGAAGGTGAATGGTGTTTTGGTTGGGAACCTGCAGCGTTTGTTCTTTTAGATGATGAGCCAGAAATATTCTGGAGGCAAAGCTTACCACATCTTAGATCCTGAAGCAACACAGGATTCCATCGCCCATGTCAAATGAACATTGGTGAGACTGAGGCATTATCCACTTACTGACACATTTTTGCAGGCATAACTACACATTTTTCTACGGAAAAGACAGATGTCGTAGGCCAAGGAATACCTGGAGTATCCACCTGTTGCAGCGGCTCCTATTTGGCTGACTCAATTTTGACAGAGGAAGAAGGGGATTCATCTACTAATAAGAACCCAAGTTCTTCAGTCTGAGATGTAACACTATTATTCTTTGCTCCCCAAATTATTTTTCATCCTTTCTTAGTTACCATGAGAGCTGCAGGAACCGTGTTGAGTTCAGATATATATGTATCATCGCAAAAGCAAATGATTTCCATGAGTCAGAGAGTCCTTTATTCGTCATGCAAATTTTTTGGATGATGGGAACGTATTTATAGAAAGTTTTAGTAGCAAATGGAAACACGAGTGAGTCTCCTTCTGCAAGGTGTGTTCAATGTTCAAACATTTTTTTGTTATATCTGTTCCATGTTCTTAATAGTCTATCTAATTCGATTTATATTTTCTTTGTGCCATGACTTTTAAAAGCCATGTTGCAACGATGCACATCATGTAGTTGGTGATTTTGGGTTCCTTCCTTCCTTGCATTCGCTGCTGAGGAATCAACAACTATTAGTTGCTATAATATATTTTCGATCCACCTGTTTCCATGGTTGTATATAACTGTTTGTTTTCTCTGTTTGTAATTTATTATTGCAATTTGCTGCGTTTTCTATGACCTAAGAAAGTAAGAAGGTTCAATATTATTCCCACGTACACAGTCTCACGGGGTCGTGCGCCAAGGCGCACATCAAAATCTAGTTACAGCAATAGTCGTGGCCGCACCGGGTGCGTGCGAACGGAGGCAAAGGTGGCCTGGTTTGGTCGAATCCACCCGGGTGCAGAATTACTTATTCTACACCCAGGGTATCTAATAGAGTTTCTCTCTCTCTCTCTCTATATATATATATATATATATATAACACACCATATCATAAAACTTGGTCTCAACATATAGAATTCCGAAGACCTTAATAATATGTCTCACAACCACACAAAGCACATAGTTTGAACGAACAAACCAAACCAAATAGTTCAAACAAATGACATAAAAGAGGACACAAGCGATAAAGGAATGGTAAACGCATATGCTTGTGCCCTACCCATGCAAACCCCGTAGAGAAGGCCTAAATAGAACACTTCTCCCCCTTTGGCATCGAGACGCCAAAAAGAGGAAAAGCGCGATGCAACGCGCCCCATGGATATCACTCGGAGTCCGTCTCGGAGACATACTCGTCATCACTGTCAGCAGCTGAAGGAGAGTCACGACCGATGTTGGCCCTCTAAATACTCAGCTCAAGGTCAGTCCACAGAACCTGGGAAGAGTGTCACCCACTGTAGGCAGGGTGAACTGGAGGCTGAGGCGGAGGTCCTTGCTCACCACTGAGCCTGTGAAGAATGACCGCCTGAGTATGCTGAATCTCTGAGCGCTGACGGCTAGCCTCATGGTTTTCCTTGTGAATCTCAATGTTCATGCACAAAACATTGCGCTGAAAACAATTGAGCTTCTTCACATTCTTCTGAATCATAGGGGTAGCAACAGGGCGACCGGGTGCATAACCACTAGAGCGAGCATCTGCCATAAAGGAGCTAGAAATTGGTGCAGCACGGGGAACTAGCTTCTTCTTATAAGCCTTCTTGAAAGTGTGACTCTTTGTAGGGAACTGGCTCAAGTCTTCTGCTAGTGCAGTGTTGTTGATGAGAAGCTGAATGTATGGAGCATAAGGCATAGTAGTCCGGGAGACCATGGCATCATGAGTCTCATTAACGATGTAGTCCATGACATCAAGAGTGAAATCTGATTCCTCACCACCATCACGAGCACACTGAAAGGCGAGATGCATAAGGTCCACTAGCCACGGATAGCATCATTATTTCCACAACTTGGAGCAATGGTGGCTCTAAAGAAGCGGAGCAGCTGACCATAGATAGGTAGAAGCCCCTTGGTAGTACCAATATCTCCAGACTCGTCATATAGATCATATAGCACGTCCTTATCCGTCTTCTGAGGGCCATGGAGGCGGTGACCACCATCAAAGGGAAGGCCAAGAACCGCAGCAAACCGACGAAAAGAGGTCGGACAGGGAGTGGAGCCAGACATCCACTGAATAGTGCGCTCTTCATCCTTCTTGAAAGCTAGAGTGGCATAGAATTGCTTGAGCAAATCAGGACTGTAGTCACACTGGACCTTCATTAGCTTCTGCAAGCCCATCCTTCCGGTGACCCAAATAGCATCCTCAAAGTGATTATTCACAGCTAGAAGTTCCACATCAATGGCTTGCATAGGTCTCACCTTTTTCATAGGTTCATAGATATCCTTGAAGATGTAACTCTGCTCCATGCACCAGAAGCACTTATCCTCAATATCAAAATCCCTCTCAACGTCTTCATACCAGTTCTTCTGTCGGATAGCAGCATAAGAGACACTATCCATAGACTTGTAGTTCTCCCTTGTTTCCTTGCCTTTCCGCCTCAGAGTGGCGGACTTCCGAGGAGCATTCTGTGCAAACTCATCACTCGACCTTTGAGTCTGAGAACGCCTCCGAGAACCACTACCTGTGATAGACAAAGATGGATAGCATAGAGAAAAGAATGCTCATAAGTCATGTATTGATACAGTAGTGTACTCTAGGAGCATACTGTGAGTCGGTAAAAGATTAGACATGATAGATTGAACAAAACTGCAGCAGCAACATAGCTCCAGGCCGGATAATCTGGTGTCCCCGAGGTGCGGATAATCCGGCCCTGCGAATCTGCAGAAATCTCAAGTAAAAACTTGTCTAGAACCAGATCGGCCTGATAGCATGCAAATGGAGTATACTACACACGATTTGGAACAACTAGACAACATCCCCATCAAGAAAATAGCACATATAAATCACAACACCTAGGGTTAGGAATTGTGAGCCATACCCTCTTCCATTGGAGGAGCCGCTTGGAGGGGATGAAAGCTAGGGAGGAGGAGCACCCGATCCACCCAAAAACTCAGAGAGGGAGCGGACGGGGCGGCACCGGCGAGGAGGAGGAGCTCCAGCGAGTTGAGGGAAGAGAGAGAGAGAGGCGCGTGGGGGAACTGGTTCTGGAACCGTTCACCCCGCGGCCTCCCTCTCAACACCCTTTGAAACCTTCCCAGGCCGGATATTCCGGCCCAATATTGGGGCGGATAATCCGGCCGGGCCGGATTTTTCGGTCAGTCCTAGGGCCAGATTATCCTGTTTTCTGGAAAATTCCAGAACACCGAAAATCCTGCCTATCTTTTGTTGGTTATTTGCTTATGCCCATATGTCATGCAATAAGATATCACGTCACATATAAGATGCAAATTGACCAATAAGTTGGAACAACCAAGATCATCCGGCCGAAACTACTCAAACTCCAAGTTTTTACCAAAACATGACATAGGAGCAAGATGGAAATGGCTTGTAGATGAGTGTAGGCTTGGGTTTAGAACATTCGAACTGTTAATGGTACACGATCACTCAAGTCTGCAAGATACTAGCAAATAAGGCCAAACTAGAGTGATTTCCCATAAGAACAAGTAGATGTCAAATAAAATCCAATTAAGATCCAAATAACCCCAACTCTTCACAAAGAAGAGTATGGTGGCCTAGGCCACCATGTAGGAGTGCTATGGTTTGGCACCGCGAAGATATATCTTGGGCCCAAAACCAATACTCGTCATTGAAGCTCACATATCAATATGTATGATATAAAGAGAATGCTTTCTTACTATTGGCATTATGGGGGGAGGGATAGCTCAATGGTTTAAACCGCACTCCCCCTATTTCCATGCCCACATCTAAACCAAATAAAGTTTTGAGATGAAGGTGTGTTTGCAAGATGGTTAAGCTATACTCCTTGAATCAATGATATTTAGCTCATTCCTCAAATAGCAAAACCTAACTTCATCAAGAGGCTTCGTGAATATATCGGCAAGTTGATCTTTGGTAGGAACAAAGCATAGCTCAATATCACCACGGGCAACATGATCCCTAATAAAATGATTCTAGATCTCAATATGCTTCGTTCTTGAATGTTGCACCGGATTATAAGCAATCTTGATGGAACTTTCATTGTCACATAAAAAGGCACTTTATCACAAGTGACACCGTATTCCTTTAAAGTCTGCCTCATCCATAACAATTGAGTGCATCCACTTGCGGCGGCAACATATTCGGCTTCGGCGGTGGAGAGAGATATACAATTTTACTTCTTAGAAGACCAACACACCAAGGACCTACCAAGGAATTGGCAAGCCCCGGAGGTTGATTTCCTATCATCCTTGTCTCCCACCCAATCTGCATCGGTGTATCCATTGAGAAAGAAACTTGAGCCTTTAGGATACCAATCGAAAGATTCTTTGAGAGCCATCAAATGACTCTCCTTAGGAGAAGCTTGATACCTTGCACACAAACCAACACTCAACACTATGTCCGGTCTAGATGCACAAAGGTAAAGCAAGGATCCAATCATGGAGCGATATACCTTTTGATCCACCTCTTTACCATTGGGATCAAGGGCAAGATCACATTTAGTAACCATTGGAGTGGCTACACCTTTCATCTCCGTCATCTTGAACCTCTTGAGCATGTCTTGGAGATATTTTGCTTGATTGATGAAAGCCCCTTCTCTCAATTGCTTGATCTCAAAACAAAGAAAGAACCTCATCTCTCCCATCATAGACATCTCAAACCTATCGGTCATAAGCTTTGAAAATTCATCATTGAAAGCTTTGTTAGTAGAACCAAAGATGATATCATCAACATATAATTGGCAAACGAAAAGCTCCCCATTGACCCTCTTAGTAAAAAGAGTGGATCGATTAGCCCAACATCAAACCCACGGTCTATCAACAATTCTTTAAGGTACTCGTACCAAGCTCTAGGATCTTGTTTGAGACCATAAAGTGCTTTATCAAGCTTATAGACATGGTTAGGGAAGTCGAGATCCTCAAACCCCAAGGGTTGCTTAACATAAACCTCTTCATGCAATGGACCATTAAGAAATGCACTTTTCACATCCATTTGTTGTAACATAAAGTTATGATGCGATGCATAAGCAAGAAGGATACGGATGGACTCAAGGCGAGCCACGGGAGCATAAGTTTCTCCAAAGTCAATTCCTTCAATTTAAGAGAAACATTGAGCCACCAATCTTGTCTTGTTCCTCACAACATTTCCAAACTCATCTTTCTTGTTCTTGAAAATCCATTTAGTGCCTATAACATTGCGGAACCCCTTTGGCTTCTCTACTGAAGTCCATACTTTATTGCGCTTGAAGTTGTTGAGTTCCTCGTGCATAGCTTCCAACCAATCCGAATCTTCAAGAGCTTCAAATACTTTCTTGGGTTCCACTAAGGAGATATAAGCATGATGATTGCTAAAGTTAGCCAATTGCCTTCTTGTGGAAACTCTTCCTCTTACATCACTTAATACATTATCATGAGTGTGTCCAAGAATTTACAAGTTCCTATCTCTTCTTGCTAGACGATGGGCCTCGATCTCCTCCTTGGTTCTTCTTGACCTTGGAGGTATCACTTGATCAACTTGATCATTTGGGTCCCCATCTTGACCTTCAACTTGAGCTTCCTCAATCTATTGAGATTTCTCAACATCATGTGCTTGATCTTGGACATTATTCGGTGAATGACAAATATTGAATGGATCCTCATCGGAGCCATCATGAACCTTTGGTTGATCTTGTCCTTGATCTTGTCCTTGATCTTGCACACTAGAGGGAGGGTTTTGTTCTTATTCTTGGGTTGGTGCATTATTAGCTTCAAGAGATGGAGTTTGTTGATGTTGAGAAGATGAGGGCTCCACCATGGTAGAGCATATTCCTTCCCGAGACGCCACACCGTGTCCCTCAATGGGGCGGAAAAATCCCACACCCATTCTTACTATGGCATCTTGAGGTATTTCATCACCTGCACAAACATCAACTTGCCCCACTTGGGAGCCATCATTTTCTTCGAACTTCACACTACAAGATTCGATGATAATCCCGGAGGATACATCAAAGAATCTATAAGTGTGAGATTCGGCACCGTAACCAACAAATATACCCTCCAAAGCTTTAGGAGCAAATTTAGATAAACGAACTCCTTTGATTTTATAGAAACACTTACACCCGAACACCTTGAAGTATGAGATATTAGGCTTGTTCTCGGTGAGTATTTCATATGGAGTCTTGTTCAAGCCCTTGCGGAGATAGAGCCGGTTAGAAGAGTGGCAAGCGGTGGAGATGGCTTCGGCCCAAAAGTTATAGCGGGATTTGTACTCCGCCATCATAGATTTTGCCATATCCATAAGAGTCCGGTTCTTCCTCTCTGCAACACCATTTTGTTGAGGGGTGTATGCAGCGGAATATTAATGTCTTATCCCCTCATCACTAAGAAAATCATTGAGTGTGTAGTTCTTGAACTCGGAGCCGTTGTCACTTCTTATTGCAGTTATAAGGAGGTTGTGTTGGCATTGCATCTCGATGGCAAAGTCAATGAAGATTTGTTGAGTCTCATCTTTATTTTTGAGAAAGTAGACCCAAGTGTATCTTGAGTAGTCATCAACAATCACCAAGCAATGTTTCTTCGCACCAAGACTTGCATGAGTGGTGGGACCAAAGAGATCCAAATGAAGGAGCTCCAAGATCCTCTTGGAAGAGATAATAGTCTTGCTTGGGTGCGGAGAGTCATGCATTTTGCCTTCAACACAAGCCCTACAAACACGATCTTTGGCAAAAGACACATTTTCCATTAGACCCACAATATGGTTCCCCTTGTGAAGACTTTGCAAAGTTCTCATGTTTACATGGGCCAAGCAGCGATGCCACAACCAACCCACATCCGCCTTTCCGAATAGGCACCTCGCACTTGTGGTGGTGGTCCCCGAGAAGTCCACCACATACAAGTTGTTTTCGCGATACCCAACGAAAGCGACTTTTAGAGTCTTGCTCCACAAGAGGACCACAATATCATTATCAATAAAGACGGCGAAACCCATCTTGCCAAGGGCGGAAACGGATAACAAATTGTAACCAAGGGTTTTGACAAGCATGACATCCACAAGAGTAATGTTGTGTGCAACCACAACCTTGCCAAAACCCAATACCTTAGATGTAGAAATATTGCCAAAGGAGATGGTGATATCATTTATGTTGGGCCTCAACTCCTTGACGAGGTTCTTAACACCGGTCATATGACTTGTGCATACACTATCAAGCACCCATTTTGACCCTCCGGCGGCATGGTCCTACATGAGATCAATTCTTGGATTTAGGTACCCATTTTTCAATGGGTCCTCTTTTGTTAGCAACAAGGGTCTTTGGGACCCAAATAGACCAAGCAACATAACCATCATAAGGGCCAACATATTTTGCATAAACATCACCATAATAATCTTTAAATAAAACATAGTGAGGGTTAGCAATTCCCGCATCATCATCATTAATGATTTTGGCCTTAGGGGCTTCATCATTAGTGATAACCTTCTTCTTCTCTTGTGCGGGCTTGGCCTTCTTCTTGTTTGCCTTCTTTGCCTTGGCAATAAAACCAATGCCCTCCTTCCCATTGTTTGATCTTTGTTTACTCAAAAGATCATCCAAAGACAACTTACTTTGGGGAGAGGAGGCCTTAGCAAGTTCATCCTTTAACCTAGCATTTTCCTCAATAATGTTTGCATGATTACAAGTAGAGGTGGAGGAGCTAGGCACATCATATTTAGCAATCCTAATTTGAAGTTGCTCATTAGACTTGGAGAGGAGTGAGTATTCACCTTCAAAGCTTTGTGAGCCTTGTCTAGTTCATCTAGATCCTTCACAAGTTTCTCATGATCAACACCAAATTGGGCTTTTTTCCTTTTTAAGCACTTTTTGTTTTAGCCCTAACAAGATCTCTTGCTTTAGTAAGTTTATTAATTTCATCTTGAGGCTCTTCAAGAGTTTCTAGCCCCTCTTCAAGAGAAGCTATTGTTTCTTGTCCTTCCTCAAGGGAATTTTTAAGAGCGGCTATTTCAAGAGAGTCCTCTATTTCTATTTGACATTTTTTTATCAAGAGCATCATCTAGTTGTGCTAGACGAACCATGAGATTTGAAACATTATTTTTAGTGTCACCTTTCAAGTTAAGAATGAACTCATCGAAATCAAGCATTTCTTGTTTCACTTTTAAACTAGCATGGTCAACTCCTAGATCATTTGATATGATAGGAATAGAGGGGTTAGGGGATGATACCTCGAAAGATTTAGCCATGAGACAACTTTTTTCCTTCATATGAATATCCTCATTGGGGGATTCAATTGGTGATGAAGAGTTGTTGGAGAGGGAAGCAAGAGCCATCAATCCATTAGACGCTTCATCTTCATCATCATCATCATCACCGGATGTGTATTCTTCTTGAGTTGATAGCACAATATGTTGGAGATATGCCCAAGAGGCAATAATAAAGTGGTTATTATATATCTTTATGTTTATGATAAATGTTTGCATACCATGCTATAATTGTATTAACCGAAACATTGATACATGTGTGTTATGTAAACAACAAAGAGTCCCTAGTAAGCCTCTTGTATAACTAGCTTGTTGATTAATAGATGATCATAGTTTCATGATCATGAACATTGGATGTTATTAATAACAAGGTTATGTCATTAGATGAATGATGTAATAGACACACCCAATTAAGCGTAACACAAGATCACGTCATTAAGTTCAATTGCTATAAGCTTTCGATACATAGTTACCTAGTCCTTCGACCATGAGATCATGTAAATCACTTATACCGGAAGGGTACTTTGATTACATCAAACACCACTGCGTAAATGGGTGGTTATAAAGGTGGGATTAAGTATTCGGAAAGTATGAGCTGAGGCATATGGATCAAGAGTGGGATATTGTCCATCCCGATGACGGATAGATATACTTTGGGCCCTCTCGGTGGAATGTCGTCTAATTAGCTTGCAAGCATGTGACTTGGTCACAAGAGATGATATGCCACGATACGAGTAAAGAGTACTTGTCGGAGACGAGGTTGAACAAGGTATGGAGATATCGATGATCAAACCTCGGACAAGTAAAATATCGCGAGACAAAGGGAATCGGTATCGTATGTAAATGGTTCAATCGATCACTAAGTTATCATTGAATATGTGGGAGCCATTATGGATCTCCAGATCCCGCTATTGGTTATTGGTCGGAGAAGAGTCTCAATCATGTCTGCATAGTTCACGAACCGTAGGGTGACACACTTACGGTTTGATGTCGTTTTAAGTAGATATGGAATATGGAATGGAGTTCGAAGTTTTGTTCGGAGTCTTGGATGGGATCTAGGACATCACGAGGAGGTCTGAAATGGTCCGGAGAATAAGATTCATATATAGGAAGTCATTTTCTAAGTTTGAAAATGATCCGGTGTATTTATGGAAGGTTCTAGAAGGTTCTAGAAAAGTCCGGAAGAAATCACCATGGAAGGTGGAGTCCCGGAGGGACTCCACCAAGCTTGGCTGGCCAGCCAAAGGGAGGAGGAGTCCCAGGTGGACTCCACCTAAGGGGGCCGGCCACCCCACCAAAGGGAAAGGGAGAGTCCCACCCCAAGTAGGATTCATCCATATGGCAGTTTTTGAATTGGGGTCTTATTCGAAGACTTTGGGCAAACCCTTGGGGGTTCCACCTATATAATGAGGGACAAGGGGAGGGGGCCGGGCACACCAAACACACCTTGGCCGCACCCCTTAGAGGCACAAAGGCCGACGCCCCCCTCTCCCCAAACCCTAGCCGCCCCTCCTCCTCATACACCTCTAGTAGTGCTTAGGCAAAGCCCTGCCGGAGTTCTCCACCACCACCGCCACCACGCCATCATGTTGTCGGGATTCCGAGGAGGATCTACTACTTCCGATGTCCGCTGGAACGGGGAGAAGGACGTCGTCATCAACACCGAACGTGTGATCGAGTACGGAGGTGCTGCCCGACTGTGGCACCGTCAAGATCTTCTACGCGCTTTTGAAAGCGGCAAGTGATCATCTTCCACAACAACGAGATCTAATCTCGTAGGCTTTGGAAATCTTCGAGGGTTAGTCTCATGATCTTCTCGTTGCTCCCATCTTCTAGATTGCATCTTGGCTTGGTTTTCGTTCTTGCGGTAGGATTTTTTTTGTTTTCTATGCTACGAATCCCATCAGTGGTATCAGAGCCGTGTCTATGCATAGATTGGTTGCATGAGTAGAACACAATTGTTTTGTGGGCGTTGATGCTTTGTTGTTTTTAGTTCGTGTACTTTGCATCTTGCGGGATGGTGGGATTAAGCGGCTCGGGCTAACTTTACATGACCGCGTTCATGAGATTTGCTCCACGCTCGACATGCAACTTGTATTGCATAAGTGGCTTTGCGGGTGTCTGTCTCTCCCACCATAGTGAAGATTCAATTTACTCTTTATATTGACAACACTAGTATCACCGTTGTGGTTCATGTTCGTAGGTAGATTGGATCTTACTCGAAAACCCTAAACCACGTAAAATATGCAAACCAAATTAGAGTCATCTAACTTGTTTTTGAAGGGGTTTGGTGATGTGATATGGCCATGATGTGATGATGAATATGTATGAGATGATCATTATTGTATTGTGGCAACCGGCAGGAGCCTTATGGTTGTCTTTAAATTTCATGTTCATGTATTATTTCAAAGTAGTTGTAATAGTTGCTACATGGGAGAACAACCATGAAGACGACGCCATTGACCTTGATGCTACGCCGACGATGATGGAGATCATGCCCGTTGATGATGGAGATCATGTCCGTGCTTTGGAGATGAAGATCAAAGGCACAAAGACAAAAGGGACATATCATATCACATATGAATTGCATGTGATGTGAATCCTTTTATGCATCCTGTATTGCTTAGATCGCGACGGTAGCATTATAATATGATCCCTATCACTAAATATCAAGATAATAAAGTGTTCATCCTTAGTATGCACTTTTGCTAAGACTTGTCGTTTCGGAGCATCACGTGATGATCTGGTGTGATAGATTCTACATGTGCATACAACGGGTGCAAGCCAGTTTTGCACACGCGGATACTAAGGTTGCCTTGACGAGCCTAGCATGTACAGACATGGTCTGGGAACACATGATACCGAAAGGTAGAGCATGAGTCATATGATTGATATGATGAACACTTTGAGTGTTCGCCTTTGAAGTTACATCTCTTCTCGTGATGATCGGATTTGGTGTAGTGGATTTGGTTCGTGTGATCACTAAGACAATGCGAGGGATATTGTTTTGAGTGGGAGTTCACCTAGTTTAATTTTAGAATTAAAATTTGAACTCAATATCATAAACTTAGTCTAAACTCTTTGCAAATATGTTGTAGATCATGACGTCCCCATCAATCAATTTTAACCAGTTCCTAGAGAAAGAAAAGCTTAAAAGCAATGGTAGCAACTTCACCGACTGGTTCCGTAATGTGAGGATTTTCCTCAATGGTGTAAATCTGCAATTTGTGCTCGAAGCACCGCTAGGTCCCCCTCCACCTCCTGCAGTATCAGAGGATGAAAAGAATGTTTACGAGACTCGGGTGATTCGGTATTCTCAAGTTCAGTGTGCCATCCTGTGCAGCCTAGAGGCGGAGCTCCAAAAGCGTTTTGAGCACCATGATCCTTATGAGCTGGTCCATGAGCTAAAAACTATTTTTGAAACTCATGCGGCCGTGGAAATCTATGAGGCCTCGAAACACTTCTTTGGCTGTATGATGGAAGAGGGCAGCTCCGTTAGTGAGCACGTGCTCGCTATGTCCGGGCATGCGAAGAAGCTCAGTGACTTGGGGATAGTGATTCCTAACCAGCTGGGTGTTCATCGTGTCCTCCAATCACTGCCACCAAGTTACAAGAACTTCGTGATGAACTACAACATGCAGAACATTAACAAGGAGTTACCTGAACTCTTCTCCATGCTGAAATCTGCTGAGATAGAGATACAGAAAGAACACCAAGTGTTGATGGTCAACAAGACCACCAGTTTCAAGAAGCAAGGCAAACCTAAGAAAGGGAACTTCAAGAAGGGCGACAAGAAAGTTGCCGCGCCTCCTGTGAAGCCTAAGGCTGGCCCTAAACCTGATACTGAGTGCTATTACTACAAGGAGAAGGGGCACTGGAAGCGTAATTGCCCCAAGTACTTGGCTGATATGAAGAGCGGCCTTGTCAAGAAGAAGAAAGGTATATTTGATATACATGTTATAGATGTCTATCTTACTGGTTCTCGTACTAGTGCCTGGGTATTTGATACTGGTTCGGTTGCTCACATTTGTAACTCGAAACAGGAACTACGGAATAAATGAAGCCTAGCGAGGGACGAGGTGACGATGCACGTTGGAAATGGATCCAAGGTCGATGTGATTGCTGTCGGCACGCTCCCTCTACATCTACCTTCGGGATTAGTTTTAAACCTCAATAATTGTTATTTGGAGCCTGCGTTGAGCATGAACATTATATCTGGATCTTGTTTAATGCAAGACGGTTATTCATTTAAGTCAAAGAATAATGGTTGTTCTATTTTTATGAATAATATCTTTTATGGTCATGCGCCTGAGATGAATGGTTTATTCTTGTTAAATCTCGATAGTAGTGATACACATGTTCATAACATTGATGCTAAGCGAATTAAATTGAATGATAATTCTACTTATATATGGCACTGTCGTCTTGGTCATATTGGAGTGAAGTGCATGAAGAAACTCCATTCCGATGGACTTCTTGAGTCACTTGACTTTGAGTCACTTGACTTTGAGTCACTTGATAGATGCGAAGCATGTCTAATGGGAAAAATGACTAGGACTCCATTTTCTAGTACAATGGAGCGAGCTAAAGACTTATTGGAAATCATACATACCGATGTGTGCGGACCAATGAGTGTAGCATCGCGCGGTGGTTATCGTTATGTTCTAACCTTCACGGATGATCTGAGTAGATATGGGTATATCTATTTTATGAAACATAAGTCCGAAACTTTCGAGAAGTTTAAGGAATTCCAAAGTGAAGTAGAAAATCAACGTAACAAGAATATCAAGTTTCTGCGTTCTGATCGCGGAGGCGAATATCTGAGTTATGAGTTTGGCATGCATTTAAAGAAATGCGGAATACTTTCACAGTTGACACCGCCGGGAACACCATAGCGCAATGGTGTGTCCGAACGTTCTAATCGAACTCTCTTAGATATGGTTCGTTCTATGATGTCTCTTACTGATTTGCCATTATCGTTTTGGGGATATGCATTAGAGACAGCTGCATTCACTTTAAATAGGGCACCATCTAAATCCGTTGAAACGACACCGTATGAATTGTGGTTTCGGAAGAAACCAAAGCTGTCGTTCCTTAAAGTTTGGGGTTGCGAAGCTTATGTAAAAAGGTTACAACCTGACAAGCTAGAACCCAAAGCGGAGAAATGCGTCTTCATAGGATACCCTAAAGCAACTATTGGGTACACTTTCTATCACAGATTCGAAGGAAAAATCTTTGTTGCCAAGAACGGAACCTTTCTTGAGAAGGAGTTTCTCACTAAAGAAGTGACTGGAAGGAAAGTAGAACTCGATGAGGTTATTGAACCTTCTCTCGTAGATCAGAGTAGCGCAGTGTCGGAAGATGTTCCTGTACAGCCTACAGCGATAAGAGAGGAAGCAAATGATAATAATCATGAAACTTCGAACGAGGTAGCTACTGAACCTCACAGATCGACTAGGGAACGTACCACTCCTGATTGGTATGATCCTTGTCTAAATGTCATGATTGTGGACAACAATGATGAAGACCCTGCGACGTATGAAGAAGCGATGATGATCCCAGATTCCAACAAATGGCATGAAGCCATGAAATCCTAAATGGGATCCATGTATGATAACAAAGTATGGACTTTGGTAGACTTACCTGATAGCCGCAAGGCTGTCGAGAATAAATGGATCTTCAAGATAAAAACAGATGTTGATGGTAATAGTACTGTCTATAAAGCTCGACTTGTCGCAAAGGATTTCTGACAAATTCAAGGAGTTGACTACGATGAGACTTTCTCACCTGTAGCGAAGCTAAAGTCTGTGAGGATTTTGTTAGCAATAGCTGCATTTTTCGATTATGAGATTTGGCAGATGGATGTCAAAACGGCGTTCCTTAATGGTGACATTGAGGAAGAGTTGTATATGGTACAACCCAAAGGTTTTGTCGATCCTAAAAATGCTGACAAGGTATGCAAACTTCAGCGTTCCATTTATGGACTGAAGCAAGCATCCCGGAGTTAGAACCGACGCTTTGATAAGGTGATCAAATACTTCGGGTTTATACAGTGTCATGGAGAGGCCTGTATTTACAAAAAAGTGAGTGGGAGCTCTGTACCATTCCTGATATTATATGTAGATGACATATTATTGATTGGGAATGATATAGAACTATTAAGCAGTGTAAAAGGTTATTTGAATAAGTGTTTTTCAATGAAAGACCTTGGTGAAGTAGCGTACATTTTAGGCATCAAGGTTTATAGAGATTTATCAAGACGCCTAATAGGGCTTTCACAGAGTACATACCTAGACAAGATTCTAAAGAAGTTTAGAATGGATGAAAGTAAGAAAGGGTTCTTACCTATGTTGCTAGGTAAGGTCTTGAGTAAAACTCAAGGTCCAGCTACGGCATAAGAAAGAGAGAGGATGAATCAGATCCCCTATGCCTCGGGAGTAGGCTCTATCATGTATGCCATGCTGTGTACTAGACCGGATATCGCACATGTTGTTAGTTTGACCAGCAGATATCAAAGTGATCCAGGAATGGAACTCTGGACAGCGGTCAAGAATATCCTGAAGTACTTGAAAAGGACTAAGGATATGTTTCTTTGTTATGGCGGTGACCAAGAGCTCGTTGTAACCAGTTACACCGATGCAAGTTGGAACACTGATCCTGATGACTCTAAGTCTCGGTCTGGGTACGTGTTTATATTGAATGGTGCTGCAGTTAGCTGGTGTAGCTCCAAGCAATGCACGGTGGCGAAGTCTTCAACTGAATCGGAATACATAGCGGCTTCGGAGGCTTCATCGGAAGCGGTATGGATGAAGAGGTTCATTGTTAAACTTGGTGTGGTTCCTAGTGCATTGGACCCACTAGTCATCTATTGTGACAACATGGGTGCCATCGCCAATGCACAGGAACCAAGGTCACACAAGAAGCTGAAGCATATCAAGCTGTGTTTTCATTCGATTCGCGAGTACATCGAAGATGGAGAAGTAAAGATTTGCAAAGTACACACAGATCTGAATGTGGCAGATCCGTTGACTAAAGCTCTCCCTAGGGCAAAGCATGACCAACACCAGAATGCCATGGGTGTTAGGTACCTTACAATGTAATCTAGATTACTGACTCTAGTGCAAGTGGGAGACTGTTGGAGATATGCCCAAGAGGCAATAATGAAGTGGTTATTATATATCTTTATGTTTATGATAAATGTTTGCATACCATGCTATAATTGTATTAACCGAAACATTGATACATGTGTGTTATGTAAACAACAAAGAGTCCCTAGTAAGCCTCTTGAATAACTAGCTTGTTGATTAATAGATGATCATAGTTTCATGATCATGAACATTGGATGTTATTAATAACAAGGTTATGTCATTAGATGAATGATGTAATGGACACACCCAATTAAGCGTAGCACAAGATCACGTCATTAAGTTCAATTTCTATAAGCTTTCGATACATAGTCACCTAGTCCTTCGACCATGAGATCATGTAAATCACTTATACCGGAAGGGTACTTTGATTACATCAAACGCCACTGTGTAAATGGGCGGTTATAAATGTGGGATTAAGTATTCGGAAAGTATGAGTTGATGCATATGGATCAAGAGTGGGATATTGTCCATCCCGATGACAGATAGATATACTCTGGGCCCTCTCGAAGGAATGTCGTCTAATTAGCTTGCAAGCATGTGACTTGGTCACAAGAGATGATATGCCACGATACGAGTAAAGAGTACTTGTCGGAGACGAGGTTGAACAAGGTATGGAGATACCGATGATCAAACCTCGGACAAGTAAAATATTGCGAGACAAAGGGAATCAGTATCGTATGTAAATGGTTCAATCGATCACTAAGTTATCGTTGAATATGTGGGAGCCATTATGGATCTCCAGATCCCGCTATTGGTTATTGTTCGGAGAAGAGTCTCAATCATGTCTGCATAGTTCACGAACCGTAGGGTGACACACTTAAGGTTTGATGTTGTTTTAAGTAGATATGGAATATGGAATGGAGTTCGAAGTTTTGTTCGGAGTCTCGGATGGGATCCAGGACATCACGAGGAGGTCCGGAATGGTCCAGAGAATAAGATTCATATATAGGAATTCATTTTCTAAGTTTGAAAATGATCCGGTGTATTTATGAGGGACTCCACCAAGCTTGGCCAACCAGCCAAAGGGAGGAGGAGTCCCAGGTGGACTCCACCTAAGGGGGCCGGCCACCCCACCAAAGGGAAAGGGAGAGTCTCACTGATACGTCTCCGACGTATCGATAATTTCTTATGTTCCATGCCACATTATTGATGTTATCTACATGTTTTATGCACACTTTATGTCATATTCGTGCATTTTCTGGAACTAACCTATTAACAAGATGCCGAAGTGCCGGTTCCTGTTTTCTGCTGTTTTTGGTTTCAGAAATCCTAGTAACGAAATATTCTCGGAATCGGACGAAATCAACGCCCAGGTTCCTATTTTCACCGGAAGCATCCAGAACACACGAGAAGGACCAGAGGGAAGGGCACTGGGCCCCCAGACCATAGGCCGGCGCGGCCTAGGCCCTGGCCGCGCCGCCCTATAGTGTCGTCGCCCCTTCAGCCCTCCTGCGCCGCCTCTTCGCCTATTTAAAGCCTCCGTCGCGAAAACCCTATGACGTTCGACGAAACCCACAGAAACCTTCCAGAGCCGCCGCCATCGCGAGGCCAAGATCTGGGGGACAGGAGTCTCTGTTCCGGCACGCTGCCGGAACGGGGAAGTGCCCCCGGAAGGCTTCTCCATCGACACCGCTGATGACCCACAAGTATAGGGGATCGCAACAGTCTTCGAGGGAAGTAAAACCCAATTTATTGATTTGACACAAGGGGAGACAAAGAACACTTGGAAGCCTTAACAGCGGAGTTGTCAATTCAGCTGCACCTGGAAACAGACTTGCTCGCAAGGGTTTATCGAGTAGTAACGGCTTTATAGCGATAGCGATAGAGAAATAACGACAGCGAGTAACGAGAGACAGCAGTAGTGATTTTAGTAAACGGCAGGATTAAAATATCGTAGGCACGGGGACGGATGACGGGCGTTGCATGGATGAGAGAAACTCATGTAACAATCATAGCGGGGCATTTGCGGATAATAATAAAACGGTGTCCAAGTACAAAGCAATCAATAGGCATGTGTTCCATATATAGTCGTGCGTGCTCGCAATGAGAAACTTGCACAACATCTTTTGTCCTACCAGCCGGTGGCAGCCGGGCCTCAAGGGAAACTACTGGATATTAAGGTACTCCTTTTAATAGAGTACCGGAGCAAAGCATTAACACTCCGTGAACACATGTGATCCCCACATCACTACCATTCCCTCCGGTTGTCCCGATTTCTGTCACTTCGGGGCCATCGGTTCCGGACAGCAACATGTGTATACAACTTATAGGTAAGACCATAAACAATGAATATCATGATGAAACAATAACATGTTCAGATCTGAGATCATGGCACTCGGGCCCTAATGACAAGCATTAAGCATAACAAGTTGCAACAATATCATCAAAGTACCGATTACGGACACTAGGCACTATGCCCTAACAATCTTATGCTATTACATGACCAATCTCATCCAATCCCTACCATCCCCTTCGGCCTACAGCGGGGGAATTACTCACACATGGATGGGGGAAACATTGCTGGTTGATGTAGAGGCGTTGGCGGTGATGGCGGCGATGATCTCCTCCAATTCCCCGTCCCGGCGGAGTGCCAGAACGGAGACTTCTGGCTCCCGCGACGGAGTTTCGCGATGTGGCGGCGTTCTGGAGGGTTTCTGGCGACTTCGACTTCCCTTTTGTGTGTTTTTAGGTTGAGGCCGATAAGTAGTCCGAAGGAGGGCGTCGGAGGCCGGCCGAGGGGGCCACACCACAGGGCCGCGCGGGCCCCCCTGGGCCGCGCCGCCCTATGGTGTGGGGCCCTCGGGCCTCCACCTCAATTGTCCTTCTGGCTCCGTTAGTTTCCTGGGAAAATAGGGCCTTCGCATAAATTCCGAGGATTTTCCCGAAAGTTGGATTTCCGCACAAAAACGAGACACCGGAGCAGTTCTGCTGAAAACAGCGTTAGTCCGTGTTAGTTGCATCCAAAATACACAAATTAGAGGCAAAACAATAGCAAAAGTGTTCGGGAAAGTAGATACGTTTTGGACGTATCAACTCCCCCCAAGCTTAGCTTATTGCTTGTCCTCAAGCAATTCAATTAACAACTGAGCGATAAAAGAACTTTCACGAACACATTTGCTCATATGATGTATATATTCTCATGCAATGGCTAATACTCGAGCAGTTCATAATGAGATATATGCAAATAAGATCATCTAACAGCTATGTCAATCATGGAGAGGTACCAACAATTAATAAGAAGCATCATGAATCATGTATATAAGCAAGATTGCAATGTTCATAAGAGAGTATGATAAAGTGGTATCTCGCTTGCTTGTATTTGATTGGCAAAACATAAATGCCCGGGCACCTCTGGAGTTCATAGAAAGACTAGAAGTAGTGATTGTCAAAAGATAAATGCATCAAAGTTATACCACAATCAATCATATTTTGAGACAAGCATATTATACTAAGAATGACAGTTGTGCTCTCAAGATAGTGCTCAAAGAAATAATGGAGACACAACATAAAAGTAAAAGATTGACCCTTCGCAGAGGGAAGCAGGGATTAACATGCGCTAGAGCTTTTTATTTTTATAAAGACAGGAGTAAAATTATTTTGAGAGGTGTTTGTTGTTGTCAACGAATGGTAATGGGTACACTAACTACCTCGCCAACCGGACTTTCAAGAGCGGCTCCCATGAATTATTGCATATTTATTTGGCACTCCTTCCAACCTTTCTTGCACAAACCATGGCTAACCGAATCCTCGGGTGCCCGCCAACAATCTCATACCATGAAGGAGTGCCTTTTTATTTTAGTTTTATTATGATGATGACACTCCCCCCAACCTTTGCTTACACAAGCCATGGCTAACCGAATCCTTCGGGTGCCGTCCAACAATCACAAACCATGGAGGAGTGTCTATTTAAGTTAACTAGCAGGGTCACCCGCGCATTTGCGCGGCTAGATTTGTATACATGTTACATTTGGAATTGTTTGCTCCGTGGCTTAACTTGATATATGGCTAAATATTATTCAATTTAACAATTTTAGCTACATTGATATTATGTTGAAGACTATACTATAATATTTTCATCCATAGTATATTGATAAAATATTAGTTTCTTTCTAAAGTTAATTGGTAACCTTTTACTTGCTAGTTGTTTCTTTAGATGATTCTCCATCGCTTGATATACTACTCGAAGCAACCCCCAGGGGTTAGTCCCAATACACAAAATAGGAAGCAATTACGGAAAGATTATATGGGTGGGGAATAAGAGGAACAGATATAAAAACTACACATAACATTGAAGGAAGTAGCCACACAGGACATGAATACAACTATGGTCTGCTTACTCAAACCTATGACTCCAGAGGGTGATGTCATCGATGCATCATTGAAGAATCTCTTGACAGGAGAAACGCTTCATTAACAAATAAAATGGTATCTCTTATGCATCAAAAACATTCTGAATTGATTAAAATAATCAAATTGCTAATTATGCACATATATTTAGTACACTTTTTTTGCTAAGTTTCATATTTACATCCAATTGCTATTGTTACATCAGAATATACCAAATTTATGAGCTTTTAATTGATTTCAAATAGAGTAGAAAAGAAAAGTTAAATTGATCGCTTTATTTTCTCAATTATTCTGATTTCTCATGATGCATTGTAATGTTTTTCGCTTATTATTTACCCCCAGTTTCACTTATTATTTACGTTAAGTACAACTAAAGTTCAACAAAGTTAAGGTATGCTTGCTGCCCGCCAAGCGAAACCATCTACTTAAAAAATATGCACTTACCAGATTAACAACTGTGTGTTCATGTGACTACTTTCTCTAAAAGAATTTGTCCTGTCTATACTTCATGGCAAGTAAAAATTTAGACATATGAAAGGAGATTACCTCGCTTTTGACGTTCCCTTGTGTTGCACCTTCATCAAAGATATAGAGCAACATAGTATATTTTAGCTTGAAGATCTGCAATTGCCACGTACAGAATAGTCCAATCATCCATGACAAAAAATTATTCATTCTGAATCAAGCAGGATGCTTGATAAGTTACCTCATCTAAATTTTTTAGGGCTGTACAACATGAAAGATTATGCATGCGACGGTGGTGCAGATTGTAGCTTCAATTAGCACGAAGAGTGGCACGTCTGGCTCTGTTAATGCAAAGTCGAAAGACCAATATAAGAGTAATCTGGGGAGACAGGTTTCATCTCCTCTTGGAATTTAGGCCTGATATAAAAAAATCAGATTTGTCTTCATCACGTGGTTCCATTCATATAGACATCTACCGTGAACATGTATATGCTGCAGGCGCAACGGCGTGTCGGCAAGATCGTGCCTGGCAGCGCTGGCCGGCCGTGCGGCTTCTTCCAGCAACCCCAGTTCCCTCCATGCATCTGCATATGCACTTACTATACGCGCCTCTCCTTCACTTTGCATCGCCGCTGGCATCAAGCGATCTACATCCTTTCATACGATGCACGATGGCGTCGCTCTCTGGAGCCTGGTCAAGGAACCTGCATGTTTGTAGCATTGACCAAATAACCTCCTCTGTGAATGCCTCTAAAGGCTCAATCAGCAAGTACCTGGGCGTAAGCGGCACCTTCTATGTGCATATGGTTGACGGCTACAACCCAGACGATGCTGCCATGAAAAGGATCGAGATTGCAGCGTTTCATGCCGTCGGTGTGATCGAGACTGCCGGCTACCGCCATGGAAAAGATCGAGATCGCGGCGCTCCGTCTCGTCAATGCGGCATTGGCGGCGACAGGTAGATACATATATTACTGGCCAAAAAGTACATGCATAGCCAAAAGTCAAACACCATCCAGATTGGATCCCAACTCCAAAACGACCAGTGCAAAAGGCACGTTGGAAGAAAAACAAAATGCATGACGAATCATTGACGGCACGTTGGATCTACTCCTCTGGATATGTTAGGTAAACAGTTTGTATTTTGCTCTAGGACTCTGTAACAACGCGATAAACTTGGAGATATACCATCTTAAAAAAATAGATGTGGATCCTTTTTTATTTTTGTTTCAGATCTTAGCCGTTCCTTCCTCATGTCAAATCTTAGTCATTCATTTGTTGTTTGTTGTCGGAGACTCGAGAGACCGAAGTGACAATTTTCAAGACCATATACGATGTATTGTCAAGAAGTAGATGCAGCACTCAAAGGACATTAAATCTCACCGTTATTCACCTGGCATTAGGCTGTTCGGCAGGGTGTGCACGATGCAAGTCTTAGTTAGATTGATCGATCCATCCATTATGGCTGCCTGCACTATGTACTGTATGCATGAGATTGGAAGCAAACTAACTGTGCAGTAGCATAAGAGCAGAGTGAACCTCGGAGAGATTTGGGAGCGGTAGCAGCATACCTGGGGGCGATCGGAATACAATGGCATAGCAGTAGCATGCCTGAGGACACTGCACCTTGGAGGATCAGAATACGACGGCCGAAGCAGCATACTTATGTGAGGAAACGGTAAAATACATTGGCGGTCATCGGAATACGACGGCCGCTGCAGGCGTACGTGAGGAAACGCTAGAATACATTGGCTGGTGCAAATTGCGTCACTATACCTAGGGTGACATATTGGAGACCTCCATTGATCTAAGTAGAGAGCTCTAGGTATGAGTCTAGGATGCAGCGGTCACGGCGGTAGAAAAAAGGTAAAAGGTACCGATCTGAGCGGACACATTATTCTTGTTTTAATGGCAGCGGTGGGTTATCCATCCTAATAGAATCCTAACTAATCGGAAACAACAACTACGGGAGCAACGTGACAGATTTTTGGGCCCAAAATAATACATGTTGGTACTGTATGTTACGCTCCGTGGTTATATTATGCGTGGCAACTTTAAATCTGAGCCATTCCCTTTCAAGTGCTAAATCTGAGCCTTTATTTGTCTTGTGTTTTAATTATATAATAGATTAATTCGGGACTGGGAATCCCATTGCCAGCTCTTTTTGCAAAATTATTGGATAAGCGGATGTGCCACTAGTCCATATGAGAGTCCGTCAAAAGTAAATGACAAGGTTGAAAGCTAAACACCACATACTTCCTCATGAGCTATGAAACATAAACACAAATTGAGAAGCATTTTGAAGGTTTTAAAGGTAGCGCATGAGAATTTACTTGGAATGGTTTGAAATGCCATGCATAGGTATTTATGGTGGACACTTTGGAATAACTTGGTTTTCATGTGTTTGGAAGCACGAGCAGCGTTCCCGCTCAGTACAAGTGAAGGCTAGCAATAGACTAGGGAGCGACAAATCAAGAGAGCAGTAAATGTCATAATCATGCTTGCGGCAAAATATATTAACGGAGGCATAAAAGTGATACAAGAACTCGAAGCAATATAAATCATCGAGGCTTAATTGACTTTTTGTTCAGTCATATGCATGCATGAGCATGTGCCAAGTCGATATAAATGAATTATTCAGAGGAGGATACCACAATGCCATACTTACTTATGAATAAAACAATGCAAGCAAACATCCATGACATGCTACTCATATTAATAAATTGGAGCTAAACATGAGAAATCATAAACTACTAGACTTTCTCAAATAACATATACCTCACATGAACCAACTAAGCATGCTCACATGGATGAGTATATGTACAAAAATGAAAACAAATAGAGTTCATACCAGCCTCTCACCACAATCAGATTGTCGTAGATCGTCATTATTGCCTTTTCACTTGTGCAGCTTGGATAATATGAAATGAAAACCACGCTCCAGCCACCGAAGACCATTGAACTCATAAAGAACTTTACAAACTGAAGAAGAACAGCAAATATTTTTGGTGTTTTCGAATTAGAAACAAGAACAAAAAGAAACAAACAAACAAAGTAAAATCTTTTTGGGTTTTCTTATAGCAAACTAGCGATAGCAAATAAAGTGAGACAAATGCAAGAAACTAAAGCAAACAAATGGTGAAGAGAAATAACAGAAATATTTTTGGTCTTTTTGTGTTTTGGGAAGGAAACAA
The DNA here is from genome assembly GCF_022539505.1 of Lolium rigidum. Lineage (NCBI taxonomy): Eukaryota > Viridiplantae > Streptophyta > Magnoliopsida > Poales > Poaceae > Lolium > Lolium rigidum. The sequence continues at coordinate 132,270,637 of NC_061510.1, read as the reverse complement.
AACAAAAACAAGAAATAGCAAACTAAAAGAAACACAGAAAAGCGAGATGGCAGAAATCTGCCAAAACCTGACAGCAGTACAGAAATCGATTTTTACAAAAATCTTACGTTGCTCAGATCGAAAAGTGTTCAACTAATGAAAGTTAGATAACAACCTGGGGAACCTGCACAAAAATTGGCAGCTTAAAATGACGCTCTGGATATTTTTAAGAATTTTTACGGTAACGCTCCAGAATCTGTTTTCAGGCAGCACTTCCCCAAATATCATCTTCCTCTCATTAGAAAACCACTCAAATGAACAAAACAAGTATGTGCAAATATCCAGCAACCATAATATGCAAAGAATGAGTGATGCTGGTATACCTCCCCCCAAGCTTAGGCTTTTGGCCTAAGTGGAGTTCAATCCCATCGATCCCATGAGGTAGTGTCTCCGTAATATGACGAAGATGGGTCGTATTCCGGGTATGTGCTAGAAGAAGCACCCGGATATGTGACGGTGTGGTCGTAGGAGGCCCCGGCGTCCTCGGAGTCATGTTGCTGGTGGAAGTCTTTTATCTTCAAATGCTCATCCACTTCCTCCTTAGTGCACGACCATGATTGCCTGTCAATACTTAACAAACCTAGTTGGGGAAGAGGAATTTCTTTCTCATCCCCGTCAGAAAACAACATTCTATACACCATATTATCTAAAGTAGAGTCAGTGGTAACAAAATGATGACTCTTCATAGCAACAATATCAAGTTTCCTAGGGGCCAATGGCACATCATTAGGATCAATAGGAAGATTAAGATATGTTAAAACACGCAGTGCGATAGTTCCTCCAAAAATAGGCCCCCTGGTAGTCAGGCGGCGAGCAATAAGAGCACCAAGGTGATAAGATGTATGACCAGTAAGTGCAATATTCAAGAAAGCAAGATGGTAACTAGAAATGTTGCTAGTGTTCTCCCTACCAAGAATGCTAGTAGCAATGTAGTATGCAAAATACTTAATGGCGGGGAGTTGAATGTTCCTTATCTTGCCCCGCTGAATGGTGCGACAATCATCATCGGTGATCCCTCGGTAGAGCTCCAACAAGTCCCGGGGGTTGTCATCAATCCTACTTGCTGTACCTACAGGGGCAATATCCAAGGCACGACAAAAATCCTTCAATGGCATAGTAACAGGATTACCATAGATCCTGAATGCAACCGTTGGCTCATATTGTTTGTTGTTGAACTGGAAACTCTCGACGAAGATTTTGGTGAGCAAGTAGTATTGCTCCCTTTCATCTCCCATATAGGTGGTTAACCCTGCCCTGTTGACAAGGGTTAAGAAATCCTCCAATATCCCTGCATTCCTTAGAAAATCATAGCATCGAAAAGTAGAAGCATTAGGAGGCCCGTTGTCCTCTTCGGGCGCGAAGCTAGGCGCGATGATGTCTTCATTGTATGATCGCCTAATCCGGGTGGCGGCCCTAGAAGGCCTCCCGGTGCTGGTTGTCCCTTTCTTGAACAACTCTCCAAAGCTGAACTTCTTCATAGCTTCTCTGAAATTTTCAACAAATGACATAAAAATTTGATTTGGTGACATATAATTGAGGGAAACTACCATAGGAACTTGCTAGAGTAGTAATCATGCATCAAAACTAGTTTCTACCACTTAGAACAAGCATGCAAGCTCACTAAACATGTTACCTACAGCAGCAAAATATTCAAGATATACTCAACCAAACGAAATTCTACTTGGATGGGTGGAGGAGTCACATACCGAAGAGCAAATGTGCCAAATTTCAGACAGAAATCTGGGCTGAGCAAAGAGATCGAGAAATCTGGAGCTCTGGAGCAAAAACGCGAGAGAGAGGAACTTGGTACGAGTTTTTTCGGGAGAGAGAAGGTGCTGGGAGGAAGAGATGACAAAGTGGGGCAAAGGGGGGCCCACACCACATGGTGGCGCGGCCACCTCCTTGGCCGCGCCGGCCTGTGGTTTGGCGCCTCTCGGTGCCCCACAGGTCATCCTCTGGTGCTCCCGTGTGCCTCGTCGAAAAATAGGACCAACGGTATAATTTTTGTGAATTTTTGAAAACTTTGAAAAACGCACATTTCTGGGTATTTAGTTTATTATTACTGGTCAGGAAAAATTTCGAAATCTTCAAATAACTAAAGAACTTTGCAAATTAAAAGTGCTACAGCAACTAGAGCAAGTGGAGGAAGAAAGATATGTTGTTTACCTCCTCTATGCATATAAAAAGTATCCGTTAACAAGGTTGATCAAGTCTTGTCACCAAATAACTTTTTCATAGCATAAGAAGAAATAAACCTCAAATCAATCATGTTACCTTGAATTGTATTGATATGGATCCAATCACGAGAGTTTGATATTCTTCTTTAGGCTCATATATAGGACAATCAATAGTTCCCACTTTGATAGTTCTCACATTAGAAATAGTATTAACTCCACACGCTTTCTCAATCCTCTTGGGAAAATAAACGGTATGCTCCCTATCATCAACATTGAAAGTAACCTTTCCTTTGTTGCAATCAATAATAGCCCCTGCGGTGTTAAGAAAAGGTCTCCCAAGAATAATAGACATATTATCATCTTCGAGCATTTCCAACACAACAAAATCAGTTAATATCAAGCAGTTAGTAGTAACTTGAACAGGAACATTCTCACATATACCAACAGGAATAGCAGTAGATTTATTAGCCATTTGCAAAGATATATCAGTAGGTATCAACTTATCTAAGTAAAGTCTCTTATAAAGAGAAAAAGGCATAACACTAACACCGGCTCCCAAGTCACATAGAGCAGTTTTAACATAATTATTCTTAATAGAACAAGGAATAGTAGGTATACCTGGGTCGCCCAACTTCTTTGGAATTTTGCCATTGAAAGAGTAATTAGCAAGCATAGTGGAAATTTCCTCATTGGGGATTTTCCTTTTGTTAGTAACAATATCTTTCATATACTTTGAATAAGGAGGCAATTTAATAGCATAAGTCAAAGGGATTTGCAAGAATAAAGGTTTCATCCAATCGCAAAATTTATTATAGTGTTCTTCTTCCTTTGATTTTAGTTTCTTAGCAGGGAAAGGCATTTGCTTTTGCACCCAAGGTTCTCTTTCATTACCATGTTTCTCAGCAATAAAGTCTTCTTTAGTATACTTTTTATTTTTAGCATGCTTTTCAGGTCCTTCTTCAACCTCTTCTTTATCAGGAGTATCATTCTTATCATTATCATGTCCATTATCATGTTCATTACCACTTTCAGTTTCAGCATCAGAAATAGAAATACTATTAGGATCATTAACAGGTTCGGAGGATTCTACAACATTTTTATGTTTCTTCTTCTTTTTCTTCCTAGAATGAGCACTAGGTTCAATGCGTTGAGAATCTTGTTCAATTCTTTTGGGATGCCCTTCAGGATATAGAGGATCCTGGGTAGAGACACCACCTCTAGTTGTTACTTCATAAGCATGTTTCTCTTTAGAATTATTCCCTAACAAGTCATTTTGCACTTTAGTGAGTTGATCAATTTGAGTTTGAATCATATGAAAATGTTTAACAAGCATCTTAACATCATTGGAGGTTCTCTCCACAATATCATGCAATTCACTAATAGCTCGAGAATTTTCCATTAAATGATCCTCTACTCTCATATTAAAATTTTCTTGCTTAACAATATAATTATCAAACTCATCTAAGCATTGTGCAGGAGGTTTCGAATACGGAATATCTTCCCTAGTAAAGCGTTGAAGGGAGTTTACCTCAATCATGGATGAAGGGGGAATTATCTCACATATATCTTCTATAGGAGGTAGATTCTTCACATCCTCAGATTTAATACCTTTCTCCTTGAGAGACTTCTTGGCTTCCCTCATATCTTCATCATTCAATTTAATTAAACCCCTCTTCTTCAATATTGGAGTTGGAGTCGGTTCAGGCGTAGTCCAATCATCATGATTCCGGCTTATTTTAGCCAATAATTCTTCGAGCGTCGTCCGGAGTTCTTTTCCCGAAAACACAACCAGCACAACTATCCAAGTATGCCCTAGACTCAATGGTTAGTCCACTATAAAATATATCAAGTAAATCATGCTTTTCCGAGATCATGCTCGAGTCGAGCTCTAATAAGAGAGCAAAATCTCGCCCAAGCCTCGAGCAATTTCTCTTCATCTCCCTGGTCAAAATTATAAATTCTCTGCAAGGCAATATGTTGAGCACTAGCAGGAAAGTATTTGCGGAAGAAAACATCAAGCAATTCTTTCGGACTTTTAATAGAATTTGGTGGCAAATTATTATACCAAGTTTTAGCGTCATCCTTTAATGAGAATGGAAAGATTTTAGCAACAAAGTAAGTACGCATCTTGACATCATCAGAAAACAAGCTACTTAGAGTAGATAGCTCAGTCATGTGTTCAACAGCACTTTCTTTTTCAGTACCACAAAAGGGTGTTTTCTCAACAATAGCTATATGAGATAGATCAAGAGAAAAATCATAATCTTTATCCCTAATGTTTATAGGAGATGTGGCAAACTTAGGATCAGGAGACAGCTTTATATCTAACGAGCATGTTCTGCAAGCAACTTTTTAATTTTTCTTGCATCAGTAGTAGCATTGCATTTTTCAATAAAATCATCATTAAGCTCCACATAATCTTCCTCAGGATCATCACTAAAATAATCAAGTTCAGGTGAACTAACAGGTGTAGTAGCATTAGGAGTTTCAGTATTTTCAATTTGTCTAGACCTAGCAATTGTAGCATCTAGAAAAGATCCCAATGAACCACTATCATCAAGCACAGCAGAAACATTATCAATATTATGAGAGTGTTCAGATTCAGCAGATGTACCCGCATGCGAAGCATGTGGCGGTGAAACAAGTTTATCAATCACAGATGGTGAATCAAGAGCAGCAGAGGTATTCGAATTGTACCTTTTCTTGTAGTGGATGGTAATATGGCGATCTTAGTATCGCGAGGTTTACCCATGATGGAGAATTTGCAGCGAACAATATTAATCCAAGTGAACTTCCAAATAAAGCTATGCTCCCGGCAACGGCGCCGTGAAAATAGTCTTGATGACCCACAAGTATAGGGGATCGCAACGGTCTTCGAGGGAAGTAAAACCCAATTTATTGATTCGACACAAGGGGAGACAAAGAACACTTGGAAGCCTTAACAGCGGAGTTGTCAATTCAGCTGCACTGGAAACAGACTTGCTCGCAAGGGTTTATCGATAGTAACAGCTTTATAGCAGATAGCGAGTAGAGAAATAACAGCAGCAGAGTAACGAGACAGCAGTAGTGATTTTAGTAAACAAGCAGGATTAAAATATCGTAGGCACGGGGACGGATGACGGGCGTTGCATGGATGAGAGAAACTCATGTAACAATCATAGCAGGGCATTTGCGGATAATAATAAAACGGTGTCCAAGTACAAAGCAATCAATAGGCATGTGTTCCATATATAGTCGTGCGTGCTCGCAATGAGAAACTTGCACAACATCTTTTGTCCTACCAGCCGGTGGCAGCCGGGCCTCAAGGGAAACTATCGGATATTAAGGTACTCCTTTTAATAGAGTACCGGAGCAAAGCATTAACACTCCGTGAACACATGTGATCCCCACATCACTACCATTCCCTCCGGTTGTCCCGATTTCGTCACTTTGGGGCCATCGGTTCCGGACAACGACATGTGTATACAACTTATAGGTAAGACCATAAACAATGAATATCATGATGAAACAATAACATGTTCAGATCTGAGATCATGGCACTCGGGCCCTAGTGACAAGCATTAAGCATAACAAGTTGCAACAATATCATCAAAGTACCGATTACGGACACTAGGCACTATGCCCTAACAATCTTATGCTATTACATGACCAATCTCATCCAATCCCTACCATCCCCTTCGGCCTACAGCGGGGGAATTACTCACACATGGATGGGGGAAACATTGCTGGTTGATGTAGAGGCGTTGGCGGTGATGGCGGCGATGATCTCCTCCAATTCCCCGTCCCGGCGGAGTGCCAGAACGGAGACTTCTGGCTCCCGCGACGGAGTTTCGCGATGTGGCGGCGTTCTGGAGGGTTTCTGGCGACTTCGACTTCCCTTTTGTGTGTTTTTAGGTCGAGGCCGATAAGTAGTCCGAAGGAGGGCGTCGGAGGCCGGCCGAGGGGGCCACACCACAGGGCCGCGCGGCCCCCCCCTGGGCCGCGCCGCCCTATGGTGTGGGGCCCTCGGGCCTCCACCTTAATTGTCCTTCTGGCTCCGTTAGTTTCCTGGGAAAATAGGGCCTTCTGCATAAATTCCGAAGATTTTCCCGAAAGTTGGATTTCTGCACAAAAACGAGACACCAGAGCAGTTCTGCTGAAAACAGCGTTAGTCCGTGTTAGTTGCATCCAAAATACACAAATTAGAGGCAAAACAATAGCAAAAGTGTTCGGGAAAGTAGATACGTTTTGGACGTATCAACCGCTGCCATCTCCACCTCCATCTTCATCACCGCTGCTGCTCCCATGAGGAGGGAGTAGTTCTCCATCGAGGCTCGGGGCTGTACCGGTAGCTATATGGTTCATCTCTCTCATGTACCTCAATACAATAATCTCATGAGCTGCTTTACATGATTGAGATTCATATGAGTTTGTATCACAATTTATCTATGTGCTACTCTAGCAGTGTTATTAAAGTAGTTTTATTCCTCCTGCACGTGTGTAAAGGTGACGAGTGTGTGCACCGTGTTAGTACTTGGTTTATGCTATGATCATGATCTCTTGTAGATTGCGAAGTTAACTATTGCTATGATAATATTGATGTGATCTATTCCTCCTACATATGCATGAAGGTGACAAGTGTGCATGCTATGTTAGTACTTGGTTTAGTCTTTTGATCTATCTTACACTAAAGGTTACTAAAATATGAGCATTATTGTGGAGCTTGTTAACTCCGGCATTGAGGGTTCGTGTAATCCTACGCAATGTGTTCATCATCCAACAAAAGTGTAGAGTATGCATTTATCTATTCTGTTATGTGATCAATGTTGAGAGTGTCCACTAGTGAAAGTCTAATCCCTAGGCCTTGTTCCTAAATACTGCTGCGTTACTACTGCTTGTTTACTGTTTTACTGCGTTACTACTGCTGCAATACTACCACCATCAACTACACGCCAGGAAGCTATTTTCTGGCACCGTTGCTACTGCTCTTATATATTCATACCACCTGTATTTCACTATCTCTTCGCCGAACTAGTGCACCTATTAGGTGTGTTGGGGACACAAGAGACTTCTTGCTTTGTGGTTGCAGGGTTGCATGAGAGGGATATCTTTGACCTCTTCCTCCCTGAGTTCGATAAACCTTGGGTGATCCACTTAAGGGAAAACTTGCTGCTGTTCTACAAACCTCTGCTCTTGGAGGCCCAACACTGTCTACAGGAAAGGAGGGGGAACGTAGACATCAAGCTATTTTCTGGCGCCGTTTCCGGGGACCAGAAAGCTACACAATAGGGATTTCCTCCCTCGTCAACCACGCGCCAGTCCTGGACAGCATCAAGTATTTTTTGGCGCCGTTGCCGGGGAGGAAAGGTAAAAGGTACTCACACTCCGGACCTCGGCTACCAAGCTATTTTCCGGCGCATTGTAAGTACTCAAAGCTATTTCCTTTAGATCCTACAATTGCAACTTTTTATTTCTTGTTTACACTAGTTTGGCATAATGGACAAGAATGATCTTCTTATTCTATTTCCTGATTTAAAACATGGATTGTTTGATGCGAAAATTAAAAAACCTATGGAATCTTATTTGCATGCTCGGTAGTAATATTAGTATGAACGCTTTGAACACCATTGTTGATAATAATATAGAAAGTTCTAAGCTTGGGGAAGCTGGTTTTCATGATCTTTTTAGTCCCCCAAGCATTGAGGAGGAAATTTACTTTGATGATACTTTACCTCCTATTTATGATGATTATAATGATAGTAGTCTTTTGTTACCACCTGTTATGGAGGATGAATTTGATTATGAATACAATATGCCTCCTATATTTGATGATGAGAATAATAATGATAGCTACTTTGTTGAATTTGCTCCCACTTCAACTAATAAAATTGATTATGCTTATGTGGAGAGTAATAATTTTATGCATGAGACTCATGATAAGAATGCTTTATGTGATAGTTATATTGTTGAGTTTGCTCATGTTGCTACTGAAAGTTATTATGAGAGAGGAAAATATGGTTGTCGAAATCTTCATGTTACTAAAATGCCTCTCTATGTGCTGAAATTTTTGAAGCTACACTTGTTTTATCTTCCTATGCTTGTTACTTTGCTCTTCATGAACTTGTTTGTTTACAAGATTCCTTTGCATAGGAAGCATGTTAGACTTAAATGTGTTTTGAATTTGCCTTTTGATGCTCTCTTTTGCTTCAAATATTATTTCTTGCGAGTGCACAATTAAAACTGCTGAGCCCATCTTAATGGCTATAAAGAAAGAACTTCTTGGGAGATAACCCATGTGTTATTTTGCTACAGTACTTTGTTTTTATTTTGTGTCTTGGAAGTTGTTTACTACTGTAGCAACCTCTTCTTATCTTAGTTTTGTGTTTTGTTGTGCCAAGTGAAGCCTCTAATCGAAGGTTGATACTAGATTTGGATTTCTGCGCAGAAACAGATTTCTATCTGTCACGAATCTGGGATTTTCTCTCTGTAGAAAAATCAGAAAAATATGCCAATTTACGTGCGTGTTCCTCAGATATGTACGCAACTTTCATTAGTTTTGAGTTTTCTGATTTGAGCAACGGAAGTATTTATTAGAAATTCGTCTTTACGGACTGTTCTATTTTGACAGATTCTGCCTTTTATTTCGCATTGCCTCTTTTGCTATGTGGGATGGATTACTTTGTTCCATTAAACTCCAGTAGCTTTGAGCAATGTCCAGAAGTGTTAAGAATGATTGTGTCACCTCTGAACATGTGAGTTTTTGATTATGTACTAACCCCTCTAATGAAGTTTATGAGAAGTTTGGTGTGAAGGAAGTTTTCAAGGGTCAAGAGAGGAGGATGATATACTATGATCAAGAAGAGTGAAAGCTCTAAGCTTGGGGATGCCCCGGTGGTTCACCCCTGCATATATCAAGAAGACTCAAGCGTCTAAGCTTGGGGATGCCCAAGGCATCCCCTTCTTCATCGACAAATTTATCAGGTTCCTCCCCTGAAACTATATTTTTATTTCATCACATCTTATGTGCTTTTCTTGGAGCGTCGGTTTGTTTTTGTTTTTGTTTGTGTTTGAATAAATTTGATTACATCATGCTTGTGTGGGAGAGAGACACGCTCCGCTGGTTCGTATGAACACATGTGTTCTTAACTCATAGTATTCATGGCGAAGTTTCTCCTTCGTTAAATTGTTATATGGTTGGAATTGGAAAATGATACATGTAGTAATTGCTATTAATGTCTTGGGTAATGTGATACTTGGAAATTGTTGTGCTCATGATTAAGCTCTTGCATCATATGCTTTGCACCCATTAATGAAGAAATACATAGAGCATGCTAAAATTTGGTTTGCATATTTTGTTTCTCTAAGGTCTAGATAATTTCTAGTATTGAGTTTGAACAACAAGGAAGACGGTGTAGAGTCTTATAATGTTTTCAATATGTCTTTTATGTGAGTTTTGCTGCACCGGTTCATCCTTGTGTTTGTTTCAAATAAGCCTTGCTAGCCTAAACCTTGTATCGAGAGGGAATACTTCTCATGCATCCAAAATACTTGAGCCAACCACTATGCCATTTGTGTCCACCATACCTACCTACTACATGGTATTTTCCGCCATTCCAAAGTAAATTGCTTGAGTGCTACCTTTAAAATTCCATCATTCACCTTTGCAATACATAGCTCATGGGACAAATAGCTTAAAAACTATTGTGGTATTGAATATGTAATTATGCACTTTATCTCTTATTAAGTTGCTTGTTGTGCGATAACCATGTTTATCGGGGACGCCATCAACTACTCTTTGTTGAATTTCATGTGAGTTGCTATGCATGTTCGTCTTGTCCGAAGTAAGAGCGATCTACCACCTTATGGTTAAGCATGCATATTGTTAGAGAAGAACATTGGGCCGCTAACTAAAGCCATGATCCATGGTGGAAGTTTCAGTTTTGGACATACATCCTCAATCTCATATGAGAAAATTATTAATTGTTGATTACATGCTTATGCATAAAAGAGGAGTCCATTATCTGTTGTCTATGTTGTCCCGGTATGGATGTCTAAGTTGAGAATAATCAATAGCGAGAAATCCAATGCGAGCTTTCTCCTTAGACCTTTGTACGTACGGCATAGAGGTACCCCTTTGTGACACTTGGTTAAAACATGTGCATTGCGATGATCCGGTAGTCCAAGCTAATTAGGACAAGGTGCGGGCACTATTAGTATACTATGCATGAGGCTTGCAACTTGTAAGATATAATTTACATGATACACATGCTTTATTACTACCGTTGACAAAATTGTTTCATGTTTTCAAAATCAAAGCTCTAGCACAAATATAGCAATCGATGCTTTTCCTCTATGGAGGACAATTCTTTTACTTTCAATGTTGAGTCAGTTCACCTATTTCTCTCCACCTCAAGAAGCAAACACTTGTGTGAACTGTGCATTGATTCCTACATATTTGCTTATTGCATTTGTTATATTACTCTATGTTGACAATTATCCATGAGATATACATGTTACAAGTTGAAAGCAACCGCTGAAACTTAATCTTCTATTGTGTTGCTTCAATGCCTTTACTTTGAATTATTGCTTTATGAGTTAACTCTTATGCAAGACTTATTGATGCTTGTCTTGAAGTGCTATTCATGAAAAGTCTTTGCTATATGATTCACTTGTTTACTCATGTCATATACATTGTTTTGATCGCTGCATTCACTACATATGCTTTACAAATAGTATGATCAAGGTTATGATGGCATGTCACTCCGTAAATTATATGTGTTATCGTTTTACCCGCTCGGGACGAGCGTAACTAAGCTTGGGGATGCTGATACGTCTCCGACGTATCGATAATTTCTTATGTTCCATGCCACATTATTGATGTTATCTACATGTTTTATGCACACTTTATGTCATATTCGTGCATTTTCTCGGAACTAACCTATTAACAAGATGCCGAAGTGCCGGTTCTCGTTTTCTGCTGTTTTTGGTTTCGAAATCCTAGTAACGAAATATTCTCGGAATCGGACGAAATCAACGCCCGTGTTCCTATTTTCACCGGAAGCATCCGGAACACACGAGAAGGACCGAGAGGGGGTCATCGGGCCCCTGCACCATAGGCCGGTGCGGCCTAGGCCCTGGCCGCGCCGCCCTATAGTGTCGTCGCCCCTTCAGCCCTCCTGCGCCGCCTCTTCGCCTATTTAAAGCCTCCGTCGCGAAAACCCTACGACGTTCGACGAAACCCACAGAAACCTTCCAGAGCCGCCGCCATCGCGAGGCCAAGATCCGGGGACAGGAGTCTCCGTTCCGGCACGCCGCCGAACGGGGAAGTGCCCCGGAAGGCTTCTCCATCGACACCGCTGCCATCTCCACCGCCATCTTCATCACCGCTGCTGCTCCCATGAGGAGGGAGTAGTTCTCCATCGAGGCTCGGGGCTGTACCGGTAGCTATGTGGTTCATCTCTCTCATGTACCTCAATACAATAATCTCATGAGCTGCTTTACATGATTGAGATTCATATGAGTTTGTATCACAATTTATCTATGTGCTACTCTAGCAGTGTTATTAAAGTAGTTTTATTCCTCCTGCACGTGTGTAAAGGTGACAATGTGTGCACCGTGTTAGTACTTGGTTTATGCTATGATCATGATCTCTTGTAGATTGCGAAGTTAACTATTGCTATGATAATATTGATGTGATCTATTCGTCCTACATATGCATGAAGGTGACAAGTGTGCATGCTATGTTAGTACTTGGTTTAGTCTTTTGATCTATCTTACACTAAAGGTTACTAAAATATGAGCATTATTGTGGAGCTTGTTAACTCCGGCATTGAGGGTTCGTGTAATCCTACGCAATGTGTTCATCATCCAACAAAAGTGTAGAGTATGCATTTATCTATTCTCGTTATGTGATCAATGTTGAGAGTGTCCACTAGTGAAAGTCTAATCCCTAGGCCTTGTTCCTAAATACCGCTGCGTTACTACCGCTTGTTTACTCGTTTTATCTGCATTACTATCGCTGCAATACTACCACCATCAACTACACGCCAGGAAGCTATTTTCTCGGCACCGTTGCTACTCGCTCTTATATATTCATACCACTCGTATTTCACTATCTCTTCGCCGAACTAGTGCACCTATTAGGTGTGTTGGGGACACAAGAGACTTCTTGCTTTGTGGTTGCAGTGGTTGCATGAGAGGGATATCTTTGACCTCTTCCTCCCCGAGTTCGATAAACCTTGGGTGATCCACTTAAGGGAAAACTTGCCGCTGTTCTACAAACCTCTCGCTCTTGGAGGCCCAACACTGTCTACAGGAAAGGAGGGGGAACGTAGACATCAAGCTATTTTCTGGCGCCGTTGCCGGGGACCAGAAAGCTACACAATAGGGATTTCCTCCCTCGTCAACCACGCGCCAGTCCTGGACAGCATCTCCCACCCCAAGTAGGATTCGTCCATATGGCAGTTTTTGAATTGGGGTCTTATTCGAAGACTTTGGGCAAACCCTTGGGGGTTCCACCTATATAATGAGGGACAAGGAGAGGGGGCCGGCCACACCAAACACACCTTGGCCGCACCCCTTAGAGGCACAAAGGCCGGCGCCCCCCTCTCCCCAAACCCTAGCCGCCCCTCCTCCTCATACACCTCTAGTAGTGCTTAGGCGAAGCCCTGCCGGAGTTCTCCACCACCACCACGCCGTCGTGTTGTCGGGATTCCGAGGAGGATCTACTACTTCCGCTGCCCGCTGGAACGGGGAGAAGGACTCGTCATCAACACCGAACGTGTGACCGAGTACGGAGGTGCTGCCCGACTGTGGCACCGTCAAGATCTTCTACGCGCTTTTGAAAGCGGCAAGTGATCATCTTCTGCAACAACGAGATCTAATCTCGTAGGCTTTGGAAATCTTCGAGGGTTAGTCTCATGATCTTCTCGTTGCTCCCATCTTCTAGATTGCATCTTGGCTTGGTTTTCGTTCTTGCGGTAGGAAATTATTTGTTTTCTATGCTACGAATCCCATCACAATAGATGTGTCCAAGGAGGACCTTGCCATGAAGCAATGTGCATTCTTGATGTGAGGGTTCTCATTGGGGGATTCAAATAGAGATGAAGAGGGAATATTGGTGGTGGCAATGGCGGCCACTTCCTTTGAGGTTTCTTCTTCATCATTACTACTTTCAACTTCATCGGAAGAATACTCTTCCTTGGTCATTAGCACAATCCTTGAAGGCCTCTTGTCCTTCTTACTCTTGTTGTAGAACTTCTTGTTGGGAGCCTTTGAATCTTTGCTCTTGACCTTGGGAATGAGCCTTCCACCGCGAGTTTCCCTATGCTCATAGGGGTATTGGGCGATGAAATGGTTCTTGTCACCACAATTGTAGCACGATCTTGTTTTTGGGCCCAAACTCTTGAACCCTCTTGAGTTGTTTCTCTTGATATTGTCTTCCTTGGCCTTGGATGGATCAACCCAAAAGGTTTTTGCATGGAATGCCATGTGGTCATTGCAGTGGTATTCCAAATCATCAGGATAAGACATACTCCAAGATGTCCTATATGGTTATTGAGGGTTCACTTCTTCCATGGTATTGACCGTCAAGGCAAGGTTGGTCCCTCTTGACATCCCAATGGCACGATTGCGAGAATGTTGAGAGTTTTGTTCGAGCACCTTGAGAGCTTGCAACTCGTGCACCACTTGTTGTGAGGTGAGAGAAGGAAAGCTTTCTCTCCCAACGAGAGTCTTGGCATCAATGGGTTCAAACGGCATCATGCAATCAATATACTTATCCTTGATCCAAAAATCATCAATATGTTTGGCACCCACATTCTGAAAAAGCATCGGCAACTGTGATAAGTCTTCTATACATGACTTGATGATCTTCATCCGGAAACCTCATGAATCCTTCGGCTTGATTCCGGAGAGCACTATACTTGTTTCTCTTCATGCTTTCACTTCCCATGAAGCTTGTGTCCAAACCCTCCCATGCTTCCTTGGCGGTGGAGAAGTTCCGAATAAGAGACAAGTCTTGTGTCCCTACACTAGTTTGAATCATGTGCAAGGCAATTGAGTTGAGTTGGTTATCAACTTCTTCTCTTCTAGTCAACCTTTCGGGGTTGTAAGGCTTGTAACCTTCCAAGATAATTCTCCAAAGTTCATTGGAGGCACTGCACACATAAGATTTAAACTCAAATTGCCATGTACTAAAATCTTTATCATTAAATTTGGGTGGATCACCCCTAGTGTTTATATGAGGATGGGGAACCGGGATATCGGGAGAGCGGAAAGGTGGAGCCACATTATTGTAGCTCACACCTCCACTAGTTGCCCTAGGAGAAGCAATGGGGTTTTTAATTGTGTTTAAGTGATCACCATTCAAGGGATTGGTAGAGGAGGGTAATGTCGAAGCACCTCCCTCTTCTAACGCACCCTTGTCCTTTTCCTCTATGACGGGAGCCACGGAGGGAGCCAATGGCAAGCGGTCGGAAATCATTTTCATCAAGCTTTCCATTTGAGCTTCCATGGCAGACCTCAAAGATGTTTCCACCGACTTGAGATCATCCATGGAGACCGGCTTTGCAGCCCCTTCTGTGCCCTCATGTTCTGGCATACTCTTAGGTGGTTAAGCCCAAAATAAGAGCCGAGGCTCTGATACCAATTGAAAGGAACGTATGCCGCACCTAGAGGGGGGGTGAATAGGTGCTAACCAATTTTTAGTTCTTTTTTAATTTAGGCTTGACACAAAGGTAAATTATCTAGATATGCGACTATGTGAATTTACCTATATGACAAGGTTAACAACTAAGCAGGATATAGCTACACAATATAGGAGAGATAATCGGATATAGGTAACGGAGAGTGGAGCACGCGGAGACACGGAGTTGATTCCCGTAGTTCTCTTCCTTTGCAAGAAGGTACGTCTACGTTTGGAGGAGTGTGGTTGCTACGAAAGCCAAACCAACGCCACGAAGGCTTCACTGAGGTCTCCAGTGAGCACTGATACGTCTCCGACGTATCGATAATTTCTTATGTTCCATGCCACATTATTGATGTTATCTACATGTTTTATGCACACTTTATGTCATATTTGTGCATTTTCTGGAACTAACCTATTAACAAGATGCCAAAGTGCCGATTCTTGTTTTTCTGCTGTTTTTGGTTTCAGAAATCCTAGTAAGGAAATATTCTCGGAATTGGACGAAATCAAAGCCCAGGGGCCTATTTTTCCACGAAGCTTCCAGAAGTCCGAAGGAGAGACGAAGAGGGGCCACAGGGGAGCCACACTATAGGGCGGCGCGGCCCCCCCCTTGGCCGCGCCGGCCTGTGGTTTGGGGCCCCCGTGCCGCCTCTTGACCTGCCCTTCCGCCTATAAAAAGTCTCCGTGACGAAACCCCCAGTACCGAGAGCCACGATACGGAAAACCTTCCAGAGACGCCGCCGCCGCCGATCCCATCTCGGGGGATCCAGGAGATCGCCTCCGGCACCCTGCCGGAGAGGGGAATCATCTCCCGGAGGACTCTACGCCGCCATGGTCGCCTCCGGTGTGATGTGTGAGTAGTCTACCCCTGGACTATGGGTCCATAGCAGTAGCTAGATGGTTGTCTTCTCCCCATTGTGCTATCATTGTCGGATCTTGTGAGCTGCCTAACATGATCAAGATCATCTATCGGTAATTCTATATGTTGCGTTTGTTGGGATCCGATGAATAGAGAATACTTGTTATGTTGATTATCAAAGTTATGCTATGTGTTGTTTATGATCTTGCATGCTCTCCGTTATTAGTAGATGCTCCGGCCAAGTTGATGCTAGTAACTCCAAGAGGGAGTATTTATGCTCGATAGTGGGTTCATGTCTCCGTGAATCTGGAGGGGTGACAAGAACCTCTAAGGTTATGGATGTGCTTGTTGCCACTAGGGATAAAACATTAGTGCTATGTTCAAGGATGTAGTCACTAGTTACATTACGCGCAATACTTAATGCAATTGTCTGTTGTTAGCAACTTAATACTGGAGGGGTTCGGATGATAACCTCGAAGGTGGACTTTTTAGGCATAGATGCGGTTGGATGGCGGTCTATGTACTTTGTCGTAATGCCCAATTAAATCTCACTATACTCATCATGATATGTATGTGCATGGTCATGCTCTCTTTATTTGTCAATTGCCCAACCGTAATTTGTTCACCCAACATGTCGTTCGTCTTATGGGAGAGACACCTCTAGTGAACTATGGACCCCGGTCCAATTCTCTTTACCGAAATACAATCTACTGCAATATCTGTTCTACTGTTTTCTGCAAACAATCATCTTCCACACAATACGGTTAACTCTTTGTTACAGACAAGCCGGTGAGATTGACAACCTCACTCGTTTCGTTGGGGCAAAGTATCTTGGTTGTGTTGTGCGGGTTCCACGTTGGCGCCGGAATCCCCGGTGTTGCGCCGCACTACATCTCGCCGCCATCAACCTTCAACGTGCTTCTTGACTCCTACTGGTCCGATTAAACCTTGGTTTCTTACTGAGGGAAACTTGCCGCTGTGCGCATCACACCTTCCTCTTGGGGTTCCCAACGGACGTGCCAACCACACGCATCAAGCAAATTTCTGGCGCCGTTGCCAGGGAGATCAAGACACGCTGCAAGGGGAGTCTCCACTTCTCAATCTCTTTACTTTGTTTTTGTCTTGCTTAGTTTTATATACTACTTTGTTTGCTGCACTAAATCAAAATACAAAAAAATTAGTTGCTAGTTTTACTTTATTTGCTATCTTGTTTGCTATATCAAAAACACAAAAAAATTTAGTTTACTTGCATTTACTTTATTTATTTCATCATGTTTCCTTTAAATTTTACCACAAAAGACATACCGGTAGGACGTGGGTCTATAGTTGGGAGAAATAATATAGAAGAATTTTTCAATCATGTTAGTACTATTGAAAATTTTGAAGATAGACACTTGGTAGACCTTGCGCCTACTTATGAAATTGCTGCTGCACATTTAGTTCGCCTCGTTGGAAACTAAATTTGTTAATCTTAATCCTATAATCCAACACATGTTCTTCACACTTGGCGATATGGAAGAAGGGGAAAAGAAAGATTTTGTATTAGAAACCCTTCTTAGAGAATTTGGTGGTCTAGCAAGAGAAGCTAGAAAGGTGTTTGCTAAATTTAATATGCTTGGTTCTCCTACTAATTTTGTTAGTCTCCTTGAAAAGATGGATATGGATAGAATAAGATTCACTAATAATATTGATGATGGAGGGGAGATCAAAGCACCAATACCATGTAAGCTCCTAGCTATGAATGATGCACTAGAAAATAACTATGCTTGGCTTGTTCCTGAAAATTTGTTTGATGAGAGTAGCACGCCTAAGACTAATGAAAAGGGAGATGCTAAAACTTATGTATCTAATATACTATGCCTGGTTGAGAAAAGCCCACACCCCGCTGACGAAGTACCACCCTTCGATAATACTTGATACACACTTTCTGCGCCTAGCTGAAAGGCGTTAAAGAAAAGCGCTTATGGGAGACAACCCATGTTTTTACCTACAATACTTTGTTTTTATTTTGTGTCTTGGAAGTTGTTTACTACTGTAGCAACCTCTCCTTATCTTAGTTTTGTGTTTTGTTGTGCCAAGTTAAGCCGTTGATAGAAAAGTAAGTACTAGATTTGGATTACTGCACAGTTCCAGATTTCTTTGCTGTCACGAATCTGGGTCCACCTCCCTGTAGGTAGCTCAGAAAATTAAGCCAATTTACGTGCATGATCCTCAGATATGTACGCAACTTTCATTCAATTTGAGCATTTTCATTTGAGCAAGTCTGGTGCCATTTTAAAATTCGTCAATACGAACTGTTCTGTTTTGACAGATTCTGCCTTTTATTTCGCATTGCCTCTTTTGCTATGTTGGATGAATTTCTTTGATCCATTAATGTCCAGTAGCATTATGCAATGTCCAGAAGTGTTAAGAATGATTGTGTCACCTCTGAATATGTCAATTTATAATGTGCACTAACCCTCTAATGAGTTGTTTCGAGTTTGGTGTGGAGGAAGTTTTCAAGGATCAAGAGAGGAGTATGATGCAACATGATCAAGGAGTGTGAAAGCTCTAAGCTTGGGGATGCCCCGGTGGTTCACCCCTGCATATATCAAGAAGACTCAAGCGTCTAAGCTTGGGGATGCCCAAGGCATCCCCTTCTTCATCGACAACATTATCGAGTTCCTCCCATGAAACTATATTTTTATTCCATCACATCTTATGTGCTTTTTCTTGGAGCGTCGGTTTGTTTTTGTTTTTGTTTTGTTTGAATAAAATGGATCCTAGCATTCACTTTATGGGAGAGAGACACGCTCCGCTGTAGCATATGGACAACTATGTCCTTGGTTTCTACTCATAGTATTCATGGCGAAGTTTCTCCTTCGTTAAATTGTTATATGGTTGGAATTGGAAAATGATACATGTAGTAATTGCTATAAATTTCTTGGGTAATGTGATACTTGGCAATTGTTGTGCTCATGATTAAGCTCTTGCATCATATGCTTTGCACCCATTAATGAAGAAATACATAGAGCATGCTAAAATTTGGTTTGCATATTTGGTTTCTCTAAGGTCTAGATAATTTCTAGTATTGAGTTTGAACAACAAGGAAGACGGTGTAGAGTCTTATAATGTTTTCAATATGTCTTTTATGTGAGTTTTGCTGCACCGGTTCATCCTTGTGTTTGTTTCATATAAGCCTTGCTAGCCTAAACCTTGTATCGAGAGGGAATACTTCTCATGCATCCAAAATACTTGAGCCAACCACTATGCCATTTGTGTCCACCATACCTACCTATACTACATGGTATTTTCCGCCATTCCAAAGTAAATTGCTTGAGTGCTACCTTTAAAATTCCATCATTCACCTTTGCAATATATAGCTCATGGGACAAATAGCTTAAAAACTATTGTGGTATTGAATATGTCATTATGCACTTTATCTCTTATTAAGTTGCTTGTTGTGCGATAACCATGTTTACTGGGGACGCCATCAACTTTTCATTGTTGAATTTTATGTGAGTTGCTATGCATGTTCGTCTTGTCTGAAGCAAGAGAGATCTACCACCATATGGTCAAGCATGCATATGTTAGAGAAGAACATTGGGCCGCTAACTAAAGCCATGCTCCATGGTGGAAGTTTCAGTTTTGGACAATAATCCTCAAATCTCAAATGAGAAAATTATTAATTGTTGTTATATGCTTATGCATAAAAGAGGAGTCCATTATCTGTTGTCTGTGTTGTCCCGGTATGGATGTCTAAGTCGAAGAATAATCAATAGCGAGAAATCCAATGCGAGCTTTCTCCTTAGACCTTTGTACAGGCGGCATAGAGGTACCCCTTTGTGACACTTGGTAAAAACAATGCATTGTGATGATCCGGTAGTCCAAGCTAATTAGGACAAGGTGCGAGCACTATTAGTACGCTATGCATGAGGCTTGCAACTTATTAGATATAATTTACATGATGCATATGCTTTATTACTACCGTTGACAAAATTGTTTCATGTTTTCAAAATCAAAGCTCTAGCACAAATATAGCAATCGATGCTTTTCCTCTATGGAGGACCATTCTTTTACTTTCAATGTTGAGTCAGTTCACCTATTTCTCTCCACCTCAAGAAGCAAACACTTGTGTGAACTGTGCATTGATTCCTACATACTTGCTTATTGCACTTATTATATTACTCTATGTTGACAATATCCATGAGATATACATGTTATAAGTTGAAAGCAACCGCTGAAACTTAATCTTCTTTTGTGTTGCTTCAATATCTCTACTTTGAATTATTGCTTTATGAGTTAACTCTTATGCAAGACTTATTGATGCTTGTCTTGAAGTGCTATTCATGAAAAGTCTTTGCTATATGATTCACTTGTTTACTCATGTCATATACATTGTTTTGATCGCTGCATTCACCACATATGCTTTACAAATAGTATGATCAAGATTATGATGGCATGTCACTCCAGAAATTATCTGTGTTATCGTTTTACCTGCTCGGGACGAGCATAACTAAGCTTGGGGATGCTGATACGTCTCCGACGTATCGATAATTTCTTATGTTCCATGCCACATTATTGATGTTATCTACATGTTTTATGCACACTTTATGTCATATTTGTGCATTTTCTCGGAACTAACCTATTAACAAGATGCCGAAGTGCCGCTGTCGTTGTTCTCGCTGTTTTTGGTTTCGTAAATCCTAGTAAGGAAATATTCTCGGAATTGGACGAAATCAAAGCCCAGGGGCCTATTTTTCCACGAAGCTTCCAGAAGTCCGAAGGAGAGACGAAGAGGGGCCACAGGGGAGCCACACTATAGGGCGGCGCGGCCCCCCCCTTGGCCGCGCCGGCCTGTGGTGTGGGGCCCCCGTGCCGCCTCTTGACCTGCCCTTCCGCCTATAAAAAGTTTCCGTGACGAAACCCCCAGTACCGAGAGCCACGATACGGAAAACCTTCCGCAGACGCCGCCGCCGCCGATCCCATCTCGGGGGATCCGAGAGATCGCCTCCGGCACCCTGCCGGAGAGGGGAATCATCTCCCGGAGGACTCTACGCCGCCATGGTCGCCTCCGGTGTGATGTGTGAGTAGTCTACCCCTCGGACTATGGGTCCATAGCAGTAGCTAGATGGTTGTCTTCTCCCCATTGTGCTATCATTGTCGGATCTTGTGAGCTGCCTAACATGATCAAGATCATCTATCCGTAATTCTATATGTTGCGTTTGTTGGGATCCGATGAATAGAGAATACTTGTTATGTTGATTATCAAAGTTATGCTATGTGTTGTTTATGATCTTGCATGCTCTCCGTTATTAGTAGATGCTCCGGCCAAGTTGATGCTAGTAACTCCAAGAGGGAGTATTTATGCTCGATAGTGGGTTCATGTCTCCGTGAATCCGGAGGGGTGACAAGAACCTCTAAGGTTATGGATGTGCCGTTGCCACTAGGGATAAAACATTAGTGCTATGTTCAAGGATGTAGTCACTAGTTACATTACGCGCAATACTTAATGCAATTGTCCGTTGTTAGCAACTTAATACCGGAGGGGTTCGGATGATAACCCGAAGGTGGACTTTTTAGGCATAGATGCAGCTTGGATGGCGGTCTATGTACTTTGTCGTAATGCCCAATTAAATCTCACTATACTCATCATGATATGTATGTGCATGGTCATGCTCTCTTTATTTGTCAATTGCCCAACTGTAATTTGTTCACCCAACATGCTGTTCGTCTTATGGGAGAGACACCTCTAGTGAACTGTGGACCCCGGTCCAATTCTCTTTACTGAAATACAATCTACTGCAATACTGTTCTACTATTTTTGTAACGACCTCGGATCTGGTAGGATCCAAAGCCCCTGTGATTAAACATGCTAGTCCCTGGATCATTAGCTAGCACTCACAGTCGATGAATAATCATGTAAAACACAAGTCTTTATTACACGATTCGAATAATCCAGAGTAAGTAATTACAACTTGCATAGCCAAAGGCTAGCTCAAATAAAAGCAACGGAAAACTTAAGATAAATTGAGTCCATCAACGCCACAGGCTCATTGAGTGTAGACCCGCGATCCTAGCGCACCTTTCTTCAACCTTCGTATTCTGCACATGAGTGCAGCCAAAAACATTTGGTCAATACTTTGAATGTATGGCAAATTACACCAAGAAGGGAAAAATTGACTACATCTACATGCAAGGCGGACAAGAGAAGGCTTGAGTTTTATTTGCGTAAAGCCAATTTTTTTACTTAAGAAGTAGATAAAATTCTTTTATCCTACTTTGTAAAATTTTGATAAAGTAATATTGGCCGAGTGGAGCACATGGATATTACACACCAAGTGTCCAAATCAACCTAACACTTGGATATGACACACCAAGTCCCAAACACTTGGATATTACACACCAAGTCCCGAGCACTTGGATATTACACACCAAGGCCCAAAAACCCACCTATGAACGATATTACACACGCCATAGGGTTTTGAAAACTCATTTGAAAAGAGAGAGGAAATCATTCAGAGGCTCCATCCTTCGGATGCTCAAATTGTCCTGTTACCATGGACACGGCTGATCGATCGAGTTAACACTCTCGAGAGGTTGCGCTCTTTACCCACAATTCACAACCAAGCCTTTTTGCCAAAATTCTTCATCTTCATTAAGGCTAGGACGAGGTCACGACGAAGCTTTTCCTTAGCAGCCCCTCTACCTTCCGGATCCGCCCGTGCCCAAAATTCCTCCCAATGGCGGTACCCAGTGCGAGGTTTCCCACTAAGTACTTAGCCAAGACGAGCCCATATTGTATTGTGGTTGCACCTGGAAGCTTCTGACATCTGGAACATGGCAGACTTCTTTGATCCTGGGCGGCAGTCCTCCACCAATCTCCACACTCGTTGTCCCGTCAAAACCATTCCGCCCAGAAGAAAACTTAGTTTTATTTTGAAGAAGACTTTTGGGAGAAAAGTTGCGCTCATAAACGAGCTCAAGTACTTAGAAAATTTTCTTGTTTCGAACCCCTTTTGATACTTACGGAGCATAAGCATAGCACTTAGAAAAATTTAGGGATTCCTATGACCATGATATCAAGTGGAAATATTACTAAGTAATACTTCTACTCATGGCAATCTACAAAATAGCACGCGAACTTGTAAAATATTTACCAAGTAAAATCTATCAAAACATCCTACACATGCATACTATTATTTGAAGGAAAAAGACATGCATAGAAAACTTGGGACAAACATATGAACAAAGGTGTAACTTGCCTTAGTAATATTTGATGATGATTTCTTCCTTGTGACTTTCGCTCGCACTCCGAATAAATCTAACGCATAAAAAAATTACACGCAATAAACAACCATTGCAAATAAAGAGCCAAATAAAACCCATAATCATGTAAAACAAAGAAAAATACAAAATAATATTAAATAATATATTTATTTCGTGTTACGTAGTTATGTTTGATCAAAGGAGGTTATATATGATCACAAGTACCAATTTGCAAAAGGAATTAATTTAATAGGATTTATATATGTTCAAATTGAGGTTTAAGATCCAATATTACAAACGTGAAAATTAGTTATTTATAATTTGAAAATTCCAACGCCAAAGTGTAGATAATAAAATTCTGAAACTAACGCAAAAAGAATCGATCAAAACGGAGTTACGGTTATTTAACTATGATTTTTCAAAGTATTTAGATCCTAATGTTTTAAGCAACAACGTGAAGCATCTTGGAGCATCGGATCTTGATCTGACGACTATTGTTGCTCCGTCTCGAAAAGCTTCGGTTGATCTTCAGCTGCAACTCTGACGTTGCGTGATACGATTTGACCAACTTAATTTGTAAAAAGGAAATGGAAACTAACGCAAGGAATTTAATTTGAACCAAACTCACAAATTTTAGAAATAGCCAAAACGATATTTAAAATTAAATTTAAAACTTGCAGATTTGATAAAATCTATAATTGTAAAAACTAATACCATTAGATAGATCTTTTAATTACGAATTCAACGCAAGAAATAAAATCTAAAACGGACCTATAGATTTAAAGATACAAAATTTTAAAGTTTGAGTGAAGCTAGCTCTATTCTCCTCTGGAACTGATCGATTGGATCGTCGCATCATACGGAAAGAAAGAAAGAAAAAAACGTTGCAGGACATGTGCCTGTGCTGGGTGCATTACCGCGTGGTGGTGCTCGGCGGACGAAGGAGACGGACGCGGCATTCGGACGTGGTTGGCGACTGTGGTCTCCGAGCTCTACGAACGTGACGATGAGGTGCGGCTCGACGAGATGATCGGGTTCACATCCTCTTCAGCGATTCACCTAGTTCCGAACAGCGGCGGTTGGTGGCTGAATTGCTCCATCTCAAGTGAAGCTCCGGCGTCTCCGTGGCGGTGGCCACACGAACGTTGTCTTCAGTCTCCTGCTCTCAACTCCCATGTACGTGAAGCCTGTCTGTGGTTGTGAGTTTGTGACAACGGAGCTCTGGCAAAACATTAGTGATAATGTGAGCATCATTCTGCAGATCGAAACGATGGGAAAAAGGGTGTCGAGCAAGGAATTAAAAACAGAGGAGATGACGGGAGATGAAGAGTTAGGAAGCTACTGCAGTCAACAGAAAACTCATCTTCAAAACTTTGGAAACGAAGAACTCCGTCAGATCTATTTGGTGGTGCAGGACATCGAGATTGAGCGATTTTCGGAAAAACAAAAAGGGGAGGAGGAGGCGGTATTTATGGTGAGGTTTTCGTGGAGTAGGAGTCAAGAATTTGAACAGAATCGTTGCGATCTTCTGAGGATTTTCGAGTCGGTAAGTAGTCCCGTATTCTTGTGAAACTCAGGCCGGAGGTTGAAGATGATAAGCAGGCCCAGCTGTCAGCGTCAGCGTTGGAGGAAAAAAAAAACGGAAGAGATAGAGAGCTGGTCTCCGCTGCCTAGCTGGCCGTCCTGGCCGATCGGTCGTGCGTGCGTGCGCGGAGGAAGGTGGCTCTGTTTGGTAAGTGTGATGCAATCGTTCCTTTTCTTTTTGTCTTTTCTTTTATTTGTTTCTTATCTCCTATGAGTTTGACAAATTTGAAAAGAGAAAAACAAAAATTAGATAAAAATCTGCGAAAGTAAATCCTTCATTTAGATTTCAGCCTAAGCATAATTTTGAAGTAATTTGGAAATCAATATGCAACTTTTAAAATAGTATGCCATGATGATATGATGCAAATAACACCGAACGTAAGCTTCTCCAAAACTTTACTTTTAATTGGAATTGTCATATTATTTCCTCTCGTGAAATATTGGAAAATATTTGGAAAGATTCAAGAATTGAAATAATAATCAAACGGGCATAAGCATCAATCCACCATAATTTGGGAAAGTCATTTTATTCCCTCTCATTAATAATACAGATATGGTTGGATGAAGATTTTATATGCCACTCAAATTCAACAACTTGGATAGTCATGTTAATCCACTCATATAGACAAAGAATAATTAAAGAAGGGTTGGGAAAAAATTCAAATAAGTCGCCAAAATTTTCTTTTCATTCATAATTCCAATCAAAGTCAAACAATTCAATCAAATTAATTTAATAATTTTAACATTCCAAAATTAGGAAAATTTTGGGATGTTACAGACTACCTCCCTTAAAAGAAATCTCGTCCTCGAGATTTGAGAAGGCTAGAAAGAATGAAAGGGTTTTAGACAGACTAGGTTGCTACCACCCTTAAAAGAAAGTCGCTTAGGGTATGCCAGAATTTTGCTCCATCGTTTGAAGTTCTTCAATTCATCTATCTTTAAGCACGTCCGGATGTCATCATCTTGTGTCGTTTAAGTATGAATGGCAAAGTGAAACCGTCCAAGGTCTACATGGAGTATTTTGAGATGATTCCTTTTGTTGGTCGTCGAATATTGCATGCATCTCCCGCC
Organism: Lolium rigidum; assembly: GCF_022539505.1. Taxonomy (NCBI): domain Eukaryota; kingdom Viridiplantae; phylum Streptophyta; class Magnoliopsida; order Poales; family Poaceae; genus Lolium; species Lolium rigidum. The sequence continues at coordinate 132,244,992 of NC_061510.1, read as the reverse complement.
ATGTTGAAGTGTTTCTCTCGCTAAATGTTGATCAATACGGTAGACTATCTTTTGTTCGTCCACATTGATAGCATTGGACTCGTGAATATGTCTTGAATCCATTTTGCAGATCTCCAAGTCATCTTCATCGTGTTTCACTCTCAAAGGGTTTAAGATAGGAGAGAATAGACTAGTGAGAAACGAGAAAGAGACACAGATACCCCATACAAACAATTTTATTTTGATTTTTTTGTTGTTGTTGTCAACAAAACAATAAAATGACAACTCACATTTTATCGCACCTAACGTTGTAGCGGAGTCTATCTAGGTTTGGTTCCTAATAGGGAACTTGAAATCTTCAGAGTCTTCATAGTCTTGAGAAGTGTCTACGTAGTCTTGTAGTCTTCTAAATCTTCATATTGCTTCAAGGTCTTCAGAGTATTCAGTAGATTATTGTTGAAGCTTCATTGCCGGGAACATCGTAGATCTGACTTGGTGTAAGATATTTTCTTGAGAAGTCTCTTCAAATGGGCAATGGTCAACTATTAATTTTGAAAAGATAAGAAATTAGAAAATGTTCATACTCTCAAGATAGAAGATGAGTGGTACTAGAGTATTTCATAAATTACTTAGAAATTATTAGTCCTATGGTTTTCCATGGCTAAAGGTCACGTCCTACAGTCAACATGTGCTCTGATACCATCTGTAACGACCTCGGATCTGGTAGGATCCAAAGCCCCTGTGATTAAACATGCTAGTCCCTGGATCATTAGCTAGCACTCACAGTCGATGAATAATCATGTAAAACACAAGTCTTTATTACACGATTCGAATAATCCAGAGTAAGTAATTACAACTTGCATAGCCAAAGGCTAGCTCAAATAAAAGCAACGGAAAACTTAAGATAAATTGAGTCCATCAACGCCACAGGCTCATTGAGTGTAGACCCGCGATCCTAGCGCACCTTTCTTCAACCTTCGTATTCTGCACATGAGTGCAGCCAAAAACATTTGGTCAATACTTTGAATGTATGGCAAATTACACCAAGAAGGGAAAAATTGACTACATCTACATGCAAGGCAGACAAGAGAAGGCTTGAGTTTTATTTGCGTAAAGCCAATTTTTTTTACTTAAGAAGTAGATAAAATTCTTTTATCCTACTTTGTAAAATTTTGATAAAGTAATATTGGCCGAGTGGAGCACATGGATATTACACACCAAGTGTCCAAATCAACCTAACACTTGGATATGACACACCAAGTCCCAAACACTTGGATATTACACACCAAGTCCCGAGCACTTGGATATTACACACCAAGGCCCAAAAAACCCACCTATGAACGATATTACACACGCCATAGGGTTTTGAAAACTCATTTGAAAAGAGAGAGGAAATCATTCAGAGGCTCCATCCTTCAGATGCTCAAATTGTCCTGTTACCGTGGACACGGCTGATCGATCAGGTTAACACTCTCGAGAGGTTGCGCTCTTTACCCACAATTCACAACCAAGCCTTTTTGCCAAAATTCTTCATCTTCATTAAGGCTAGGACGAGGTCACGACGAAGCTTTTCCTTAGCAGCCCCTCTACCTTCCGGATCCGCCCGTGCCCAAAATTCCTCCCAATGGCGGTACCCAGGCGAGGTTTCCCACTAAGTACTTAGCCAAGACAGAGCCCATATTGTATTGTGGTTGCACTGGAAGCTTCTGACATCTGGAACATGGCAGACTTCTTTGATCCTGGGCGGCAGTCCTCCACCAATCTCCACACTCGTTGTCCCGTCAAAACCATTCCGCCCAGAAGAAAACTTAGTTTTATTTTGAAGAAGACTTTTGGGAGAAAAGTTGCGCTCATAAACAGAGCTCAAGTACTTAGAAAATTTTCTTGTTTCGAACCCCTTTTGATACTTACGGAGCATAAGCATAGCACTTAGAAAAATTTAGGGATTCCTATGACCATGATATCAAGTGGAAATATTACTAAGTAATACTTCTACTCATGGCAATCTACAAAATAGCACGCGAACTTGTAAAATATTTACCAAGTAAAATCTACCAAAACATCCTACACATGCATACTATTATTTGAAGGAAAAAGACATGCATAGAAAACTTGGGACAAACATATGAACAAAGGTGTAACTTGCCTTAGTAATATTTGATGATGATTTCTTCCTTGTGACTTTCGCTCGCACTCCGAATAAATCTAACGCATAAAAAAATTACACGCAATAAACAACCATTGCAAATAAAGAGCCAAATAAAACCCATAATCATGTAAAACAAAGAAAAATACAAAATAATATTAAATAATATATTTATTTCGTGTTACGTAGTTATGTTTGATCAAAGGAGGTTATATATGATCACAAGTACCAATTTGCAAAAGGAATTAATTTAATAGGATTTATATATGTTCAAATTGAGGTTTAAGATCCAATATTACAAACGTGAAAATTAGTTATTTATAATTTGAAAATTCCAACGCCAAAGTGTAGATAATAAAATTCTGAAACTAACGCAAAAAGAATCGATCAAAACGGAGTTACGGTTATTTAACTATGATTTTTCAAAGTATTTAGATCCTAATGTTTTAAGCAACAACGTGAAGCATCTTGGAGCATCGGATCTTGATCTGACGACTATTGTTGCTCCGTCTCGAAAAGCTTCGGTTGATCTTCAGCTGCAACTCTGACGTTGCGTGATACGATTTGACCAACTTAATTTGTAAAAGGAAATGGAAACTAACGCAAGGAATTTAATTTGAACCAAACTCACAAATTTTAGAAATAGCCAAAACGATATTTAAAATTAAATTTAAAACTTGCAGATTTGATAAAATCTATAATTGTAAAAACTAATACCATTAGATAGATCTTTTAATTACGAATTCAACGCAAGAAATAAAATCTAAAACGGACCTATAGATTTAAAGATACAAAATTTTAAAGTTTGAGTGAAGCTAGCTCTATTCTCCTCTGGAACTGATCGATTGGATCGTCGCATCATACGGAAAGAAAGAAAGAAAAAAACGTTGCAGGACATGTGCCTGTGCTGGGTGCATTACCGCGTGGTGGTGCTCGGCGGACGAAGGAGACGGACGCGGCATTCGGACGTGGTTGGCGACTGTGGTCTCCGAGCTCTACGAACGTGACGATGAGGTGCGGCTCGACGAGATGATCGGGTTCACATCCTCTTCAGCGATTCACCTAGTTCCGAACAGCGGCGGTTGGTGGCTGAATTGCTCCATCTCAAGTGAAGCTCCGGCGTCTCCGTGGCGGTGGCCACACGAACGTTGTCTTCAGTCTCCTGCTCTCAACTCCCATGTACGTGAAGCCTGTCTGTGGTTGTGAGTTTGTGACAACGGAGCTCTGGCAAAACATTAGTGATAATGTGAGCATCATTCTGCAGATCGAAACGATGGGAAAAAGGGTGTCGAGCAAGGAATTAAAAACAGAGGAGATGACGGGAGATGAAGAGTTAGGAAGCTACTGCAGTCAACAGAAAACTCATCTTCAAAACTTTGGAAACGAAGAACTCCGTCAGATCTATTTGGTGGTGCAGGACATCGAGATTGAGCGATTTTCGGAAAAACAAAAAGGGGAGGAGGAGGCGGTATTTATGGTGAGGTTTTCGTGGAGTAGGAGTCAAGAATTTGAACAGAATCGTTGCGATCTTCTGAGGATTTTCGAGTCGGTAAGTAGTCCCGTATTCTTGTGAAACTCGGACTGAGATCCGGTGCCTCGCCTTAAGCAAGGCACGCAGCGCCTTGAGGCACCGGATCAGCCGTTCAAGCTTCATCCAACGGACAGCAGGCAAAGTATCTGGTCAGCAGCAAGTCAACAGCCCTCCCTGGAAAAAGAACGAGCCTCATCTCACGCGCGCGCAAGCCAGAGCAGCTCCGCGGGAAAAAGAAAGAGCGCGGGCGGCTCTTCCCGGGCAGAGCAGCGCCGCCGCCCGTCGCTGCCCGTCGCCGCCGCCCGTCGCCGCCGCCCGTCGCCGCCGCCACCGCCCAGCACTCACCTCCCTCTGCTCGTTCCGCATCAGCTGGTCCTCCGCCCCATCCGGCTAGCTCTGCCCTTCCGTCGGCCGTCGGCCGCCGGCCGCCGGCGAGAGTCCATCCGACGGCCTGCTTTGCTCCTCCGCCGTTCCCAGACTCCGCGTCGCTGGGGACTGTCGCTGGGCGCCATCAAAATCGTCGGATTGCAGTATGTAGTTGAACTGCAAGTGTATTTTCGTATTTCTTTACATGCATACTTCACGATTGTTCTTGTTAGTATTTGGTTGTTTCAGTTTAGTTGCAGCTTGTCAGTTGACTGTATTGTTTAGTTTGTACTATACAGTTTTTACAGAATTTTTTCTAAGTCATATGGATTGTTCTTTAAGCCCCTATTGTCTTATTTGTAATTGATCGATATGGTTACTGTCAAGACTGAACTCTTGCTGATTGAAGTGTTGTGGTATGCAGCTGTGAGTGTTCTGCATTTGCAAGTGTTGTGCAATGGGAGAAATTGACAAGGGGATGCCTCAAGTTGGTATGAAATTTAGAAATCCGGATGAAGCTTGGGCGTTTTGGGTTGCATATGGAGGTCGTGCAGGATTTGATGTGAGGAAGAGAAACAAACATACAAGCAAGATGGATGGTCAAGTGACCTCATGCACATTTGTTTGCGCCAATGAAGGCATACGGAAAAAAGGGATAACAATGGACCATGTGCCAAAGCGTATCAGAGCTGAAACAAGAACAAATTGCAAAGCTCGGATGACTATATCATTGGATCGAGTGCCAAAAAATTACGAAGTCACAGATTTTGTGCTTGAACACAATCATTACCTTCAATTGCCGCAAACCTGCCACTTGATGGCATCGCAAAGGAAGATTTCTGAAGTACAAGCTTTTGAAATAGAAGCCGCCGAGGATTCTGGAATCATGCCCAAAGCTGCACATGAGTTAGCTTGTCGTCGAGTTGGTGGACCATTTAACCTCGGCTACACTTGTCGTGACCAAAAGAATCATTTGCGAGGCAAACGGCAGCGAGAGTTGGCTTTTGGACAGGCAGGTAGTATGTTGAAGTATTTCCATGACAAGATCCAGGAGAACCCATCTTTCCAATATGACTTGCAGTATGATTGTGAGGAGCATATATCCAACATATTCTGGGCTGATGCTAAAATGGTTCTAGACTATGCACACTTTGGTGATGTTGTTACATTTGATACAACTTTTGGCACAAACAAAGAATATAGGCCCTTTGGTGTTTTTCTTGGGCTTAATCAGTTTAGAGAAACCACCATTTTTGGTGCTGCACTTCTATTTGATGAAACTTGTGACTCATTTGTATGGCTGTTTGAGACATTTCTAGCTACACATAATGGGAGGCAGCCTAGAACTATTTATACAGATCAAGATGCCGCAATGGGGAAAGCTATAGGGAAAGTCTTCACGGAATCATATCATGGTTTGTGCACCTTCCATATAATGCAAAATGCTGTCAAACATTTATCTTCACGGAAAGAGAAAGATGAAGGGAAAGAGGAAGAGGAAGAAGAGGAGGAAGAGTCTCATATTCTCACAGATTTTAGTGAATGCATGTATGGCTATGAGGACAAAGCAGAATTTCAAGAAGCATTTGATAATATGAGACATAAAGTGCACAAGCAAACTTGGTTAGATAGCATCTACAAGTTGAAAGAAAAGTGGGCCGAATGTTATATGAGAGAAGTGTTCAGTTTGGGAGTCCGAAGTACACAACTTAGTGAGAGCTTCAACAATTCATTGAAAAACCATTTGAAATCAGATTTTCATATTGTTCGGTTCTTGATGCATTTTGAGAGGACAGTGGAGGTAAAAAGAACACAAGAATTGCAATCTGAATTTGAGGCAAGGAAGAATGTACCAAGAATCAAGATGCACACACCTATGTTGGTGCAAGCAAGCAAAGAGTACACTCCAATTATTTTTGAAGCTTTCCAAGGTGAATATGAAAGATCCATGGCTGCGTGTACTAGAGTTTTGGATGAAGATAACAAGTTTGCGGTTTCTATTGCAAGTTTCCATGGTGATTTAAAATTTGAGGAGGAGCGCATAGTGATTGGTGATCCTTTGACTAAAACTGCTTCATGTAGTTGTGCAATGTTCAATAGGACGGGAATATTGTGTGGACATGGTATCAAAGTTCTTGATTTGATGAATATAAAGACATTGCCAACACACTATATCTTAAAGAGATGGACTAGAGAAGCGCGCAATGGAAGCATACAAGATAGAAATGGAAGAAATGTGGTAGAAAATCCAAAGTTGGAAGCTCAACTCCGGTACAAGAATATATCTCACAAATTTCATAGTTTGGCACAGAAAGTAGCCAACTCCGTGGAGTGTTGTTTGATGTTAGAAAATGCACTTGATTGTGTTGGTCCCCAAATAGAAGATAAACTCAATGCAACTACCAATGCTATGGATAGGCCATGCAATGATCAAGAAAATAATGATCCAAATGTGCAACAAACAAATGAGTTTCTTAGTGCCGCAAAGCTAAAGAAAAAAGAAGTTCCGTCAAAGAATTTGAGGAGAAAGAAAACTTGGCTTGACAAGTTACTCAAGGGGAAGCGCAAGCCAACTAGAGTTTCCGCATCCAAAAACAAAGGAGCAAAGGTACATAGAAATTTGTACACGATATGTTCTTACCATTCATTCCAAAAGTGCTTACTATAATTTTCGTTGCAGCAAGATGGTGTAGAGCCTCAAGTGGGAGTGGAGAAGAAAGATGGCAGCGGTAAAGGAGCAAATTTGGAGCTTCATCAGTGTAACCCGATTATGAGTTTCACGGAACTCTTGACAGCTCCCTCCTATGGTGTTTATGGTGAAGATATGTTCTAGCTTGTCCAAATTTGCTAGATAGCGTATTGGACATGGTTGACCTTCGTATAGTATTTTGGACAGGGTGACTATAGTATTTTGGATTTTGGGACTAACTATAGTCTTTTGTGGCCTAAATGTACAAGTAGATTGGCCAAGTTTATGCACTTCAAGGAGTATGTAAGAGCAGATTGTTGTGGGATTTCGAAGTGAAATTCCACAAAGTTTGTCTATTGTTCAATTTATATAATGTATGCATCAGGTTCCTGCTAAAACATGAGTTGAGCTCTGCCTTTTTTCAGTTCATTTTTCAGTATTATATGTAGTTATCTGTAGTTCATTTGCCTCTACATAACTGAAATTGCAATTCCTGTGTAAAACTTGCTGCTCCTCCTTGCCTTGTTCCTGTGAACTCTGGGATTGATGAACGGAGCAGACTGAAGGAGTGACGCAGAGGAGGAGGGAGGATGGGGCCGTCGTGGCGGCCAGAGGGCAGGCGCTGGATGGGATTCGGCCGGAGTGAGCCGGAGGTGCCAGCCATCGGCGCCGGATGGGAGAGGCGGAGCGAGCACTGGATGAAGGGAGGCAGGTCGGAGAGAACCGCGCGCTCTCACGGCGGCAGCGGGCGGCGGCAGCGGGCCACGGCGGCGGGCGGCGGGCGGCGGGAGCGGGCCACGGCGGCGGGCGGCGGGAGCGGGCGGCGAGCGGCGAGCGGAGGCAGTGCTCTGCCCTGGAGGAGCCGCGCGTCGTTCTTTTTTCCCGTGAGGAGATGAAGTGGGCTGTTGGCCTGTTGACTTGAGTGCTGACCTGCTTCATCCGTTGGATGGGGCTTGAGTGGCTGATCCGGTGCCTCAAGGCGCTGCGTGCCTTGCTTAAGGCGAGGCACCGGATCTCAGTCCGTGAAACTCAGGCCGGAGGTTGAAGATGATAAGCAGGCCCAGCTGTCAGCGTCAGCGTTGGAGGAAAAAAAAAACGGAAGAGATAGAGAGCTGGTCTCCGCTGCCTAGCTGGCCGTCCTGGCCGATCGGTCGTGCGTGCGTGCGCGGAGGAAGGTGGCTCTGTTTGGTAAGTGTGATGCAATCGTTCCTTTTCTTTTTGTCTTTTCTTTTATTTGTTTCTTATCTCCTATGAGTTTGACAAATTTGAAAAGAGAAAAACAAAAATTAGATAAAAATCTGCGAAAGTAAATCCTTCATTTAGATTTCAGCCTAAGCATAATTTTGAAGTAATTTGGAAATCAATATGCAACTTTTAAAATAGTATGCCATGATGATATGATGCAAATAACACCGAACAGAAGCTTCTCCAAAACTTTACTTTTAATTGGAATTGTCATATTATTTCCTCTCGTGAAATATTGGAAAATATTTGGAAAGATTCAAGAATTGAAATAATAATCAAACGGGCATAAGCATCAATCCACCATAATTTGGGAAAGTCATTTTATTCCCTCTCATTAATAATACAGATATGGTTGGATGAAGATTTTATATGCCACTCAAATTCAACAACTTGGATAGTCATGTTAATCCACTCATATAGACAAAGAATAATTAAAGAAGGGTTGGGAAAAAATTCAAATAAGTCGCCAAAATTTTCTTTTCATTCATAATTCCAATCAAAGTCAAACAATTCAATCAAATTAATTTAATAATTTTAACATTCCAAAATTAGGAAAATTTTGGGATGTTACAATTTTCTGCAAACAATCATCTTCCACACAATACGGTTAACTCTTTGTTACAGCAAGCCGGTGAGATTGACAACCTCACTGTTTCGTTGGGGCAAAGTATCTTGGTTGTGTTGTGCAGGTTCCACGTTGGCGCCGGAATCCCTGGTGTTGCGCCGCACTACATCTCGCCGCCATCAACCTTCAACGTGCTTCTTGACTCCTACTGGTCCGATTAAACCTTGGTTTCTTACTGAGGGAAACTTGCCGCTGTGCGCATCACACCTTCCTCTTGGGGTTCCCAACGGACGTGCCAACCACACGCATCAAGCACCACCACGAAGGCCTAGCCCACTTCCACTAAGGGATTTCCTCGAGGCGGAAACCGGGCCTTTACAAGGTTCTTGGGGCACACATCCACAACCAAATTGGAGGCTCCCAAATCTGTAACAACAACAACAAGAAGAACAATATCAACTACAAACAATTAGTGTTTCTCAAAAGAGAACACTAGCAAATGGGCCCTCAAGCATATGAGGGGGAAATGCAAATTGATTCTTGTGTTTCTTGAGTTGGCTCTAATGGTGATGAACTTGTGCAATGATTGAGCAGCTTGGGGAGGAGGAAGAAGGGGGTATACCCCCTTCCAAAATCCAGCCGTTGGAACATTTCGAGGGCCGGATTATCCGTTGAAAGTGAGGGCCGGATTATCACCCCCCCCCCCCCCGAAAAATCCGGCCTCTGGGAATTTCCGGGCAAAAGTTCGGCCCCTATCCAGGGTATTACTGCGCCACATCTCTAAAAGTCCTTACCCGATTTTTTTTTGGGGGGGGGGGGGATATTTTGCGAATATCCGGCCTGGAGATTATCAACCTGCTTCTTTTTGTCTTGTTTTTCCACACAAAACAACCATATACATTCTCTGCACCACTTCATCAAACATTAGTGTATCACATATATTGACATCAAACATTTAAAACATAATCCGAGAGATGTTCTTTCAGCCGCCCCGGCGACCTCTACATCAACGAGGCCGCGGCGGTGCCACAGCCCCAGCCCCAGCCGCAGCCCGAGCCCCAGGAGGAGGACGACCCCGAGCTGCAGGCGGCGCTCGCGGCGTCCCGCGAGCTCAGCGACCTCGACGAGCTGGCCAAATGGCCAGACCTCGCCGAGACGCTGCACGCCTCCGCGCTTGAGGAGATGGCCAGGAAGGCCCAGGCGGAGGCGTGGGCCTTCCTCGAGATGGCTCGCCGGGAGGAGGAGGCCACGCGCCAGGCGGCGCTCCGGGAGGAGGAGGAGCGCCAGGCCGCGCTCCGGCAGGAGGCGGAGCTGCAGGCCGCAGCGGCGGAGCAGCTCCGGAAGGAGGCCGCGCGGAGGGCACGCATGCGTAGACCGGCGAGCCCTCCGGACCCGCACTCCGCCTGGGAAAGGGCGCAGTGGTCGCCCTGGCCGGAGTCCCCGGCACCCTCCGGCGTGTCCAGCCGGAACAGCGCGTCGCCGCCGGGGGGGGGGGGGCGTCGTTCTCATCGACGGCGACGAGTACTACTGGGAGTAGTACTGCGCACCGGCGGCCACCGTGCTCCCAAACCCTAGCCTAGGGTTTGCTATTTTTGTATAGTTTAAAGCCCATATAGGGCTGTATTTTGTGTAAAAATTGCCCAAAATAGGGCTAAGTTTAATGAGCCCCTAGTTTAATTTTTTTTTTGTTGTTTACCTTTTTCATTTTTTTTCTTTTATTTTTTTACATTTGCGCTGCGTCCGCGCGTTGGGTGCAGCGTGCGACCCAAACGGACACGCAGACGCGGGCCAGGTGTCCGCGCGGCCACCCAAACAGCCCAAAACGAACGGCGCAGCGCGTCCGTTTGGGTCGCAGGGTTGGAGATGCCCTGAGTGCATAGGCTCTACAACAACCAAAGTGTAAGCTACTAGTACAGCCAACACGAGATAAATAGGCATAGAGTAACCGAAGTTTGAATTAACGGAGAGAAATATAATAAACATGTTCTCAGGGTTGGAGATGCCCTGAGTGCATAGGCTCTACAACAACCAAAGTGTAAGCTACTAGTACAGCCAACACGAGATAAATAGGCATAGAGTAACCGAAGTTTGAATTAACGGAGAGAAATATAATAAACATGTTCTCATCCTGGGAATTATATGCGGTTCTTCAACACCACCAGGTACCGAGCTGCTAGTACAAATTATATGTTTTGTTGTTCTCAAGGCCACCATGCTGATGACTGAGCGGCAACCTTCTCATCCGAGAATGATTCAGAGTTTGGTATCCAGCTGCAGCGGCTCCTTTTCGATCCCAAATTGAAATGCTTTATTGGACTCATCTTGCTGTATCACCTTCTCACCAGTTTCATTTTCAGCGTGAGCTGTAAGTGTCGACACAGTCCAATGAACGAAAGAAGTGATTCCAAGTGTGATCAGAATGCTGTTCACCACCTTCTTTCCATCACTACTCTTTGCCAATGTAATTGCTTGCTGATACATTAGAAAAAGGGAAAAAAAGATAAAACAAGTAAGAGACAACTCTATAATAATACAAATATTTTACCACTCATCAACTAACAACTACAGAAAATCCTCTTATAACACTAGAAGTATTACAACAAAAAAACATTATCGATACTGTCCCTACTCTACAAATGAGATAATCAAGTTACCACACAACAGTTACTCTGGAAATATTGAGCAGGAACAAAGGGGAGAATGACATTCAGATTTAGGCATACACACCCAGCGACAACAACTAATATGAGCACATGTCATCCTGAAGGTTTTATGACTGATAAATCTATGCAAAAGGCCATACGTGTGTACGCATAAACTAACAAGTAAACCAAAAACAATCTTGATTTGCACTATGATACACTAGATACCAGTAAATGGTTGCAGAAAAATACAGAACTGTTTGGAAGGTTCAACCAGCAAAAAAAATATAACAGCAAAAGTACAAAGGTAAATTTTATAGCAACTGTCAAAACAAATTTAATTACAATTCCTGGATAAAGTTTGGAAGAATGGAAGCTCTATTTGAGATTTTTCAACAGTGTAACATACAATCAAATTAAGCTTGGAAAAGAAGGTGTATGAAGCATCCTAGTTTGACAGCATACTACACAGTTAGACACTACATAACTTGGAACACTTAAGGTGCCATCAGATCTGTAAAAATAAGGAAAGCAATATTGAAGAACCATCCTTAAAAAGAATAACTGAAGACCGGAAGCACTTGTATGTCCTTGAGATGTTTCAAGTCTGAGAACTATAGTACTACCTCTATCCTAAATATAAGACATTTGGGAAATCAATTGAACTCCCAAAACGTATTACCACGACAATCAAATTAAGTTTGGAAAAGAAGGTGTATGAAGCATCCTAGTTTGACAGCATACTACACAGTTAGACAAAGGCTAGAAGTAAACTTAGTTGTGGACGAAGGGAGTATGCAATTTTGCCATGATGATCCAGTGTCTTTGGAGCTCTGCGCTAGCTTTTTTACTAATTGTCTCTTTAAATTTCAGCACGGCCATATCATCTAATAAGTGTGCATGAGAAAAGAAAATGGATGAACTGAGTAGATTAACTGTCCATCAATAAGTCTTAGCTGAAACCAGACAAGGTAACATTTAACATGTAAATATAACTGCTATATACTGATATTTATATCAAGGGCACTGGGCATTAGCTTCGCCCTGGGCCCCAAAAATCTCAAGGACCAGCCCCGGATATAACTAACAGATCAAGGAAGCAAACAAAAAAATATTGATATTGTTTTCAATCTACAGATGTGTTAATCAAGAAAAACACGCTGATAATGGAACTAAATCATTGATGAAACCGAAAGAAACACGATCATATATCATTGGGACATATTTCAAGCCTATTGTAACTACCGAATCACGTCGTTGGTATGGACATAACTGTATTTATAGATTAATTACCACGGAGCAGGACAAGCAGAACAAAACTCACAGTTACCCTACAAGTGTATCGTACTCAGTACTCACTACTCAGTGGAAATATTCAAAAGAGCCATGTCAACAGGAACAATGAGGAACATGAGAATAATACGGCCATCTAATTGGCCATAGCAGAGTAAGCTTAAACTAACTAGAACTAAACTGACAGCAAATCTTGACGCTATCATATACTAGATGGAAGTAATTGGTTGCAGAGGAATACCAAACTATTTGGAAGGTTCAAGCAGCATAATTTTAAACAGCAGAAGTACAAGTTATCTTTGACCGTGAGAGTCAAAACGCGTTTCTTTTATCAATGGAAAAATCAACATTCCTGGACAAAGTCCGGCACAAGGGAAGCACTATTTGAGATTTTGACATTAGACATACAATCAAACTATGTCTGGCAAACCAAGCCCATGAAGGATCACAGTTTCACACCAAGCTACACAGTTGCACACTACAGCACTTAGAACAGTTAAGGCACCATTTTAAGTACTAGATGTACAAAAATAATGAGAGCAATATTGAAGATCACTCCTTTAAAAGAAGATCTGAAGACCAGGAACACCAAAATTTCCTTTAGAAATTTCTAATCTGACAACTACAATAGTATCCGTATGTGACAGGACAAGCAGTTTACAGAGTGAACTAGCTGACCACATTCCCGTGTTACATTCAGTAGTTACCTGAACAAGGAAGTAGAAACATTACCCTAAGTATATTCCATTTTTGGGAAACTACTTTGCTGGCTTGAAACAAAGCAGCAAATAGCTTCATCGAAATAGCACCCAGGAGTAGAAAATCAAAAATACTCCACAAGACATTCTCTACTGCTCACAGAGCCCGTGAACCAATCAAACAAGATCATGAAACCTATCCAAATGCTAAAGCCAACCGCTAGTAACATACAGAAAATTACCACAATCAAGTGACTGTTTGCTAGTTGTGTTACACCATAATGAAATTAAAGGTAACATTTGAGCATGCAGCATGCGCACAAACAGACACACGGAAGTACAAAACAAGTGGTGTAGAAGCCTCGCCTAATGGTGCACTAAATCCAAGTCTACCAGCGAAAAATTGCCCTAGATTAACAATGGAAGAAGTGAACATCAGATCAGAGACGGATCTACAGGGTGTGCCTGGTTTGCTGCCAAGGGTACAGTCAAACTCCCAAATAAGGGTATTGTTACTAGGGTTTTTACACAATCAAACAGCAATCCATCTTCGACATACCAACTATGCAACCCGATGGAACTTTCCACGCATCCTGGAAGGTCACCACGAGCAGACGGTTCATGGAGGACGAAACTCGAGCCTAAACATCAAAAACGCAAGCCCTACACAGGCTGAAGTAACCGAAGTTTCAAAGACGGATTCGCGTCGCCGGAATAATCATCTTGCAGCCATAAGTCGCGCTAGAGGGGGGAGGGAGGAGGAGGCGCGGGGGTATACGTTGATGATGTCGACGTTGTCGGCGTCGTCCTTCCTGCCGGTGGATGAGGTGCCGAGCCTCCGCTGCACGATCCTCGTCGCCGCGCTGACGGGTGTCCTGGCCGCCGCCCTCGCCGCCGCCATCGCCGCCGCCATCACCATCGCCGCGCGAGAAAACCCTAGAACACGGTGGCTCTCTCGCTCTCTGGATCCCCTTCCCTTCCCTCTCTGTCCCTACAGATGAGACGAAGTTTTCTTTTCTTCTTTTTTGCTTTTGGTTGACAGAAAACGAGAGGCGCAGTTGGGTGAACGGAGAAAAGGATGTCTGTCCTATTTTACGTTTCATCCACTCGCACATCTAATGGTGGCCATCGGCCCGGCCAGGCACGGCCCAGGTACGCACAGCCCAGGCGGGCACGATTTTTTTCGTGCCGGGCCGGACAGGCCTGCATGCCTCACTCCACGAAAAAGCACGGCCCGGTTCTGCCATCTGACACGATAGAGGTGACCCACACGTAGTAAAAGAAGTTAGTATGACCCACCAGATTAGGTGTAAGGAAAGGAGGACCTAGGGTTTCTCTCTAGGGTTAGGCGATTCGGCGGCGATCACCGCCTTAGGGTGACTTCTTTTGGGCTTATGCTTATGCATAAGCCGGCTTCTGTGTTTCGGTGGGCAGAAACTGTGGTGGCTAGAAGCAGAAGCTAGTTATGCCTATTCTTTTGGGCTTCTGAAATTATAGCTTATTTGTTGTGTTGAGTTGTAAAATGTCTATAAAGACCCAAGATTTGATATGTGATTTAAATAAGTGATGATATCATATATATGTTGCGTTTTAGTAGATAATGAGCTAGAATTGAATCAAGAAAATTATGAAAAGTCGGATGATAATAAAATCAAGGTGTCATAGTTTATTACATGCGAAATAAAATAAATAAGTGTCTTAGTGGATCCGAAACTACAATAATAACCACTCAAGCAACCACACTTTCAGCAATACTTCCTCGTAGATATATGAGCTTCTCTCCATCCTGTCAAAATGGTCGTCATATAGCTTGCTATCTCGGATGAAGTTGTGCAAACACATGCATGCAGTGATGATCTTTGTTTGTGTCAGAGGGTCGTGGTAATGTGGTATAGAAAGCAGAATGCGCCACTTCAACTTTAGAACGCCAAATGCTCTTTCAATGGCATTTCGTAGAGACGAATGAAGATGGTTGAATTTCTCTTGCATGTTTTGCGGAGGCGCACCTTGGAAATCTGGAACATGATACCGCTGCTCTTTGAAAGGAGCAAGATAACCGGTTCTGTTTGGGTATCCAGAATCAACAAGATAGTATTTTCCTACAAGTAGAAAAAATATCAGAAGTAAACTATGATATTTATGAGTAGTAACTACATGTACAAAAGGATTACCATAAGGAGGGTGCGGATAATTGTGGAACCTAGGCCGAGCATCAGTCCATACACGGGTATCATGAACAGACCCAGGCCATCCAGGAACAGCAAATGTGAACCTCATGTCAAAATCGCATATTGCAAGGACATTCTGACTTGTAAAACCTTTTCTGTTAGTGTATTTTATCTTGTCCTTCTCGGCAACTTGGACAGGAATATGTGTTCCATCTATCGCTTCAATGGCATCTTTGAAATGGGGCCAAAATCTTGGTTGTTTCAATTTATCATGTACTTGGGTGAAAGTGGGATCATTAGGTGTAATATAATCACCCGCCATACGGTCTACACAATCTAGCACATGATGAAACTTTTTGCTAACGAGTAGAAACACTACGCTCAAACCGGTCCGCAGCTTGACTATTCGACCCGAGAGCCCCCAACATGTACAGGAAGAGAGCAAGTGATTCTTTACTGGACATCTGAGAAGTTGACTCCAGACCATAGCTAGCAACAAGAGTATCATGTAGCATTGTGAAAACTGACCTCCTCATTCTAAAACACTTGTAGAATTTCTTCGGATTCTTCATCCTCTCTTCGACATATTGTATCCCTGTCATCAAAGGCAATGTTCTGGGTGCATAGGGTACCTGTATCTCATGTGCCCACCAATCATCACTAGCATCAATGTTGTGAGTGATTGGATCTCTTCCTAGACCGGATGCATGTTGGATCAATCCCTTCCAAACTGTGTAATCTTTTTTGAGAGTTTCCCACCTATTTTTCATTTGCTTGCGATCATAATTTCTCTTTGTGCGCTTGTTAAAATTTTCAACCAAATTTTTGTAACCAAGTGCATTCAAAACTTGCACGGGGCGATTATTGGCATTCACTTCCTCGATGCACACATCAAGAAAAACACGGTGAGCAACAGCATCCCAAGTAGCTTTCACGTATTTTGCCTTTTCCATCTATATGCATGACAACATCACTCATTATCCACACATTTATACCAAATGCTCACATATATCATATACTGGTTGTCATACAAATACATAGCACAAAGTCAAATTACTAGTATAATTTATTTACTAGTCAAATTACATAGCACAAAGTCAAATTACTGGTTGTCATTACTAGTATACATGCTCACGGATGTCATCACATAGCTGTCAAGTGTCAACATAAACGAACATTTTCCCTGAATCCAGCTGTTACTTTCCCCTGCAGGTGACTGTTTGCTAGACAATCTCAAAATGGAAATTTAAGCAGATTAATTTTCATTCCTGGAGTTTTAACAACAACAATACTTGTGGCTGAAGATTCATCATTCATAGCAACTATACTAATGCAATATTCTGTGGGCAACGAAAGTAGAAGTACATTTGTGTGAAGTTATATATTTTTTGTCTTGCATATACTGGTTGTCACAGATATCATACAAGGACCAAATGACTAGCACAGCGGGCATTACTAGTAGAATCATCTATATGCAGAAGATCAATGACTAGCACAATGTGAATTTAACAAGAACAAACGTTGGAAGGAGCTAGTACCGGTGGCTGTGAGGACGACATCGATGGAGCGGAGCAGAGAGATCGAGGTCCTTGGGGCGAGCTCGAACTAGATGAGCTGTAGGTCGGCGTCGGTGGGGAAGATCACCACCGGAGGAGAAACACGTCGACGGTCGGCCGGCGGGAGCGGAGCAGAGAGATCGTCGCCGCGGATGCAGGCGGGCTCCGTCCTTGCTGCAGATGGAGAAGCGGCCGGAGCGGGGCGAGAAAAGGAGGGATGCGGCGGGGGGCGGCGGCGCGGCTGCCCTGCCGGAGCTGCAGGGACGACGGCGGGGTCAGCGGTCGGGGAGCGGCGGCGCCGGCGGAACCCTAGGTCGGGGTCAGAATCGCCATGGGAGGTGGGGGTAACGAGCGATGCGGGAGGTGGGGGTTCTCGAGCGATGCGGGGCTGGGCGTGGTCTCGCTCGTCGATTTGGGCTGGAGAAGCTCGGGAAACTCCTGGAAACTGGTCTCGACCAGTTTCTCGCTATGTACAGAAAACGGGCTTTACGGTGGGAGGAAGCTGGGCAGAAATTGGGCTGATCTTTTGGGCTTCAGCGGTTTGCCACCTAGAAGCTGCTCTATAAGCCCAAAAGAAGTCAGCCTTAGTTCCTTTCTCCGGCTGTTCCCCGGCGCGGGGATCCTCTCTGCCTCCCTGTCGACTCGGGCTGATCAAGGGGCCGGCTTGCCTGACTACCCGGCCTTGGGAGATTAGGGTTGGCGGCGGTTTCCTAGCGCGGCACACACTGGTGTGGATCGATCGCTATGGCCGAAAGTTCCAGAGCGAGGGGCGGGCAGGGGAAGAAGGATGTCGACGTTCAGGAGCTCCTGAGGAGCCTGAACCTGCATGAGGCGGAACTGAACGAGGTGGTTCTTGGACGGGAGGAAATCAAGGAATTTTACCTTTTGCCCTCATTAACTTGGAACTTTCTACTATTTGCCCATGTTTACTTTGTGATTGATTTTTTTGCCACCGTTTACTTTGGTCTTTTATCTTTTGCCCTTTCGAATTATTCTAAGTTATTTCTTTTGTTTCGAGGACAAGACTAAAAACAAAAGACTAAATTACCCCACCGTATCTACTTCTCTTCACACAGGCAGGCCGACGAGCCAACGAGGACGACGAGCGACGGTATGAGTGGGAGGAGAGGGGAATCAAGGGGAGACAGGGAGGAAGAACTAAGCGGTGGTGGTCTTGGAGAAGGTGACGGCACAACATGAGTACCCCACAGAGTCCTTGCCGAAAAGAACGAGAGAACTCGCCCATCTTGACTTCGCCGCGCTACCGCGGGCGCAGGTTGCCTCGATGTACCCTTTTGAGGCCTGCTACTCCGCGCCAACACCTCAACCGGCGCAGCCTCCAGGAGGCTCAGACGACGGGGTACACGATGGGCTCGGCCGGGTTCGCGGCTTCGCGCTCGGGATCGCTGCCAAGGGGAGATCGTGTTTGGAGAAGAGGAGTTGCCTCCCTTATTCGATTCTATCTGTATCAGAGTATCCATGTGGGCAAAAATGTCATTGTACATAAGCTTGGAAGAGGGCGAAAGATAAAAGAGCAAAGTAAACGGTGGCAAAAAACAACTTCATCCACCAATCCTTGAGTAAGCCTCACTTACCCAAAGGGAGGTATCAACAGACTCCTCTCATCCTCTCGAGAATACCCATGTGGAGACATGCTCGGCTTGAGATTTTCCTCTCTTGACTCCCTCGCCGGCCTCTCTCTCCCTGATCGCGAACGGCCATGGTGGGCGACGACGAGTGGGAGGGGGTCTGGCTTCTCTTAGTAGTAGGTTTGCTTTCAGCTTTTCTTTCCCCGACGAATAATAAGGCGGTCGGATCCAGATCCAATAAATCTCTCTCCTCCATGAATCTTCCTTGGTTGCTCTACAAGTGGAGTACATGAATTGCAGCAACTTCATGATTGTTCATATGATAGATATGAGCAGAAAGGTTACCATCATTCACAACTCCTCTTGACACATAATCATTAATATTTGGTAGAAGTCTACTTTTTGAGTAGAGCAATAAAATTTTATCTTTTACCATTATTCCTCCATTAACTCCTACAATTTCATTCAGCTCAAACGTCATTGTCGACAGGAGTACCATGAACTTCGGCTTGTGGGAGATACAGAAGGTGTGCTTTTTTCAGTTGACACACACTTAACATCCTTATCTATAATCTATATCTATACCTAATAATCAAGTACGAATCGTTTCCGTGGTTTCGTCCGTTCCGTCCAAGGCCTCCACCGCAGATTTTTGTTTCATTCGTCCTTCCCATTATATGAGTTCAGGACTCTTCCTGGTGAGGACATCCCTACCACACTACTACCTCCGTCATTACCAAATGAAGATGAAGCTGTTGTGAAGCTCAAGTCCAATGAAGTTCGGATTGGACCTATTACAAGGGCTCGTGCGAAGCTACTTAATCAACTGAGAGACTTTGGTCAGTAAAGTAGTTCCCCTCCCCGAGGTCACCATTCTGTTTGGGCTAGACTGTATCCAAGGGTCCGTCCAAATATTGATGCTCTCACCGTCCCCCACTCGCCAAATATATCCTCTTTTAAAGGTTGCTAGGTGGCCACAATGCTTTGCCATGTGAACGAGGATCCCGCTTTCGGACCCGCCTTAAGGATATCTCCTTGGGGATAATATTTTGCCCGAAGGACTTGAGCACATAGAGAATTAGGTTCATTAACTAGCCTCCACACCTGCTTAGCCAACATAGCCAGATTGAAAGACTGGAAGTCTCTAAATCCCATTCCACCTTCATTTTTTGGGAAACATAATTTCCACCAAGCGAACCAGTGCATTTTGTTGCTATTTTCATCATCACCCCACCAGAACTTTGCAATTGCATCCATCATACTCTTACAAATACCCTTGGGAATAAGGAACACAGACATTGCATAAACTGGGATTGCTTGAGCTATGGCCTTTAACGGAATTTCCTTTCCTTTGATTGATAATTGTTTTTCCTTCCACCCATTAATTCGTTGTATAATTCTTTCAATAAAATGTTTAAAACAGTCGCTTCTATCAGCTCCCACCAAAGCAGGAAGTCCCAGATACTTGTCAGATAAAGCTTCTGTATCTATGTGTAACACCTCACAAATCTCTGATCTTAAGATGACATGGGTATTGATACGTCTCCGACGTATCGATAATTTCTTATGTTCCATGCCACATTATTGATGTTATCTACATGTTTTATGCACACTTTATGTCATATTCGTGCATTTTCTGGAACTAACCTATTAACAAGATGCCGAAGTGCCGATTCGTCGTTTTTCGCTATTTTTGGTTTCAGAAATCCTAGTAACGAAATATTCTCGGAATCGGACGAAATCAAAGCCCAGGGGCCTATTTGGCCACGAAGCTTCCAGAAGACCGAAGAGGAGACGAAGTGGGGCCACGAGGCGGCCAGACTACAGGGCGGCGCGGCCTAGGTCTTGGCCGCGCGGCCCTGTCATCTGGGCCCCTCGTGTGGCCCCCGACCTGCCCTTCCGCCTACAAATAGCCTCCGTGACGAAAACCCCGATACCGAGAGCCACGATACGGAAAACCTTCCGGAGACGCCGCCGCCGCCGATCCCATCTCGGGGGATCCGGAGATTGCCTCCGGCACCTGCCGGAGAGGGGAATCGTCTCCCGGAGGACTCTACGCCGCCATGGTCGCCTCCGGTGTGATGTGTGAGTAGTCTACCCCTGGACTATGGGTCCATAGCAGTAGCTAGATGGTTGTCTTCTCCCCATTGTGCTATCATTGTCGGATCTTGTGAGCTGCCTAACATGATCAAGATCATCTATCCGTAATTCTATATGTTGCGTTTGTTGGGATCCGATGAATAGAGAATACTTGTTATGTTGATTATCAAAGTTATATCTATGTGTTGTTTATGATCTTGCATGCTCTCCAGTTACTAGTAGATGCTGCGGCCAAGTAGATGCTTGTAACTCCAAGAGGGAGTATTTATGCTCGATAGTGGGTTCATGCCTGCATTGACACCGGGACGAGTGACGAAAGTTCTAAGGTTGTGTTGTGCTTGTTGCCACTAGGGATAAAACATTGATGCTATGTCTAAGGATGTAGTTGTTGATTACATTACGCACCATACTTAATGCAATTGTCTGTTGCTTTGCAACTTAATACTGGAGGGGTTCGGATGATAACCTGAAGGTGGACTTTTTAGGCATAGATGCGGTTGGATGGCGGTCTATGTACTTTGTCGTAATGCCCAATTAAATCTCACTATACTCATCATGATATGTATGTGCATGGTCATGCCCTCTTTATTTGTCAATTGCCCAACTCGTAATTTGTTCACCCAACATGCTTGTTTATCTTATGGGAGAGACACCTCTAGTGAACTGTGGACCCCAGTCCAATTCTCTATACTCGAAATACAATCTACTTGCAATACTTGTTCTACTCGTTTTATGCAAACAATCATCTTCCACACAATACGGTTAATCCTTTGTTACAGCAAGCCGGTGAGATTGACAACCTCATCTGTTTCGTTGGGGCAAAGTACTTTGGTTGTGTTGTGCAGGTTCCACGTTGGCGCCGGAATCCCTGGTGTTGCGCCGCACTACATCTCGCCGCCATCAACCTTCAACGTGCTTCTTGGCTCCTACTGGTTCGATAACCTTGGTTTCATACTGAGGGAAACTTGCCGCTGTACGCATCACACCTTCCTCTTGGGGTTCCCAACGGACGCGTGTTGAACGCGTATCAGGTATTAGGAGAAAAGAAAATACTAGATTTTGCCAAACTCACCAATTGTCCTGAATTAGCACAGTAGGTATCTAGAACTTGTTGTAGAGAAGTTGCATTTGTCATATCCGCTCTCATGAGAATAAGGGAATCATCAGCAAATAAAAGGTGTGAAACTGACGGTGCATTTCTGCACACCCGTATCCCATCGATGCCACCAACTTCCTCTTCATACAACAACAGACTAGAGAGACCTTCAGCACACAATAGAAACAAATAAGGAGAAAGAGGATCTCCCTGGCGGAGACCTCTAGTAGGGACAAACATCTCTGTCTCTTCAGAATTGAAGCGAACCTGATATCTGACCGACTTGACACAAGCCATCATCTGTGTAATCCACCTCTCATCTTAATAATTTTGTTGAACTATGTGAAATGCAAAAATATAAGGATGTAGATGGTGATATTATTAAACTAAAATTGTTCCCGTTCTCATTAAGAGGAAGAGCTAAAGATTGGTTGCTATCTCTGCCTAAGAATAGTATTGATTCATGGACTAAATGCAAGGATGCTTTTATTGGTAGATATTATCCCCCTGCTAAAATTATATCTTTGAGGAGTAGCATAATGAATTTTAAACAATTAGATACTGAACATGTTGCTCAAGCTTGGGAAAGAATGAAATCTCTCGGTTAAAAATTGCCCAACCCATGGATCGACTACTTGGATGATCATCCAAACCTTCTATGCAGGACTAAATTTTTCTTCGCGGAATTTATTGGATTCAACTGCTGGAGGTACCTTTATGTCCATCACTCTTGGTGAAGCAACAAAGCTTCTTGATAATATGATGATCAACTACTCTGAATGGCACACGGAAAGAGCTCCACAAGGTAAGAAGGTAAATTCCGTCGAAGAAACCTCTTCCTTGAGTGATAAGATTGATGCTATTATGTCTATGCTTGTGAATGATAGGACTAATATTGATCCTAATAATGTTCCATTAGCTTCATTGGTTGCACAAGAAGAACATGTTGATGTAAACTTCATTAAAAATAATAATTTCAACAACAATGCTTACCGGAACAATTCTAGTAACAACTATAGGCCATATCCTTATAATAATGGCAACGGCTATGGTAATTCTTACAACAATAATAGGAGTTCACCCCCTGGACTTGAAGCCATGCTTAAAGAATTTATTAGTACATAAACTGCTTTTAACAAATCTGTTGAAGAAAAGCTTGGGAAAATTGATATACTTGCTTCTAAAGTCGATAGTCTTGTCGCTGATGTTGATCTTTTGAAATCGAAAGTTTTGCCTAATGAAAATCATCATAATAAAATTGTTACTACAGCAAATGCCATCCAAGTTATAATTAATGAGAATATAAGATTAATGGCTGAACTGCGTGCTAGGTGGGATAGAGAAGAAAATGAAAAACTAGCTAAAGAGAAGAATGTAGCTAAAGTTTGGACCATTACCACCACTTGTAATGCTAATGCTACACATGTTGCTGCACCTCCTACTAATAATAATAAAATAATTGGTGTTAGCTGTAACGGCCCCGGGTAGTACCCCTAATTAGATTTGTTTGTTATTTTCTTTTATGCATCGTCATGACATCATGCATCATATCATCCATGATTTTATTAAATAAAACTATTTTTATAAACCCCCTTGTCTCTTCTTTCAAATAAAACTCTAATCTCTCTCTTTGTCTTATTACTTATTTTATAATTAATATTTTCCAACAAAGAAGTTTTTGAATATAATATGCTTTGTTTTGGTTACAATAAAATAACTATTCTCTAACTATTTTTAAAATCTCCTTCTCCCCTTTGTTTCAAATTCAAAACAGAAAAAGAATTTGAAATCAAAATGATTTTAAACAAAAACAGAAAAAGGAAAACCCCTAACCTCCCTGGGCCTCTCTTTTCTTTCTGGCCCGTCCTCTTTCTCCCTCTCTGGGCCACTTCCTTCCCCTCTCTCCTCCTGGCCTTTTTCCCTTCTCCCCGGCGGCCCAAGTCAGCCCAGCCCGCTGAGCCCAACCCATCCCCACCGAACCGGTACGCCACGGTCCTTCTGTTGTCGTCTTCCCCGTCGAGAGATCACGCAAGGTGCGTGAGGCAGTGGACCTCCACCACCACAACCACCGCGCCTCCCTCCTCCCCTTTTAATCCCCCTGGAACCCTAGCCTCCTCTACGTTTCCTCCTCGTTCCGCCGCCACCAGCAACTTCCCCTCTTTTCTTCTTCTCTGTAAGCAACGAAGGAGAAACCCCACAGTAACCACCCACCTCACCATGGCGCCGCCGCTACACACCATCCCCCGCCGTTCTGAGGGCACCGGCGGATGCGCCTCGTCGTCCTCTACCTCCTGGTGCGCGGAATCGTCCCGAGAGGCCCCGAGTTGAGCGCAAGGTCGCCGATTCTTCTCGCCGGACTTCATGTTTCTTCTCCGATTCCGGCCACCCTCGTCCTTCTCCGGCCAAACCGAGCGCACCTCCGGCTTCCTTGTGTTCTCGCGCATCCCCGACGCCTAGCGCCTTGTCCCGCTTCGCCTCGAATCGTCGGGCTCGTGCTCGACCAGATCCTCCCAGACATGGAAGTTCTGTCCAAGGTCTCCGTTTCGCCTGCTTCAAGAGCAACTGCGGCCCATCATGTTCAACATCCACGTAGCAGCCCGTCTGGTTCTACCCTTGATCCAATTCCTGTGAGACCAAGGTTCAAATCCCAAATCTGGCAATTAAGCCACACCTTTTTGTTGTTGTTTCTCTCCAGATCCGTGGATGGCCCTTGGCCCAACTTCCTCTCGCGGCGCCACTTCACTATCCTGCGCCAGCAGCAGGCCAGATCCGGCCCAGGACAGCACAGGTTCAGCCCAGTTCGTCCCCTGCCTGTTTTCTTTATCTGAAAAATTACAGAAAATGTCTATATCTTGCAAAATTCATATCTCTTGAACCATAACTCGAAATGAAAAGTGATTTATATGAAAGTTGATCAGAAAAACACGAGGATCATGAATATGCCATCCATTCTTGCTGTTGCATCATGCATCATATAATTCCGTGCTAGTTTGCATTACCACCTAATATGTAACATATGGAATATGTGGGGTATTATATAAATGTTGCCCCGGTTCCATTTAACTTTGATGTAGCTCACCCCTGCCATGTTTGCTATGTTAATCCACCCTTAAGTTTGTCGGTAGAAAATGCAACTCCAACTCTAATTGATTGTCCGGGGTTCCGACTCCAATTAATATGGATAAGTTGCATTGCACCATATCTGCCATGTCATGCATATCATCTTGCTCATGCTGATTCTTCTTTATCCGTAGTAGTAAGAATTGCATGCGTCGTTTGTTCCAGCATTTTCTTCTTCCCGGATAGGAACGCGAAGTGGTGTGGTGAGATACGACAAGTTCTCCGGATGTTCCTCGGCAAGCTTTAACAGGCAAGCATTTCCCCTATACTCCTGTCCCTGCAGGAGTCGCTCACCTATTTTATTTTGCCTTCTCCCTCATGCTATCCTTAAGTTGCGTTCTTGTCACGTGTCCCTTCCACTTGTTACCTCAAGCGACCCATATTGCCACCACCACCTCCTACGGCTATTGTTTGGTTATCGAGTCCGCCTTGCGAGTCGTAGTGCATGCTAGTGCTTGTTTTATCTCGTTACAGTATCTGCTATCTTATCGGGTTATATGTTGGGAATAATCATGGTTACTTTAGTTGTTGATAATTGTTTAGCGGAGGCATCGGTGGGTCACTGCTCGTTTTGTGACGGCTCACTTGTGTTTCCTAAATATTTTAGGACCCCGAGTTCTTGTTATCCGTTCCGAGATCGAGCGCTCTAACCACACGTGGGTATGCTTACCGGTCTCCCTCAACCACCGCTCGGAATCTACAGACTTTGTCCAGTGGCCACAATTAGTTTGGATGTTTGTTTGTTTCTCTCGGGCGTGCAAGCTTGTTTCTTTGTGGTCAGATAATATGATGTTACTTTTGGGGCCTTGTACCCCGTTGTCTCTTGCACGTTCGTAGGTTGCGGAGCCGCTGCGAAGTGGTCATCCCGCCAGGCACTCGATCACCTAGTACGCTGACGCACATAGCTGAGTCCGCTTCGGAGCACGGCCGGACTTCGAACGGGTTTAACTTAGTTAGGTGGCTTCCTGGACATTGTTGTAGTGAAGGAGAGTGCGTGTCGTGATATCCACCTGTCGTAAGTGGGTTGATCGTGCGTGTGGGCACATTTGGGCACCCCTGCAGGGTTACATCTTATCGATAAGCCGTGTCCGCGGTTATGGACGACTTGGAGTCCGTATGACTCGATCATAGACAACTTACACTCGTTGTTTCAATCATAATAACTGGTGTAGTAAGTTAGCACAACTTCAATAATAAATGGGTAAAACTTGTCCACCGTGTGAGTGCCTTGTAAGTACTTCCTTGCGAGGGGGGAACACTTTGGCTGTGTTATGTTTGCAGAGTATAGAACTGTTAGTTTATGCGCTCTCTCATCTTCTCTGATTAGACGAATGTTGTAGAGTGTCTCTATAGGTTTTTAGTGCTTGCGCGTCGCCGCTTAACCCACCATATTGCCTATGACGTTCCTCTTGCGTCCTCTAAGTCCCCTGCGTGCCTCAAGTACAAAGGACGACTGGTTGACGAATGCTTATACGTCTTGAAGTCTTGTTAAGTACGAACCCGTACTTATTGCCGCTTCTACGGGATATAACCGGGCGGTATGAAGATATGTTCGATGAAGACGACGTTAGCAAGGTTACCCTTCCGGCTTGGCCCAGGCGGGGTTATGGACGCCATCGGTTATCTTCAGGACTCTTAGTCCAATTTGTATCTTGTCCGTACTCGGATGTATTCGCTCTTCTGTATGATTTGGATCTTTGTATTGTATATTTGTATCTTGACTCGTTGGAGTTGTTGTTGTAATATATGTATCTTGTGGGCTCTATTGTAATCCTGTTGTAATGTTATCGCTCGTGTTAATTCCTCTGGCATCACGTGTGTGATTCGTCGCGCACGTCGTGTCGGAGGGCGTCTCAGAATCGATATCGTGCGGATTTCGGCGGGTTCGCTGGAATCCTCATGGTACCGGTTCCGGGGCGTCACAAGTTGGTATCAGAGCTCAGGTTGACGGTACCCCACTAGTCCAGCCTGTAGGATAACCTTGCCAACGGTCGTTAAGTTTAGAGTGTCAAAACTATTTTCTAAAATTCGTTGGATAGATCTGATTAGCTCTGATTTTTCTCCTTACCTCTATTCTTTCTCTTCTTACCTATGTGAGTTTTGAGTCTTCTTTCTTATGTGAGTTCTCTGAGTCTTAGGTTCCGACGCGGGTTGGACGTTCTTTGCCCCTCACCTAATAGGTCCGATCTTTGGAGGATCTCGACGGAAGTGCATCATCAACAACGGAACAATGACTTCTTGTTAGCGGTGTCGACTGACCTATGTGGAGCAAGAACTCTTGTTAGTGGTGTCGAGGAGGTCGACACGTCGCCTGAAGACCCGATAGTTCACCTCTCTTCCCCCGTACCTGGACGTGGGATCTCGGGGCGCGATCCCTTGTTAGTGGTGTCGATTGTAACGGCCCCGGGTAGTACCCCTAATTAGATTTGTTTGTTATTTTCTTTTATGCATCGTCATGACATCATGCATCATATCATCCATGATTTTATTAAATAAAACTATTTTTATAAACCCCCTTGTCTCTTCTTTCAAATAAAACTCTAATCTCTCTCTTTGTCTTATTACTTATTTTATAATTAATATTTTCCAACAAAGAAGTTTTTGAATATAATATGCTTTGTTTTGGTTACAATAAAATAACTATTCTCTAACTATTTTTAAAATCTCCTTCTCCCCTTTGTTTCAAATTCAAAACAGAAAAAGAATTTGAAATCAAAATGATTTTAAACAAAAACAGAAAAAGGAAAACCCCTAACCTCCCTGGGCCTCTCTTTTCTTTCTGGCCCGTCCTCTTTCTCCCTCTCTGGGCCACTTCCTTCCCCTCTCTCCTCCTGGCCTTTTTCCCTTCTCCCCGGCGGCCCAAGTCAGCCCAGCCCGCTGAGCCCAACCCATCCCCACCGAACCGGTACGCCACGGTCCTTCTGTTGTCGTCTTCCCCGTCGAGAGATCACGCAAGGTGCGTGAGGCAGTGGACCTCCACCACCACAACCACCGCGCCTCCCTCCTCCCCTTTTAATCCCCCTGGAACCCTAGCCTCCTCTACGTTTCCTCCTCGTTCCGCCGCCACCAGCAACTTCCCCTCTTTTCTTCTTCTCTGTAAGCAACGAAGGAGAAACCCCACAGTAACCACCCACCTCACCATGGCGCCGCCGCTACACACCATCCCCCGCCGTTCTGAGGGCACCGGCGGATGCGCCTCGTCGTCCTCTACCTCCTGGTGCGCGGAATCGTCCCGAGAGGCCCCGAGTTGAGCGCAAGGTCGCCGATTCTTCTCGCCGGACTTCATGTTTCTTCTCCGATTCCGGCCACCCTCGTCCTTCTCCGGCCAAACCGAGCGCACCTCCGGCTTCCTTGTGTTCTCGCGCATCCCCGACGCCTAGCGCCTTGTCCCGCTTCGCCTCGAATCGTCGGGCTCGTGCTCGACCAGATCCTCCCAGACATGGAAGTTCTGTCCAAGGTCTCCGTTTCGCCTGCTTCAAGAGCAACTGCGGCCCATCATGTTCAACATCCACGTAGCAGCCCGTCTGGTTCTACCCTTGATCCAATTCCTGTGAGACCAAGGTTCAAATCCCAAATCTGGCAATTAAGCCACACCTTTTTGTTGTTGTTTCTCTCCAGATCCGTGGATGGCCCTTGGCCCAACTTCCTCTCGCGGCGCCACTTCACTATCCTGCGCCAGCAGCAGGCCAGATCCGGCCCAGGACAGCACAG
This sequence comes from Lolium rigidum, assembly GCF_022539505.1. NCBI lineage: Eukaryota > Viridiplantae > Streptophyta > Magnoliopsida > Poales > Poaceae > Lolium > Lolium rigidum. The sequence goes on along the minus strand of NC_061510.1, from coordinate 132,216,498 downwards.
GTTCAGCCCAGTTCGTCCCCTGCCTGTTTTCTTTATCTGAAAAATTACAGAAAATGTCTATATCTTGCAAAATTCATATCTCTTGAACCATAACTCGAAATGAAAAGTGATTTATATGAAAGTTGATCAGAAAAACACGAGGATCATGAATATGCCATCCATTCTTGCTGTTGCATCATGCATCATATAATTCCGTGCTAGTTTGCATTACCACCTAATATGTAACATATGGAATATGTGGGGTATTATATAAATGTTGCCCCGGTTCCATTTAACTTTGATGTAGCTCACCCCTGCCATGTTTGCTATGTTAATCCACCCTTAAGTTTGTCGGTAGAAAATGCAACTCCAACTCTAATTGATTGTCCGGGGTTCCGATTCCAATTAATATGGATAAGTTGCATTGCACCATATCTGCCATGTCATGCATATCATCTTGCTCATGCTGATTCTTCTTTATCCGTAGTAGTAAGAATTGCATGCGTCGTTTGTTCCAGCATTTTCTTCTTCCCGGATAGGAACGCGAAGTGGTGTGGTGAGATACGACAAGTTCTCCGGATGTTCCTCGGCAAGCTTTAACAGGCAAGCATTTCCCCTATACTCCTGTCCCTGCAGGAGTCGCTCACCTATTTTATTTTGCCTTCTCCCTCATGCTATCCTTAAGTTGCGTTCTTGTCACGTGTCCCTTCCACTTCTTACCTCAAGCAGCCCATATTGCCACCACCACCTCCTACGGCTATTGTTTGGTTATCGAGTCTGCCTTGCGAGTCGTAGTGCATGCTAGTGCTGTTTTATCTCGTTATCAAGTATCTGCTATCTTATCGGGTTATATGCTGGGAATAATCATGGTTACTTTAGTTGTTGATAATTGTTTAGCGGAGGCATCGGTGGGTCAGCTGCTCGTTTTGTGACAGCTCACTTGTGTTTCCTAAATATTTTAGGACCCCGAGTTCTTGTTATCTGTTCCGAGACTGAGCGCTCTAACCACACGTGGGTATGCTTACCGGGTCTCCCCTCAACCACTGCCGGAATCTACAGCCTTGTCCAGTGGCCACAATTAGTTTGGATGTTTGTTTGTTTCTCTCGGGCGTGCAAGCTTGTTTCTTTGTGGTCAGATAATATGATGTTACTTTTGGGGCCTTGTACCCCGTTGTCTCTTGCACGTTCGTAGGTTGCGGAGCCGCTGCGAAGTGGTCATCCCGCTGGGCACTGATCACCTAGTACGCTGACGCACATAGCTGAGTCCGCTTCGGAGCACGGCGGACTTCGAACGGGTTTAACTTAGTTAGGTGGCTTCCTGGACATTGTTGTAGTGAAGGAGAGTGCGTGTCGTGATATCCACCTGTCGTAAGTGGGTTGATCGTGCGTGTGGGCACATTTGGGCACCCTCGCAGGTTACATCTTATCGATAAGCCGTGTCCGCGGTTATGGACGACTTGGAGCTGTATGACTCGATCATAGACAACTTACACCTGTTGTTTCAATCATAATAACTGGTGTAGTAAGTTAGCACAACTTCAATAATAAATGGGTAAAACTTGTCCACCGTGTGAGTGCCTTGTAAGTACTTCCTTGCGAGGGGGGAACGCTTTGGCTGTGTTATGTTTGCAGAGTATAGAACTGTTAGTTTATGCGCTCTCTCATCTTCTCTGATTAGACGAATGTTGTAGAGTGTCTCTATAGGTTTTTAGTGCTTGCGCGTCGCCGCTTAACCCACCATATTGCCTATGACGTTCCTCTTGCGTCCTCTAAGTCCCCTGCGTGCCTCAAGTACAAAGGACGACCGGTTGACGAATGCTTATACGTCTTGAAGTCTTGTTAAGTACGAACCCGTACTTATTGTCGCTTCTACGGGATATAACCGGGCAGGTATGAAGATATGTTCGATGAAGACGACGTTAGCAAGGTTACCCTTCCGGCTTGGCCTCAGGCGGGGTTATGGACGCCATCTGGTTATCTTCGGGACTCTTAGTCCAATTTGTATCTTGTCCGTACTCGGATGTATTCGCTCTTCTCGTATGATTTGGATCTTTGTATTGTATATTTGTATCTTGACTCGTTGGAGTTGTTGTTGTAATATATGTATCTTGTGGGCTCTATTGTAATCCTGTTGTAATGTTATCGCTCGTGTTAATTCCTCTGGCATCACGTGTGTGATTCGTCGCGCACGTCGTGTCGGAGGGCGTCTCTGAATCGATATCGTGCGGATTTCGGCGGGTTCGCTGGAATCCTCATGGTACCGGTTCCGGGGCGTCACATTAGCAATGTTTCCACTTCTAATGCAAAGCGCGAGAAACTGCCTGAAACTGCTAAAACTGCTGAAACTGCCTGTGATAAAGCTGCTGAATTTTTTTCCAACATTGGGGATGATGATCCCATTGCTTTAGATTATAATGGTTTGAATTTTGATGATTGCCACATCTCTGAAGTTATAAATTTCTTGCAAAAACTTGCTAAAAGTCCTAATGCTAGTGCTATAAATTTGGCTTTCACACATCATATTACAAATGCTCTCATAAAAGCTAGAGAAGAGAAACTAGAGCGTGAAGCCTCTATTCCTAAAAAGCTAGAGGATGGTTGGGAGCCCATCATTAAGATGAAGGTTAAAGATTTTGATTGTAATGCTTTATGTGATCTTGGTGCAAGTATTTCTGTTATACCTAAGAAAATTTATAATATGATTGACTTGCCACCGCTGAAAAATTGTTATTTGGATGTTAATCTTGCTGATCATTCTACAAAGAAACCTTTGGGGAAAATTGATAATGTTCGCATTACCGTTAACAATAACCTTGTCCCCGTTGATTTTGTTGTCTTGGATATTGAATGCAATGCATCTTGTCCCATTATATTGGGAAGACCTTTTCTTCGAACTGTTGGTGCTATCATTGATATGAAGGAAGGTAATATAAAATATCAATTTCCTCTCAAGAAAGGTATGGAACACTTCCCTAGAAAGAGAATGAAGTTATCCTTTGATTCTATTATGAGAACAAATTATGATGTTGACACTTCGTCTCTTGATAATACTTGATACACACTTTTCGCGCCTAGGCGAAAGGCGTTAAAGAAAAGCGCTTATGGGAGACAACCCATGTTTTTACCTACAGTACTTTGTTTTTATTTTGTGTCTTGGAAGTTGTTTACTACTGTAGCAACCTCTCCTTATCTTAGTTCGGTGTTTTGTTGTGCCAAGTAAAGCCGTTGATAGAAAAGTTCATACTAGATTTGGATTACTGCGCAGAAACAGATTTCTTTGCTGTCACGAATCTGGGCTGTTTTCCCCTGTAGGTAACTCAGAAAATTAAGCCAATTTACGTGAGTGATCCTCAGATATGTACGCAACTTTCATTCAATTTGAGCATTTTCATTTGAGCAAGTCTGTGCCATTTTAAAATTCGTCAATACGAACTGTTCTGTTTTGACAGATTCTGCCTTTTATTTCGCATTGCCTCTTTTGCTATGTTGGATGAATTTCTTTGATCCATTAATGTCCAGTAGCTTTATGCAATGTCCGAAGTGTTAAGAATGATTGTGTCACCTCTGAATATGTTAATTTTTATTGTGCACTAACCCTCTAATGAGTTGTTCTGAGTTTGGTGTGGAGGAAGTTTTCAAGGATCAAGAGAGGAGTATGATGCAACATGATCAAGGAGAGTGAAAGCTCTAAACTTGGGGATGCCCCGGTGGTTCACCCCTGCATATATCAAGAAGACTCAAGCGTCTAAGCTTGGGGATGCCCAAGGCATCCCCTTCTTCATCGACAACATTATCAGGTTCCTCCCCTGAAACTATATTTTTATTCCATCACATCTTATGTGTTTTTCTTGGAGCGTCGGTTTGTTTTTGTTTTTTTGTTTTGTTTGAATAAAATGGATCCTAGAATTCACTTTATGGGAGAGAGACACGCTCCGCTGTAGCATATGAACAAGTATGTCCTTGGTTTCTACTCATAGTATTCATGGCGAAGTTTATTCTTCGTTAAATTGTTATATGGTTGGAATTGGAAAATGATACATGTAGTAATTGCTATAAATCTCTTGGGTAATGTGATACTTGGCAATTGTTGTGCTCATGATTAAGCTCTTGCATCATATGCTTTGCACCCATTAATGAAGAAATACATAGAGTATGCTAAAATTTGGTTTGCATATTTTATTTCTCTAAGGTCTAGATAATTTCTAGTATTGAGTTTGAACAACAAGGAAGACGGTGTAGAGTCTTATAATGTTTTCAATATGTCTTTTATGTGAGTTTTGCTGCACCGGTTCATCCTTGTGTTTGTTTCAAATAAGCCTTGCTAGCCTAAACCTTGTATCGAGAGGGAATACTTCTCATGCATCCAAAATACTTGAGCCAACCACTATGCCATTTGTGTCCACCATACCTACCTACTACATGGTATTTTCCGCCATTCCAAAGTAAATTGCTTGAGTGCTACCTTTAAAATTCCATCATTCGCCTTTGCAATATATAGCTCATGGGACAAATAGCTTAAAAACTATTGTGGTATTGAATATGTAATTATGCACTTTATCTCTTATTAAGTTGCTTGTTGTGCGATAACCATGTTCACCTGGGGACGCCATCAACTATTCTTTGTTGAATTTCATGTGAGTTGCTATGCATGTTCGTCTTGTCCGAAGTAAGAGCGATCTACCACCCTATGGTTAAGCATGCATATTGTTAGAGAAGAACATTGGGCCGCTAACTAAAGCCATGATCCATGGTGGAAGTTTCGGTTTTGGACATATATCCTCAATCTCAAATGAGAAAATTATTAATTGTTGTTACATGCTTATGCATAAAAGAGGAGTCCATTATCTGTTGTCTATGTTGTCCCGGTATGGATGTCTAAGTTGAAGAATAATCAATAGCGAGAAATCCAATGCGAGCTTTCTCCTTAGACCTTTGTAGAGGCGGCATAGAGGTACCCCTTTGTGACACTTGGTAAAAACATGTGCATTGTGATGATCCGGTAGTCCAAGCTAATTAGGACAAGGTGCGGGCACTATTAGTATACTATGCATGAGGCTTGCAACTTATAAGATATAACTTACATGATACATATGCTTTATTACTACCATTGACAAAATTGTTTCATGCTTTCAAAATCAAAGCTCTAGCACAAATATAGCAATCGATGCTTTTCCTCTATGGAGGACAATTCTTTTACTTTCAATGTTGAGTCAGTTCACCTATTTCTCTCCACCTCAAGAAGCAAACACTTGTGTGAACTGTGCATTGATTCCTACATACTTGCTTATTGCACTTATTATATTACTCTATGTTGACAATATCTATGAGATATACATGTTATAAGTTGAAAGCAACCGCTGAAACTTAATCTTCCTTTGTGTTGCTTCAATGCCTCTACTTTGAATTATTGCTTTATGAGTTAACTCTTATGCAAGACTTATTGATGCTTGTCTTGAAGTGCTATTCATGAAAAGTCTTTGCTTTATGATTCACTTGTTTACTCATGTCATATACATTGTTTTGATCGCTGCATTCACTACATATGCTTTACAAATAGTATGATCAAGGTTATGATGGCATGTCACTCCGTAAATTATCTCGTGTTATCGTTTTACTCGCTTCGGGACGAGCGAGAACTAAGCTTGGGGATGCTGATACGTCTCCGACGTATCGATAATTTCTTATGTTCCATGCCACATTATTGATGTTATCTACATGTTTTATGCACACTTTATGTCATATTCGTGCATTTTCCGGAACTAACCTATTAACAAGATGCCGAAGTGCCGATTCTGTCGTTTTCTGCTGTTTTTGGTTTCAGAAATCGTAGTAACGAAATATTCTCGGAATCGGACGAAATCAACGCCCAGGGGCCTATTTTGCCACGAAGCTTCCAGAAGACCGAAGAGGAGACGAAGTGGGGCCACGAGGCGGCCAGACTACAGGGCGGCGCGGCCTAGGTCTTGGCCGCGCGGCCCTGTCATCTGGGCCCCTCGTGTGGCCCCCTGACCTGCCCATCCGCCTACAAATAGCCTCCGTGACGAAAACCCCAGTACCGAGAGCCACGATACGGAAAACCTTCCAGAGACGCCGCCGCCGCCGATCCCATCTCGGGGGATCCAGGAGATCGCCTTCGGCACCCTGCCGGAGAGGGGAATCGTCTCCCGGAGGACTCTACGCCGCCATGGTCGCCTCCGGTGTGATGTGTGAGTAGTCTACCCCTGGACTATGGGTCCATAGCAGTAGCTAGATGGTTGTCTTCTCCCCATTGTGCTATCATTGTCGGATCTTGTGAGCTGCCTAACATGATCAAGATCATCTATCCGTAATTCTATATGTTGCGTTTGTTGGGATCCGATGAATAGAGAATACTTGTTATGTTGATTATCAAAGTTATATCTATGTGTTGTTTATGATCTTGCATGCTCTCCGTTACTAGTAGATGCTCTGGCCAAGTAGATGCTTGTAACTCCAAGAGGGAGTATTTATGCTCGATAGTGGGTTCATGCCCGCATTGACACCGGGACGAGTGACGTAAAGTTCTAAGGTTGTGTTGTGCTCGTTGCCACTAGGGATAAAACATTGATGCTATGTCTAAGGATGTAGTTGTTGATTACATTACGCACCATACTTAATGCAATTGTCTGTTGCTTTGCAACTTAATACTGGAGGGGGTTCGGATGATAACCTCGAAGGTGGACTTTTTAGGCATAGATGCAGTTGGATGGCGGTCTATGTACTTTGTCGTAATGCCCAATTAAATCTCACTATACTCATCATGATATGTATGTGCATGGTCATGCCCTCTTTATTTGTCAATTGCCCAACTATAATTTGTTCACCCAACATGCTGTTTATCTTATGGGAGAGACACCTCTAGTGAACTGTGGACCCCGAGTCCAATTCTCTATACTCGAAATACAATCTACTGCAATACTTGTTCTACTCGTTTTTCGCAAACAATCATCTTCCACACAATACGGTTAATCCTTTGTTACAGCAAGCCGGTGAGATTGACAACCTCACTCGTTTCGTTGGGGCAAAGTACTTTGGTTGTGTTGTGCAGGTTCCACGTTGGCGCCGAATCCCCGGTGTTGCGCCGCACTACATCTCGCCGCCATCAACCTTCAACGTGCTTCTTGGCTCCTACTCGGTTCGATAACCTTGGTTTCATACTGAGGGAAACTTGCCGCTGTACGCATCACACCTTCCTCTTGGGGTTCCCAACGGACGCGTGTTGAACGCGTATCAGGTATTAGGAGAAAAGAAAATACTAGATTTTGCCAAACTCACCAATTGTCCTGAATTAGCACAGTAGGTATCTAGAACTTGCTGTAGAGAAGTTGCATTTGTCATATCCGCTCTCATGAGAATAAGGGAATCATCAGCAAATAAAAGGTGTGAAACTGACGGTGCATTTCTGCACACCCGTATCCCATCGATGCCACCAACTTCCTCTTCATACAACAACAGACTAGAGAGACCTTCAGCACACAACAGAAACAAATAAGGAGAAAGAGGATCTCCCTGGCGGAGACCTCTAGTAGGGACAAACATCTCTGTCTCTTTAGAATTGAAGCGAACCTGATATCTGACCGACTTGACACAAGCCATCATCTGTGTAATCCACCTCTCATCAAAACCCATTTTCCTCATCATATTCTCCAAGAAAATCCATTCCACGCGATCATAAGCTTTATGCATGTCCAACTTGACTGCGCAAGATCCTATCTTCCCATTCTTTTTATTTTTGATAGAATGAATACTCTCATATGCCACCAACACATTATCAGTAATTAGCCTTCCTGGGACAAAAGCACTCTGCATTGGGGAAATCACCTCAGGTAAAATAGCCTTGAGATGGATGGTTAGCATTTTTGACAAAATTTTATAGATCACATTGCATAAACTAATAGGACGGAATTGAGTTATGAATTCTGGGTCATCAATCTTTGGTATCATGACAACCGTTGTATCATTCCATCCTTCTGCAATTGTACCCGAGTTAAGGGCTTGTAGAACTTCCGTAGTTATTTCATCACCACATATATCCCATAATTTTTTATAAAAAACGGCATGAATACCGTCGGGGCCAGGGGCTTTAAAATCTCCAATGCTGAATGCAGCCTTCTTAACATCCTCCGGAGTGAATGGCGCAACAAGCATCGCATTCATTTCAGTAGTCACCCGGGGTTGCACTTTTTCTAGAAGTATTGGGTCTGTATCCTGAACTTCAGAAGTAAACAGTTCAGAAAAATAATCAAAGACTAGGGGTTTTAACTGATCCATACCTTCCACCCAAATGTTTGAACTATTTTTTAATCGCTTAATATAATTCTTCTTCCTTCTAGCTGTGGCAAAATTATGAAAAAAGGAGGTATTCCGATCCCCAAACTTTAACCAGTTCGCACGTGATCTTTGCAACCAATGGATTTCATCTTGCTCTAAGAGGAGCTCAATCAATTTAGCCAATTCTTTTGCTTTAGCTTAGTTCTCATCCGATATAACTCCGGACACCACCTTTTCAAAATCACGTTGGGCCTTCCTGAGGCGTTTCTTGGGTCTCCTTAGGACTGTTTGATCCCATTCATGAAGAGCTCGATGCATGGAGTAAAGTTTCCCAAGAACTCCCCCGTCTGACATTGATGAAGCATCCTGCCAGGCCCTCTGGACCACCTCACGGAAAAAAATTTCATGGAGCCAACGGGCTTCAAATCTTCTTGGACCAGTACCTTGCGATGCAATTCCATCTTGGAAGTCAGTATCAAGAAGGAGAGCTCTGTGATCAGATTTTCAATAATCCATATGTTGTAACTTTGCTCCAGGGAACATTAAAGACCAAGCATTATTTGCCACTGCCCGATCTAGCCTCTCTCGGATTCGTCCTCTCTTCCATGTGAAACAATCTCCCGAGAAACCCAAATCCTCTAAATTACAGTCAGATAAGTGAAAGTATAGAGATGGTAAACCTAGAGGGGCGGGGGTGAATAGGTTTCTACAGATTTTAATTCTTTCTTTGCAATATTAGGCTTTGCGGAATATAAAGGTGAGCCTAATGCAAACTAGGTGAGGCAACCTATATGAGGATACAACTAACTCAAGCACGAAGGCTCTCACAGGCAGTTAAATCACAAGTAAGGAGTTCGGTTTAGAGATAACCGATAGCACGCGGAGACGAGGATGTATTCCCGTATTCCCTTGCTTTGCAACAAGGTACGTCACGTTTGGAGGAGTGGAGGTCCCACGAAGGATTCCCCGCGCCACAAAGGCTCACCCTATTCTCCGGAGCCTATCCCACGAAGGAATAGCTCACTCACTTGTGGTAGACTTTGAGGTAGCCTCCAAACCTTCACAATCTTGCCCGGAGCAAATCCACAGCCCGGATGCTTCCGGACTCCTCTTGCCCACCTAGGGTTTCCAAGGAACTCTAGGAAGCAAGCTTCTCAATGAATACAAGGGGGAATGAGATTTGGCTTGGTAGAACGGTAGATCGGGTCCTCCTCTAACGATTCCCCGGAGGGATTTGAGTTTGGGTGGAGGAGGAGGGAGATCTGAGGCTTTTGGTGTTTCTAGCAATGGAGTAAGAGAGAGAGAGCTCAAGAACAGCTTGTAGTGTAGTGCCTAACTGTCTAGAGGTAGGAGAAGGGCTATTTATAGTGTTCTTCGAAATATGGCCGTTGCCACTTGCCACCTCAGCTTTTCCTCGACAAACCCGGTCTGACCGGGCCACAGACCGGACAGCCCGGTGGTGAGGCCGGTCAGACCGGACCAGTGACCGGACACCTTTTGCTGGTCCTGGAGCTCCTCCGGTTGGCGGCCGGTTGGCGCCCGGTTGGCGACCGGTCGACCGGGCCGTGCGCCGGACTCGCCGGTCCGTAGGCCGGTTGACCGGTCGGCAACTGGATTTGCAGTGTTCTGGTGAAGTGCCCGGTTGGCGACCGGCCGACCGGGTCGTGCGCCGGACTTCCCCGGTTGGCGACCGGTTGACCGAGCTGTGCGCCGGACAGGCCGGTTGCTGGCCCGGTTGGACCGGGCTGCAGACCGGATTTCTGCTGTAGACCCCTTTTCGATTGTTGTTGAAGTGGGGGGTCTCCTTTAGCCTTCTTGTTCCTTTGATACACCATTTATGCCTCATTGCCTAATACCTGAGATTATCCTTAAGAACATATTAGGCCAAATACTTTAGCACGGTGTCATCGTTACCAAAATAATGGATAAGGGTGAAATACCCTTACAATCTCCCCCTTTTTGGTATACGATGACAAACCGAGCTAGAGTCACAAATAGATATTATGATAAGCTCTAAACCTTGATTCCATATAAGATATTACGAAAGCTCCCCCATAATGTGTGCACTTGGAGAATTTGCGTTTGAATGCAAAGTGCACCATTTTGTGAAACATGAGAAGCTCCCCCAATATCTTTAGGAAACAAGCATGGTATGGAGATGTGCATATCAAGATATATAAGCATAGCATAATCATCCTAACATAGAGTAGCACACAAAATAGTCGTCCATACACATCCATACACGAATTATTGGAAATAGCAAATGGTTCTTGAAAAACTCAAAGTAAACAAGCACAAGCCATATAAAATCCAAATAAAGCAACTCCCATGGCTTGTGGCAATCAAAGAACCCCGTGGTCTAGACTCTACTCTCTTCTCCCCCTTTGGCATCGGAACACAAAAAGGCGAAGAAAAGAGGAGAGATGCTATCGCACCCATCAGTAGTGACCAAACCCAAGCGAGGAGGAGCTCTCGCGTGCATCATCATCACCCGCATCATCATCACCCGCATCATCATCAGCATCATCAGCAGTAGGAGTGGGAGCACGAGCAGTCCTAGTAGGGAGAGCACCATGAGCGTACACGGAGAAGTCGAAGTTCTGGAGCATCTCATCGGTAAGAAGAGGCATCTCCCACTGAGGTGCTATCACAGGCTCCATCTCAGGTCCAGGAGGAGGAACAGGGTGGTTCCTTGAGGCCATGAATTCATTCTGGCGCCTCCGTGTCTCCTGGGTCATAGAAAGGGTCCGATGTGCAACATCATTGCTGTTCTTGCACATTTGGAACATGCATGTGAAGAATCGAGTGGCCCCATGCTGGGAGCGCCGAGAGTGACTGGAGCTAGCATCATGATCATGGTGTGCCTTGGAACGGCGCTCAGTGGTGGGCATCATGGAGGGAACGTCTGAACGAGTGGCCTCCTGAATGGGGAACCTGAATGGATCCATGATGACTTTTTCACCAATAGCGTTCCGAGGAGCGGGAACAATATAGTTGATGAGCCGCTGAACATACTGGGCGTAGTTGGGAGTCATGCGGTCCATAATTGCTCTCTTTAGTTCACAGTAGATAAGATCACAGCCATCAATCTTCCTTACCCTGTCAGGATGACAATAGTACATCAAGTTGAGGTGATAGTTCCGGACTTCACTGTGGTCGCCAGACTTGCTGATGAGGTTCTCACGGAACAGCTTGGCAAGTACCAGATAGGAGTAGTACATCCCAGAGATAGTGGGAGGTCCAGGCGAAGGGTTCGCAGGATAGCAGAAAGAGATGTCACCCCTAGTAAGCCTGGACCGTGAATGAATCTTGTACCCTGGATTACTGTCATCACCACAACCCATGGCTGCACGGAACTCAGAGTAGGAGCATGAGTACTTCGTCTTGCCGGTCATCCAGGTGAGGGTGCGGTCCTCATCATCATGGAAGAAGACTGTGCAGTGAAACTGACGGACAAGGAGGGGACAAAAGGTAGGATCATCTTGGGTATCATCAGGCTTGAGGCACACAAGGTCATACAATCCCAGATTCTTCAAGGTTTGAACCACAAAACGATACTTTGTGGCATCATGCAAGGCAAGTTCGTCAGGATTGATGGCCTTGGGTGATACAATATTACCATGCTTCATATACTCATGAGAATCATAGAAACCCTCCCAGAGAGCTGCTTGTGTGTTGGTCCAGAATGCCTTGTCCGCACGAGTGTAAGTTGGCTTCTCAAAGCGATACGGATTCACTGTCCTCCATTCCTGCCACTCAAGACGGTTTGCAGCCCCAACATTGATGGTTGGCACTACCTCATCATCCTCTTGGGCAACATGCTTATCCTTGTGCTTGGTAGCAACAGACTTGGTTCTACCCCGAGCTGAGCTGCTAGTGTCAGTTCCTTGATGAGCTTGAGGGGGTGCACGACTACTAGAACGGCGGGGAGGATCAGCCGTCCTACCTCGCTTGGCAACACTGCCACGTGGTGGCTCACCACTCCAACTACCTGTGAATGAGAAAATAGAGCAAGGATAGCAGTGGGGTAAGTGTACATGTCATCAATAAGAGGGAATCCAAAAAGCATAGCATATATCCAAGTGTATTGATGAGATTGTGCGAAAACTGGGCAACCCGGCGCACAGGCCGGTCCAACCGGGCAGCAGACCGGACGATCCGGTTGGCGACCGGTTGACCGGGCCGCACGCCGGGCCGGCCGGTTGAGCGGCCGGTCGACCGGGCTGGTGACCGGGTCTGTCGATTTGTGATGTTGTGCCCAGATTTTCTACCACAAAACCATGCAAAAGCTCATAAACTTGAATATAGACTATAGCAATATAGTGGAGAAGTGCATTGTGGTGTGAGACACTCTAAAGGCATGAGGACTTACAAATCTTAACCCTAACCCTAAGTTTTCTCAAATTTCCTCAACATGAGGCAATGGGAGAGGAAAAGCAAGAAGGAGAGGGAATAGAAGGGAGATTTACCCGATGACATTGTCCTTGTTGCCCAAGTGAGCAAGAAGAACACGTGAAGAGGGCTTGAGGGCCAAATCCCCAAGATCTCCCAAACGAACTCGAGAAGGACCAAATCCCTCGGTGAAGAAGCTTGAGAGACCCCGATCTACGGTTGGGCGAAGTTTGGGGAGGAACTAATGGTGGGAAAGACCTAGGCTGTGGTGGAGATGGTCAGGGCGCCGGCCATGGAGGTTGGAGATTGGGGAACAATGGGGAAGATGACCCCAAGGGGTATCCCTTCCCCAATATATAGTAGGCTGCGCGACCGGTCAGATGTCCGGTCAGACCGGGCTGGTGACCGGCCGACCCGGCCCAGACCCCGGTTGCCGCCCGGTCCACCGGACCATCCGGTCAGGGACCCGGTCCGACCGGGCCAGGGACCGGCCAGCCCAGAATTGTCTAATTTTGCCTCGTTTTTGAAGGAGATATGCCCTAGAGGCAATAATAAAGTGGTTATTATTTATATCTTTATGTTTATGATAAATGTTTATATATCATGCTATAATTGTATTAACCGAAACATTAGTACATGTGTGATATGTAGACAAACAAGAAGTCCCTAGTATGCCTCTTAAACTAGCTTGTTGATTAATGGATGATTAGTTTCATAATCATGAACATTGGATGTTATTAATAACAAGGTTATGTCATTGTATGAATGATATAATGGACACACCCAATTAAGCGTAGCATAAGATCTCGTCATTAAGTTATTTGCTATAAGCTTTCGATACATAGTTACCTAGTCCTTATGACCATGAGATCATGTAAATCACTTATACCGGAAAGGTACTTTGATTACACCAAACACCACCGCGTAAATGG